>NC_090936.1:900698073-901007821 GCF_040938575.1 Ambystoma mexicanum
TTCGTTCCCTCTCTCTCCTTATCGAGAGGCACAGTAGCCTGTGCCTGATCCTTCCTCTCATCTTCGCGTCGCTCCTAGTCCCTCGGGACTGCAGAGGTAAGATTTTTATCCTGATCCTTCCCCTTAATTTCGTCACTACTGTACATAGGTGACTCATATGCAGGGTTGCTGTACCCCGTAGCTGCCTTGAGCTCTCTTAATGGGTAGAGTCCCTCTGACTTACTTCCCTCAGTTTCTATTTCAGGCTGGGCAGGTGGCGCGGTAGGCATCTCACCCCCTATCATGCATACATTTAATATCCAGTTTGCAGATGGCTCTTCCTCTTTCGACTGTTTGAACATTTTCCAAAGTTCTAGAACAGTGAGGCGTTTCTCTCATTTTTTGCTTATATATTTGGCATGTAAATAAGTCATCATATGTTGTAACATGGCTTTAGATAAGGACCCGTTCTGTGGCCACGGCATAAACATCTTGTGGGCGGTACCCTTAACCCACTCTGTACTGTATTTCTTAAGCTTGGGTGCATGTTTAGGCAATAGTTTACATAAGTGTGCTAGCGGAGTAATATCTTCCATGCTTAAATCTGTTCTAGCAATACTTTCATGCAACTTCCCCACACCCCAAAATATGAGCGAGCACCAAATATTGCAAGCTCCAATCCAATCTTTTCCCAGAAAATTTTATATCACCAATGTATTCAATAAAATCAATTCATGTGCAATTCCCTCTCAACTACAGAATCTCGTAAATCCCTTGATCAATTTCAAACAACAAGGAGAACATGTATGACAGACGTTAAACAGACAAGACAGACACCAGCTGGACACAGATATCTCTGCCTTCTAATCAATACCCCGACATGGAGTTTAAACAAACTCCTTTTACGACGTCTTTAATGGTCGTAGTAGCCTAATCTTTCCCTATTATGTGGGAATATGAGTTCACGTTTCTTCTGACCGCTATATTAAAGCACAGGAACAAGGCGTATCCTTTACCTCGGGTGTCCTCCCCAGTATCCTCTCTCTTTATCTCGGGTGTCCTCCCCGGTATCCTCTCTCTTATTTATTCAGTTATTCTGGAGTCATTATCCCCCTATATATACAGTCTTCTCTACCTCTGACTATTTTGTTTTCTCCACCTCCCTCCGTTACCTTTCCCTTACTTGTTCTAATGCCTAATGACATTTGCCAAAGCATCAATTTTCATTTCACTCACCGCTCGCATCGTTGCTCTCTGGGTCTTCAGGATCACCGCCTCCGTTACCACCTTTTTTTGTCTTTTGTCTGATCCACTGCCCGTAGGAATGGAAGGGTTTATGTTTATAAAATGGGTGCCTTAAACCCACTGCAGTTTCTTTGGACAGTATTACGCTATCATTGTCCACGGGAAGCTTCACAGTCTACTCGGCCAAAATGGTGAATGACTCTTGATATTGCCAAAGACCTAGAGTTACTTTGTGTCGACGGTCAATAGGTGTCTTATCAATAATCAAAATTCAAAAGTCGATGGATACAACCATCCTCGCGCTACCAAGTGTACAGGAGGGTGGAGCAACCTCTGAATGGGCCCATGAGATTCAGAGCTCACCCTCCGGCACCTTAAGATGAGATAGCTGCACCTTGAGGAGGATGGGGTACAGGATTATCTTACTCCAACACCAATCAATAAGGGCAAGTCAATGGTTTGGCTAAGGGAAGTCTGTTTAATGACAAGTACAAAAATGGGGAAACAAATGGAAATCATCAGAGCTGCGATCGCCTGTCTAGCTTCAACTTCCAAATTCTTCATGCAAACAGTAACTTTTATAGCAAATTCTCATCATCACTGATGTGCAAAACTCAAAAATTTGACATGCAATTCTATTGGTTGGAAAAGGTAACTTAAGTATGGGTGCTATATCTGAATATGATAACAGAGTGTGGGGATTGGATAACTCTTATTGAGTGGGCGTTTACGCACATCCCTCTACATCACTCGTGATAGACGTCACTATAAGTAGGATGTCTCATTAGTTCTACTAGCTATAGGACCCTAGATTGTTTGGTCCATTTTGATTGGGTAGGTTACACTCCTAGGCATAAATCTCCACTTTAATTAGCAGCATGAAGAATGGTCGCCCAGGTGCGGGATGGCCCAAGATTCACCCTGCCTCCCTTCCATCAATCAATACCCTTAGGCCTATGTACCAATTATTTGGATGAGAGTGGCTTCGAACTGTAGCTTCTTATCCGGAAAAGTTATGGCATCCTCTGGGTTTTGATGACATCAGATGTGGGTACCTCTCCGCGCCAGGCTGGTCACGTGTCAGTACACCAAGAATCAGCTTAATTTTTCCTCTATTTGTGCATTTAATTCTTTGTTCGGCCTCGCCACCTGCCTGTGCCTCCTGATCTCGACCTTCGCGGGGCATGCTTCTATGCTCTTAAGTTTCGATTCTTCGGAGTTGCGGCTCTCCTCCCTTCCTGGAGTTGACCTCGAATTCCTAGCCATGAGCTGCTTCTTACTGAGTTTTGATTCCACTCTTTCTTCTGACTTTGAGCTAGTTTATGAATCCTGGCGTGTTTGTCCTTTACCATCCAGGGCTTAATTCTGCTTTTATAAAATGGAGTTGCACTTCTACATTGTGCTTCTTGAGGTAGATATATAGTTGGCGCTTGCTTTTCTATCCTCCTACTAAGCATTGTAAGCAGTATCGTTTCCTTAGCTTCTTGCGTTCCAAGCCTATTTACAGGCATTTAGCCAGTTACATATTTCGATCCTCCTTTCAATGGTTACGTTTTTTTATATTTCAATATCGTTTCTTCTTCTATGTCCATTACATCATTATTCGCAACATTTCGTCTTTGTTTATCACCTTTTTATTGTCATTTCTTTCATCTGAACGTCTGTCCGGGCCATTGTGTCGTCACCATTCGCCTTCAATAAGGGCCCTTTGGGTCTCTTCAGGGACAGTTTGTAAGTATTCTTCATTTCGCGTCAGCTGCTGGTATGGCTGTCTCAATGGGTACCTTGCTGCCCATGGTTGTCTGGTTATTGGCGCTTCAATAGGTATACAAGTCCTTCTGATGGGTACTGGACAGAGCCCCACTGTGGTTCTCTGTTGGTTTATTTGCTCCTTATACGTCACATATCTTGACGAGTATGCTTCTGGGATCTCAAAATGGGTGGCTGGAGTGCAGGCCACATTTGGGACCTCCTCTACAGGTCCAAAAAGGAATTGCCCTTTTCTTCATCAGCCCTTCACTTCGGATGCCTGGGTGAAAGATGCCCTTAATCTAATAGTTAAGAGCAGGAAGGAAGAGGCAGGGCTAAGAAGGTGGGTGGTGCTTAGGCCAGGTGACCTAGATCCACTTGCACCTGCTACCCATCTGCAAAGGAAAAGAGGCTGGAGGGCTCCTTAAGTAGGGAAAAAGAGTGGCAGGCAGGAAGGCACCAGGTGGGTGGGGCTTAGGCCAGGTGACCTAGATCCACTTGCACCTGCTCCCCGTCTGCAAAGGAAATGAGGCTGGAGGGCTCCTTAAGTAGGGAAAAAGAGTGGCAAGCAGGAAGGCACCAGGTGGGCAGGGCTTGCTAAGTGTTGAAAAAGAGCCACAGGCAGGAAGGCACCAGCTTAGGCCAGGTGACCCAGATCCACTTGCACCTGCTCCCCATCTGCCATGGTTATATTCAAAAGCAGCCAACCAATCCAAAATATCAAGCTTAACCTCATACATACTTACTGCACCTTTGGGCATCTTAGGCCTCTTAGGACTGGAAGTCCCAGAAGACTCTGGGATAGAACCAGTTTCAACAGACAACTTTTTCATCTCTAGTGCATGTTTCAATTCCATCTCTCTGAGTTTAAGTTCTTGATGTTTGCATTCAATTTGAGCTTGGATTCTTTTAAACTCTAACTCAAGTCTCATTCTTTCTAAAGAGACAAATTCAGGACTTAATGTTGGACCTGGTGGGGTCCCTGTGGTCAGAGGTTGAGGCCTATGAGCAGGTACAGGTAAAACAGTGCCTACATTTGAAGACTCTTCTTCCTCATCTAACTCATCTATGACATTTGAGTTACTCTCAGAAATATTATCATCCTCATCAACATTTTCCACATTAGCTGCCGGTATGCGGGATTCAGACCCACTCCTCAGACTTTGGTATTCCAACAACTTTTCAATCAATTCAACCTTCTTGGCTTTTACAGTGAGAATCCTGGCTTTACACATCTCTCTCAATTGATTAACAGTTAAAGTCACTAGGGTCTCCTGCCTGTAGCTTTCCTTATCAGTCATGACAAAACAATTGCTTTACTAGTGTTGCTTAGCCTTGTGATGATTATTTGAACAAAAGTAAAAGTAGCACTCGAAATGTAACAAGTATACTTTATCCTAACCGCTGTACACCAGTGTTAGGCAGAATCACCTGCAGTACCCTTTGGGAACACTACAGGCAATTAGGACTACAAGTGTAAGCACAATTTCACCTTTGGTAAACGTCATTACAACACAGTAAAGTGGTGGCGATGGCTGAGCAGCCAGACTTATCTCAAGAGTTTAAGTGAGCAGTAGAACAAGTTACACAAAGGACCAACCAATACAGTGATTCAATAAAACACTTACTCAAGGTTTCTTAGTAAAATAATATACATTTATTTACGCAATCATTTATAAAACATTACACTAGCATAAGCAGCTCAATATCAAACAAAGATACACCACAAAAATCCAAACGGTAAGTAACTGAACAAGTTTACCTCAAAAATGAAGTAGGAGCAAAATGGCACTTTAGATACTTAGAAAAGGGAGGAAAAGACAAGGTTATAAGAATAGACAGCCCAAATACATTAATAGGCAGGGCAAAGGGTTTCAGTTAAATAGAACCAGCAATTCTTCTCAACAGGCCTGGGCCAAAGTCAATGGTTCAGAGTCTTTTGTATAGGATAGCACAGTTCTGGTAAGTAACGGTTAAGTCTTTGCCACTGATTTTTAAAGGATTTGGCTAGGTGAAAAGTTTGACGAATGTTTAGGGATGGACAAGCCTTCATAGTTGAGGAAAGTTTCATGCAGTTGCTTGATGGCCGAAAAGATTTCCGGACCGTGTTTGCATAGTACCTTTTTAAATGAAGAAAGCTGTAGCTGAGGCAGTTGTTGCTGGCAGTTTGAGCAGATCTCGCTGTTCCTGTGCTTCAGTCGTGGGGACAAGAAGGAGGACGTCGGGAGGTTCCTGCACTGCCCAGGGAAGAGGCCAAAAGCTGTAGCAAGATGTTGGTTTAAGGTTTGAGTGCCTTAAAGTCCCCCTGGTTTCCTTCCCTCTGGCTATCCGGTTTTCAACAGCACTCTGAAGAAAATTCAACCAGAATAGGATGGTGTCCAGGTGGCTTACGAGTCGGTTGTTCCCACCAAACGCAAGGGAAGAAGTTAACCTTGAAGGGCTTCACTGTCGATTGGAGTTTCAGGCAATGCGGACCTGCAGCAGGGCTTCACCGGTCGTCCGGGAGTTGCAGCAGTCCTCTTCCTTCAGCTCATCTTCGGATCTTTCGTTCCAGTGGTCGACTCTGATTTCCAAGTCCCAGAGACCCGCTTTTAAACAGTTTTCCCATTCATTCAGCCTGTCTGCCAATCACCCAGCAGGGTGGCTGTCCTTGCTGGACAGTCAGCCAGCCAATCACGCCAGAGTGCATTCAGGTCTCCTAGGAGACTAAGCACAGGGAGTTCCGAGCACCTCCCTCACATCCTGTCCACCCCAGACACTCTGGCACTAGAGGAGGGCTTCAGCACAGAAGCCCACCACAGGGTACGAACAAAGGGACCAAACCTGGTTTGGCACACAGAGTTACATACAAGAAGGACGTTGCCTAAAAGAAATGGCAAAAAAGATGACCAGAGTCTGTTTTTACAGATAGGTCTGGGGCACCATATTGAAAAACATGGCTACCCCTGATTTTGAGCTACCGTTGTTAGCGGTCGCAAAAAAACACAGTAGTTGATCTAAACCACTGCCACCAGCCATTTAAAATAGCAAAAGGTAACATTTTACCTTTTGAGTGTTTTGACTCAGGGGAAGCTAAGCAACCCCTCCAGCACTCTATAGTAAGATAGGGTGTGCTGGGCCA
This sequence comes from Ambystoma mexicanum, assembly GCF_040938575.1. NCBI lineage: Eukaryota > Metazoa > Chordata > Amphibia > Caudata > Ambystomatidae > Ambystoma > Ambystoma mexicanum. The sequence continues at coordinate 900,704,168 of NC_090936.1, forward strand.
GCAAGTTTAAAGAGACTAGTAAAGTCAATTTAACTTTACATGTCCTGAGAGACAGTAGTCATTCTCAGGAAAGATATTTAAACCTTTGGGGAGTCTGAAAAGACACCCTTGTGCCACTGCACTGAAGGTGCTGTGTGATACACAGAAAAAGATGATGCCACTGGAGTTGTTTTAAAACTCCATAACCAAACAGCACAAAAGTAAAACACACACCAAATACATGGAAGAGTGGGAAAAAAAGGCTCACACTCTTCCCAGGTAAAAAAAATAAATCCCAGAAATCCAGCAAAGTTGCTGGAGGTCTGAAAGGGTAAGGGAAATTAGCACATTTGGGGAATTCTCCCTAACATGCACGATCCTCCATTTATATTTTTGTGCGCTTTTTTACACTAAACCCTGCAATGTTCAAACTCACAATGAGTTTCTTGCAGAAAGCATATGTCTGCCATCATACCGTCCAAACCATTAAAACAATGTTTTTCTTAATTCGATTGTTAATCCCATTCACATTCCGACACACCACACACAAATTACATCCAGATTTCCCAATCATACTCCTTGCCATTCTCTCACTGTCACCATAATGCACTAGTCTCAGAAAAAAAACACCCTCCTAAGAAAAAGTTGGAGCCTATGAGCACTTTCAACCCAACAAAAGGAATAAACATCCATCAAGACCATGTCCTAGGCACCCCTCCGAATACCTACAGAACTCAAAGTAGAAACAGCAGAAATATATACAGAATCCCAAAGTGTTCCTTACAAATACTCCGAGCTAGTTCCTAACTATAGCAGAATTCCCAGCCCAAGAAAATCAATTCAAAATTACAATATTTCCACAATGGCCAAACAGCGCCCAAATCTACAGACAGCTAAAGGATACCATTGCATGCAGATCTATTGAACACCCATGTATATTCAAGTGCTATACTGACATTCGTACGATGAAATGTCAATATAAAGAACGAAGTATACGGATCGCGGAGGAAGCTAAAAATGCATACCACCGCATTATCTGAACAATCATATCACAGTGGACCATAGAGAGCATCTAAGTAAAAGCACAGACAGTGCCATTCTCACCCACGGAATCTGATAAAAGCCCCATAATAGAAACATCTTTCCACATAGGGGAATAGACAGCAAAGTACAGTGAAAAGTAAAACAAAAGGATAACACACGTTTGTCACTCACATTCGAATACCATGGCAGTCCCCACTTATTAGCAAAAGTTCGGAGGAAAATAATACATACACGTATATACCAAATCAAAAAAAACAAGACAGAACACAAACCCTGCACACCAACCCAAATTTACGATCCAATTTACTATCTGTCCAGTGTATCGGAGTGTGTCATAGTACTAAACAATATCTCCTAACATCCAAGAGACCAAACAGGCGACCCAAATTGGGCCTCCTCCTGCAATCCCCTATGTTAGGACATGAAGCAACATAAAACCTCATTTGTATCCTGGTATCCATTATACACCGTGATAATAAAAATAAAACCGGGATCAAGGAATAGCGAACCGAACATTCACAAATGATGGGAGGCAATAATATATGGCACAACCTGTAGATCAATTGCCCATCCATAAAATCAAGCAGATTAATTAAAAGTGAAAAAGGTCAGAGCAAAGCGAGTCTGTTGCACAAATCATATATAGCATAAGATCCAAATGGTGAGTTGTGGTAATGGTAAATAAATAAAGGGTCAATGAAAAATGCTAATTGCACATCGTTTATGCATGGCAAACCACCAATGTCCTTTGAGTTAGGCAAATATGAATGAGGGTCCAGGAGCAGCACAAGGAGTAAAGCGCTGCGATCCTAGGGCTACACTAAAACCTACTTGCTGAAAATAAAATGATTATACCAAACGTGGAACAGCCTTAAATAACCCCAAAAAAGAATGTAAACCCATGGATCATATGTGAATTATCTGTTAGTGGTGAATCATACTTTACCATACCTTTGGAATTTAAGAGTACCCACCTAACTTTAAGTACCCATGGTCATTTGCACTCCTCAATAACATCTGTTTAATCTCACCCACCCTCCAATCTGAAAAGTTTGCATCATTTGAGCTCAAAAAATTGTAGGGCGATTCCTGAGTAAAGAGCCTTGGTAGCACTTATGAAGGTGGCATCATTAACCAATAACAAATGCATAAGCCCTCAATGGCCTAAAAGATTAGAAAAAATCAAACGAGGGTTCATGCACAGCATGAGTGATCAATTATTTCAACCACAGGGCTGTACCAAACCAATTTGCTCTAAATAAAAAGTTGTACCAAACGTGGAACAGCCCAATCTATCTATCCCCAACGATAATGCACTAGTTATATCAAAATGTAATTTGCCTATGAGAGGTGAATCGTACCTCAACAAACCTTTGTTACTTAATGGTGCCACCTTATTTCAAGCCATTTGGCCACAGATGAACCGCAAATTATGTCCGTCAGATCCCCAACCTGAAAACACATGTATCAATGATGATAGCAGCGGTTGCAGAGTACAGAGCATTAATGACATTTATGAAGGTGGCAACATTAACAAGGTCAAGAGCACTCTGACCAGAAATTTTTGAATCACAGGTAAAACTCGTTTACGGTCAAAACCGCGTACAAATTGCCAATTCTACCGGAAAAGAGGAGTATGAAGGTACTGCAGTTGAAAAAAAAATAACACCACCTGTTGGATTTAGAAAAAGGGGGCAAAACAAAAGAAAAAGGGTGGAGCACTTGTGGGAACATACATGAACCAGAATCAAACGAGTACCCACTCAGTGGACAGCAAGGATAAGTCAAATAAAATAAAATATAGCAGTCTGAAAAGTCACCAAACACAACAAAATAGATTTAAAAAAAGAATAGTAACGGATAAACTCAAAACTGTAATATGCAAGAAAATACAGGAATACAGTAATTTTTAGAAGATATCCTCTGACAATTATCCAGCTCCATAAAAGAGAACGTGGAATGAGAGATAATTTGCCAGGGGATCCGCATGAGATACAGTCACAGGTATCAAGAGCAAACCTCCAGTTTGAACATCATATAGGTTCTTTCTCCGATCAGCTCCAAAAGTAGTCTATCATGAGCCAATCAGTCAATCCGGACCCACTAAATAGTGAAATGAGCTAGCATGGGTGTAGGACACATATCCTGCTTAGCTAGCCAGTGATCGCTGCAGGCTTTAACAGCAGGGAGCCCATTGTCCCACCATAGCCCACATTCAGGGAAGTATTTCCAGTACCTTACTCTTACTGGCGGTTGGGCAAAGAAAAGATAAACTCTGCAGTGTGCAAAGGGCAGTGTGAGTCTGCCCATGGCGCACACACCTAGGCTCACCGTCTCCAAGATGTAAAGTTAACAGATGAAGGCAAAGAGTGTCCTGGAAGGAGAAACAGAGAAAATGCACCATGAATGGTCAAGGCTCTGCTTGGACATGCCTTACAATGCGACATCTGGCATAGAAATGTCAATAATTCCAAGTATTGCACCAACCCCCAGTTTCAGAAGAGCTCTGCCACAAGAGTTTAGCCGGGGAAGTGGCCGGAAAACAGCAGGCAGTGCATTCAAATATATACATTTCTGAAAGCAGTACCTGCGGGTGAGATCCGATGATCCTCCAGACACAGGCGGCTGAAATGAACGTCACGTAATCAAACCAGTCTTCTAGAAACCTGTGTCACTACAAGTAAAGGAACAGCAGGTAATGAGCGTCAGAGACACGTATCTCCCATAAGGCGTTCCGTAGAAGTCAGCTGATCCGTGGCATGTCTAGTTTTGGGTCCTTTACTCAAAACCTCCAATGATGAGTGAACAAACAAAACAATATGATGGAGCAGACTGAATCCATCACAACCTAGTTGTTTACATTCAGAAAATACATGTTTAACCAACCTGCATTATGGGCGCCATTTTCTCCTAATTAATACTGAATCGCGGCTAGACAGTCTGGAATGTGTGGAAGAGGAGGCTGTATGGAGCCAGAAAGAGAGCTGAGTGTCATCCACCTAACACTAAAAGTTGGAGCAGAAGATGGAGATAAAATGGGCCAGAGGGGCCACATAGAGATTGAAGAGCCAGGTTGAGAAGTTAAAGCCCTGGGGAACACCACATGTGGAGAGTGAGGTAGTCGAGAGAAAGAACCCAAGTTGGACATGGGAGAGTCGGTCCAGAAGGAAAGAGATCAGCCACTCCAGAGTCTGATCTGTGATGCCCAGGTTCTCACGAAGTCGGTTGATTAGGATGGTGTGAAGAAGGATGAGGACAGAAGGCGTGCTGGTGTCAGGATTGGAGCGCAGATGTTCACTGGTGTTCAGCAGAGCAGTTTCTATGCCTCTGGTTGCTCTGAAGCCAGACTGGTGGTTATGGAGAGTAGGCTGGGAGATGGGCAGCTTTTCCAGAAGTTTTCCCAGAAAAGGAGTGATAGAGATCGAGCAATAGTTAGCCAGACAGGTAAAATCGGCATAACGCTTTTTAAGGATGGAGTGCACAGTGAGTGCTTGAGGAGAGAGGGGGAAAGCACAAGTGGTGAAAGAGTGATTGCAGAAATTGGCAAAGGCTGAAGCAACTGTGTCAATGTGGTTCTTGATGGTTCTGGAGGAGCAGGGGAGCACCTGTTTGGATGACACTTTCATAGATTGAACTTGTCTAGAAACACCATCAGGTGTTATCAGAGAGAAAGAGGAGAAAGGAAGAAGGAGGTGGGGAGGCAGCTGGAGGGTGTTCAAGAGCGAAGGAGGGAGAGGAGAGCGAGGACAGGATGCCCTGAGTTTTAGTAGTGGAGTGAGAAGCCAGGGCTGTACAGAGGGCCTGGGAGGAAACATGAGAGGTGGAGATTGCAGAAGGATTGTCCAACTCCTTGAAGATTTTAAAGGGATTGGCCATCTTGTTAGAGGCTGCAGAGACACAGGCTTGGGTGTGGACTCTCTTCTTGGACAGGACAGAGAGTTTGTATTGCCTTTGGAGCAGGCGGCACACCAGTTTGACAGAGGATGCACCCAAAGCCCTCCACTTCCTCCCTGCCACCCTGCACTTGTGTTTCAGGGTGGCAAGGTTGGAGTCATACCAAGAGTTGCACTTGGATGTAGGTTTCAGACAGATACTCCTGGCAGGGCAAGGATGTCCAGAGTGTTGAAAATGGCAAGATGCAGATTAGAGAGGGTTGTGTCAGGGTGTGAGTCGGCCGCAGGAGTAGGAGGAGCAGAAAAGTTGGAGGCAAATGCACCAACTGACACACACTTCATGGGCTGAATGACTGAGAAGGTAGATGACAGTAGGATGGCCTTTGCCAGGGGGACAGAGAGTGTCAGGTGAGAGGAAAGAAGAAAGTGGACAGTCCAAGAGAGAGGAGTAGTGAGAGGGTTAGAGAGAGGAATGTCTGAGGAGATGGAACATCCAAGTTGTGTCCGGCAGTGGGTGTCAGACGAGAGGGTAGAATGGAGAGAGAGAGAGACTTGCAGAGGTTGCAGAAGAACCCTGTCGAGGGATCAGAAGCATCCAGGTGGGTGTTGAGGTCTCAGACGAGGAGAAGTTGAGAGGTAGAGGCAAGGAGAGATGTGGAGAGGTAGCCCACAGTCAGAGAGAAGCCCGGAGAGATAAAGAGCCTGCAGACCAGGCAATCAATGGAGGAGTAGGCCTGCATAGGAATGAAAGAGTCAGGAACCCACACCAAAAGGATTCGGAGCTACTCCCCCTCTGGGTCGGTTGGTTCTGGGCTCAGAGAGGATCTTGTAGCCCTCAGGGAGGAGAGTGTCAAAACCTGTGACAGAGGTGGCCGTGAACCATGTATCAGTGAGAGCGAGGACATCCAGGTCAAGCTCTTCGATGAGGTGGCAGATGTTAGAGGAGTGTTTGACAGCACAGCGAGAGTTCAGGGTGGCAACGTGGAGCAGGTTGTCACATTTGAAAGACTTCCGGGAAGGGATACAGGCTTGAGGTACACCCGGCAGAATGTGTACCCGAGAGTGGGCAGAGGTGATAGCAGGTGGTGGCAGGGTAGCCAGAGAGAAGGAGGGAGGTGCTAGAGAGGAGGTGGAGTAAGGAGGTGGCAGAGGGGCAAGAGAGGTGCTGGTAGGAGTAGTGGGAGAAGGAAGATAGTTAATTTACACACAAAAATAAAAACAATCGTGAAACATCTGCAAAAACAGCAGTTGATTTCAGTTAGCAAAACACATTCAACATATTTTTGCAGGGCCTTTTACAGATAGTATTTTTAAACCAAAGTTTCAAGAGACCGTTTTGCCAACAGTATTCCTATCAATCACATCTGGAAAGAGATGTGTTCAAGTTCCTGAATTGCAGTCTGCTCTCAAATCCGGGCTTCACCACTTAACCAAAGTGAGTACTCCCGCAACTTTTATTACACTATGCCTTATCTGCCAACATTAGAAGTCTGTACAAGGTATTCAGCAGTCTGCTACTTCAAAAATAAAAGGCCTCATTCCAGATATTGCCACATGGGTAAATGTTAATATTGACAATTCATATACTGGACCTCACAGTGTACTTGTCTACTACCTTATACATGTTAACATCTTTTAACTTCCCATGATACCATTGCATACTAACGACTCATTCTGTGATATCACGACTGTCACTATTTATGCAAATTAGAGGGGCCCCACAAATTTTTTGCCACCCAGGACCCCGCAAATCCTAGGACCAACCCTAACGGGGTACAGCACCAGATTTTACACCCGTGACTTGCAGATTGCACACAGAACACAGCATTAAACGCGTAGCACATGCTGCTTATCTCACTGACATAAAGCCACATAATAAAAGCATGTGTTTATATACCCTTCATGTCACATTCTAAGCGCTGTAACAATAGATTTTATGGTTCTCAAATGTAATGCTATTCATTTGATCATTTTATCAACCTTGAAATGTGAAGAGCTTGTTGGACTGGCTGGATTCACGGTTGCAAAGTGGAGGTGTACCCGATGACTGAAGGGTGCACGTAACTGACTGAGCTACTCATCTGGAAGAAAGCAGCACTGTAAAAACGTTAATACTCATAAGTAGAACTTTCCTGAAAATATTAGAGCAAGGTTCAGAATTGCCTTTTGGTTAATCTCTTCTAACCTGTTAATGGTAGGCAGATTCATCAAGTAATGTATTTGACCAAAATAACATTGATAAGCAAAATAAACTATTCTGCACAGAATATATGTAAAACACATGCAAGGCAATTATCAAAATGAATAAAAATTACTATGAATATGAATTCTTAATTAACACGTTGATAATATTTTACACCATATGTAAAGGGTTTTTTATTAAAAAGTTTCCTCTGTCAGTTTTCCAAGCCCCGAACATCTTTCAAACTGAGATCAAGTAACTAAGCAATCAAAGAGCGCAGGTTTCCCAGACTGTGGGCACCTGCACCCTGTATGGACATTTGTTTCAGTTGTCCTTGTGCCTTTCATCTTGTCATGGAAAAAAGCTTAATTTACATGGATATAGCAATTCCTTGCCATTACAGAATTCAGCTGCTACAGATATCAAAAGACCATTATACATAAAAAGCCAAGTATATCACATAACCTATATAATATTTTGCAGTCACTTCGATGTTGATTGTAATATGATTCTTAACGGTCACAAGAGATAGGCCAATAGGATCTTCTAAATTACCAGAAGGCCTACTCCCAGTTGTTCAAACTCATCAATTTTAAATTTAAACCTAATAATTATATGTTTTTCATTAACAGAATCACCTCTGCTTTAAGACTTTACGATTCGATGACGCAGCCACTGGCACATGAATGAGTGGCCAAGCTTAGAATCTTAAAGGGAATGGCCACCTCAGCGGAAAAACTTCATTTCTGCCGCTTTGTAGGCCAGCCTAGGCGTGAATTATGCATTGAGCGTTAGTACCAGTGGAAGGTCCATCTCTTTTGTTAATGAAGCGAATATGGAAGGGAGCTTGATAATTTACCAGGTTCGAATAGTTTTGATTGCCCTGACTAAAACCCTAGGGAAGGAGATAAATGGCAACGTGCTTAGAAAGAAGTATCATTACATGACCAAAGCGCACTAGGCAGAACATCAAGATAAAGAAAGACTCCTGTCTTGCCTTGCTTGCAGTTAATGAAAGCTAAGATTCAGATACAAAACATGTGTTTTCTGTTGCTGACGGCTACTGCCTAGAGGGGTGCTTGAATGGTTTGACTGAAGTGGAATCCTTGTAAAACAGAGTTTATTTGAATTATATTGCTCAACATTAAGAGTTCTTTCCATCCAACTATGAGGGTGTAAAATCACCTCCTTTTTTCCTAGATCGCTGTCTTACTTTTATGATCCATTTTTAGAAAGGAGCTCAGAAACCTCACTTCGAATGACATCTGTTGAGAAAGATTAAGCCAGTTCACTAAATTCTAAGTTCATCTCTTGAGGAAGATTAAACCAGCTAGCTTACTTCCAACTACAATCCTTGAGGAAGATTAAGCCAGTTAGCTTACTTGGAATTATATTTTTGAAGGAAGATCAAACAAATTCCCTGTAGGGAGAGTTTTAAAACAGTGCTGCAGGCGCTTGTGTTTGCTCATATTGCTGGGAACAATGCTCTGTTGTTTGGCCTGCCTCTGACAACTCTATGTTTGCTTAAAATGGTCTTCCCTGAGGCAGCCAAATCGGTAGAAGGGAAAAGAAAATGTAACATTGAATCCCATATACTGATTGGGTTCCATAGGTTGTGATAAGAGGCATAAGTGTTGTTTAACCACACCTGTATTACTTGATTGTGGGTAAATCCTTCATCTATACATATATATATATATATATATATATATATATATATATATATATATATATATATATATATATATATATATTCAATGAAAAAAACTTTGTTAAAGGGATGTTATGGTCACAAGTAAAACTGAAAAACCTCAGAAATTCGACAGTTATGGTAAGCTAAGCAACCATAACTCGCTCCACCACCGTGCACTGCTATGCATTATAAATGTATGCAAAATAAAACATGAGATATGTCATTTGTTGTCTTTGGTTACCCATTGGTTTAGACAGTACTTTTTGCATCTTCTTTTCTTTTTGTAAAATATATATTATATCCATGTGGTAAGAAGCGTGTGATCCCCAAAACATGGTTGTTGCCATTTGAGACTAGTGGATTTGTCAAGCACCACCACCTTTTTTGTATTTTTGAAAGGAACTTGGGGTTGGTCACCCTAGGTTACCTGGGGGCAACCAGACGTGGACTCCCTGCTCACTGTGCTTAGAGAGGCTCAGCTTCACCTCACTGATGATGCCCAACAAGGCTGAAACACGTGTATGGGGTTGCTGGTGGTACTCTTGTTCAGAGAGGAATTGCCATAGCATTTCGGTGCTGGACTGCCCTTGTGGGCGGGACAAAGACTGATATGCAAATGGATATTTCCCATCTGTGAAGGTACAATGAGCAAAAAGCAATGGCTGCGAACTCTCAATGTGGTTAATAACCAATGAACAGGTTATCATGCCTTGTTCTTTCGAGAGAGGGGCGCCTGCTACCTTTTTTGTATTTCCACATTTATAAGCCTTTACAATATTTTGGGACCCCCTCTCTAAATGTGTTCCCTCTTCACAAAACAGAACCATTTAGAATCAAGTCTAGAATAAAATTCCAACATTCTATGCAGTTTCATTGAGTGGTACCAAAGTTATAAGCCATCCAAGAACTGCTTTTCACCAACCCTGTCAGGCAGAAATAGGCATATATTTGCCCGAACATCCAGAATGTTCACAGAGTTTGGGAGTGAAAAACACCCATTTTTTGGCTTCTTATTGTCATATCCTATCACATCCTCATCACCGCTCACCTCCCCAGAGATTGTTTGATAAGTTTGACAAGTGCAGTATTGTGTTTTTTTATATGTTTTTACCGCTGACACCGGCGGATGACCGTGGATCCAACATGATGGGCGTTTCCAAAAATATGATGCACTTCACGCTTTTCACCATCCAATCAGGGGGCGTCCGATGTCCGCAAACATCACGTCACCCTCTAGGCCAATCGAATGCCAGTCTGCGGACCGAACATGGAAGTGGATCCAGATATCACACTTTTTTTTACCTACTTTTTAGTCATTTTAAAAAACAAATACCTGACGGATTTTCACCAAATTTACAAAAGCATACTTTCGGGACCAAGCCGCCGCTGCTGCCACAAATTTGGTGAAAATCTGTCCAGTGGTTTGGGCTGTAGGCGTGAGCAAAGTTTCTTTCCATTGTGTTTTTTCTATTGCGTCTCTAACTTTGCCCCCCCTTGACTAAATCTCACCAAACTTGCCAAAAGAATTTAGAGCGGGTCATGTACTTTTTTTGCAGAGTTTGGTAAGGATGCGTCCAGGGGGAGTGAAGTTATAAGCCACCCAAAAAGTGCTCTTCCTATGAGTTGAGCAACTTAATCATAACATAAGTAAAACAATGTGTTTTTGGCAGGATTTGTGGCAAAGCTTTGTTCCTGAAACAATTCCACACTGTTTCACCAAACTGCACCACATTTTTCATAATTACCTGTTAGGACCCTCCCGACATTACTGGCTACATGACATTTGGACAGATCATTTCAGCACAAGTCCAAATGTGTGGGTTTCTGGCTTGGCAAAGCTGTGTTCCTTATATAATTCGACATTTATTCACCAATCTGCACCAACATGTGCTTTGTTACCTGTTAGGACCCTCCGACATTACTGGCTACATGACTACAGCACCTTCACACATGAGACGGTTGCCTGAAATCGGCAAAACATCAATGTGGTGGTAGAAGGACTATTCCCAACACGAGGAAAAAAACTCAAGGTCCAGGCCCTAGGATCAGATTTAAGATATGCTTCTGGGCACATTTACTGAGTATAACTCAATTGATACAGTGGTGGATTCCGACGAAGCAATAAACTATCAAACAGAATTCTGAATGGTGCCTGTGCATCCGGCCTCCCCATTCCCATTGAACCCTATGCGGCTTGAATGGGAATGGTGAGAATGGGCCGTAATGACCCGGTAATTGGCCATTCCTTGACGCTGGAAAAAAAATGATACCGGCGGCAGCCATGCCTGTTATACCGGCACGGCTACCGCCGGTGTTGTTATGAGGCCCAATGAATTGTTAATTTAAACTGGTGTACCCATACAGTATACTGGATGAATTGTTATGGATATTTTAGCAATTTTAAAATCTCTTGAAAGTTTGTATAAGTACTTGTACCTTTTTGGATTATCTTGTACTAAAAAAATAATGTTAACTATGAATGTCACCACCAAAACAAAATAATGTACCTTTGTTAAATTTAGTATAAGGTACTCACAATAGTGTCTTTCATAATGGGAGTTCATATCTCCTCCCTACAGATTCCATAACCCAAATACCAGGAATGGAGCATTTCTTGTGAAGCATAAATACTTTTTAAGGCAGGTTTCAGGCACAGCTCACTCTTAAAGAGGCCTATCCACTTTTACATGCACTACTATCCATACATTAATCCTGCTCTCTTACAAATGACTCAACAACCAAGAAAAAGGGGCCTGATGGGTAGGTCAACTGTATAATGGGGGCCTTTACTGCCTGTACAAGTGAAACTACAGTGAGTAGCTTGAGCTTACAGTTATGTCTTGTCTGCCATAATCCAGACTCCTGGGATAGATTGTCCATCACCCAGATGTCACATTAGGCAGGGTGGCAATAACTATATACCTTTTAGCAAAAAATGCCACTGATTAAATCTTGCAAAAAAGATCAGCTGACTAGTGCTTGTGAAAAACATGTGCCTTAGTGCAAGTTGAAGTTTGGCAGAATACATTTAGAGGCCTTGTTTCATTTGAATTATACTGACACCACTGTGGTCTTTCCAGTGTGTCCATGAATACCAGAAGAGGGATAGTTTTAATCTGGCAACAATTCAGGTTGCAAAGTACACACAACTATGCAGCAGACCAGTTAACCAATGTTACATTGGATATTGCAACTATATTTTGAAATTCCTAACAGTCTTCTAGAATTTCCAAAATCAAATGAAGAAATTATCGAACATGAGAGTCTTCCACATCGAGATTGCCCAGACTCTTCTTCGGTCCTGAAGATTAATTTAGGAAAAAATAGCAAAATGCCTTTTTGGATGATATTGCAATCTGGGATATATTTTTAATAGTCTCTAGAACCACTCTGTGCTTGTGAAAGACTTCATAGGGTTCCCCAGCTGAAGTGCTCTTGAGCTAGCGTATCATCCTTGCTGATATGATCAAGACCAAAAATGCAGCTATCCATATTACACATACAACTGGCTGGCATCACAAGTGACTTTAGGTATGACAGGCCTATTCTTCAGCAAAGTGAAAAACAGACTAAAAAAAAGGCTCTGTTCAGCCATGAAACTCCTAATATGGGAGTCCTCACTCATTCATTCCCCATGCCTTTCCTACTATTCAACTCAACCCTTCTTCTGCTTGCCCTAACCAAAGTCACACACACACCCAGTGGTGATTGCCATACAAAATGCCACACTATTTTAGCAATGCAACTACTTAGATTTCTAACTCTATCACTCCCTCGGTGTCAGCAGCTACCCTGTTCTTACAGCATGGCTTCCAGTTGATGAATCTTGGGCTCTCCTCTGGATGAAGTGCCACCACTACAAACCACTGAGAATCACACAGCCACCCACTGCCTGGGTAGTTCTGGCCTGCACACATCAGTACCAAAGGATTTTCATCTGTCTCCTTCTCCATCCCACTGACATCTGACTGAGCAGCCCACCTGCTGTCACCTAGCAGACACAGATGGCAACCTTTGGCTCATGGAGAACTGACAACTGGGTACACAGACACTAATTCACACATCTCACAAGCTTCTCTTGGCTGCCTGCATGTCATATGCCATGGACCATGCAGGTAGTCTTGGGTGACACATGGGGCACATGAGAGAGTGGAGACCACGGGGAATCTCCTATACACCTCTTCCAGTGCCAGTTGTTTGGGTTAGGCAGAAGTCCACACCCTCTAATTACCTATCCCATAGTCTCTTCAATATGACTTGGTCACACTTGTTAGAGCACTAGCTCAATTTTTATTTTCTGCTACCTGCAACGGGTAACTTCTCCTATTGATGCATCCACACAGGACCACTTGGGACTAATATTACATGTGGACCAATGCCATATGATGCAAGAGGGCAGTGGCTGAAGGTCTGCCAACAAAGTGAAACTGATTTTTTTTTTTATTGAGGCATGCACTCTTCTGGTGTAAGGTTGTTGGATCTGGCTTTGTCCGGAATCATACAATTGGATGGAATTCTGTGTTTCAAAGTGAATTTCGGGGGATTTAGCAAATGGCCCTGATGCCCAGAACCAACTGGAATGAATCAATCAACTGCTCCTGAGATGTTGCTTGAACCAACCAATGAGCTATGTCGAGGAAATTAAACTTGAGACTAAAACTCAGGTGAGGTTAGTTTCGTAAATGTATAATAGCAGCAGAGCCGAGGGAACATAGTAACAGACAGCACATGAAAATCCAATAATCCAGATGCTGTGTTATACCAGTCCCTTTATAACAATTGATGTAGATTTTGAATACATTGAAACCAATGTGGCTGACAAAAGAATTCATGACTTTATAAAGCAGGTGTTCACTCCTCCCATTTAATGCAATAAGCACTCTATGTGGAAACGGAAGAGCCTTCTTCTTTCCAAGATAGTTCTTGCGGCATCCTAGAGATACATGCTCAGATGTGTGCTCATTACCCAATGAGACTCACACCGTTTTATCAGCATTCGGTTTCTGGTAAGGTTAACTTGTACTGGAATAAGCTTTAGCAGCATTTGCAATATTACAAACATGTGTGTTGAAGCTACAGCAACTGTAACTAAAAGACTGTTTCTGTGAGAAAATCTTGACACTCCATTCAATTGACCAGCACATATGTATTTATAATACATTCACTCTAACTACACCAGGCCAGTACAGGGAATATAAGGCCTAGTCTTCTTCATCAGTACATTTTGCTCTTTTTCATCTGTGTCCATTTACAACTGCATGTCATACAACTGAATTGCTCCTTGACAGGAATTCCCCCATTTGATATTGATGACAACTTGTCTCCCACTTGTAAACATTCTGGATGAACAGTTCAAACAGACTGGTGTCTTTTCCAAACAGTTCTTCTGAGATCTTTCAAGGTATTACAGTTGTCTTCTCAAAACATTTGAAAGCACACCTGATTAATGGATATATGCACTAAACTACCAACAGGATGGCAGATAGCATCAGGACTCCATAAATTATGGAGGCTCCTGGCAAGCTAATCAAAGCGGGAAGACTGTTGTTGCCTGCACACCAAATTCAAGGGATATCTCTAATGTGATTCCAGAAATTATTCTTAATGGATCTTTGGGTAAGGGGGAGAAAAAGACAGCATTGGCACTGAAAGCCGTTGCCATAACACTTGTATTATAAGTGTGGTAAAGTAGTGGACACTCCCGTCCCCTGCACAACTTAGCTGAACTAGTCAGTCAGTAATAAATGTATCTGGTAACATGTTCTTAATGGTATGTATCATGGATGATAAACATCAGTTACTTTCAATGATTATACTTTATCAACAGTTTGTATTACAAAAACATGACCTCTGGTATATATATATATATATCAAGTATGTAATCAGAACACATAAAAATGCTGAGCTCTAAGCATTTCGGGCGGTGCCATTCCTCCATTCCTCAGGAGTAATTATCTTGATGTATTCTCTTTCTTCACAGTTTATGATGCATGGCTTCCTCAGCAACTAGCATAACTCTAGACCAACGCAGTGCGCAGCCCCACACTTCCGTATTCCCGGAGGCTCGGTTACCATGACAACAAGTGTATACACACCACTCAGGCTACCGCGCATGCGTGGTTTCCTCAGAAACTAGCATAACGCTAGACCAACGCGGCGCGCAGCCCCATACTTCTGCATTCCCGGAGGCTCGTTAGTGCGATCCAGTCGCACTCAGGCAGAGCAGACTCGAGCGGCTGCCATCTCTCATGCCGCACTGAAACAACAAGGTGAGCCATGGGTCGCCTGACCGTGCGCGCACACGTGTTACTCTGGTCTTCTTGATCAGTTCACGAGTGCGCGCCGGTCCGCGCTTCCCCCTTCTTTCAATTTGCTGTTGTATCATTCTCACGGCACCCAATTCCAGCTCGCATGCAGCATGAGAATCATCAGCACACGGACAAGCTTGAGACCCGTAATTCACATCTTCTAAAACACAACATTGGGTGTTTGCTCCCTCAGCATAAATTTAACTCCATTTTAGCACCTGATACCAGCAGCCCTGACTTTTTGAACACTATGATAGTCACTTATATTGGCTACTCACCTTGGGTTTGTTCACTACTATTTCATGTACCAGCTGCCAGCGGAGCGACCCTAAATCTCACAAAGTTCCAACAAAAGTTTAGAATATTCGATCCTGCCCCTATACCAATTTTTCTCCCCCTTTCCCTTTCTCCGAATTTACTTCTTCTATGCACTCACCGCCACCCGAACTCAAATGTGGCTGCGGTACCCTTGCACTACTTACCTTTTGATCCTTATGCCATGATTGTTACGATGGCTTACCGTCACCAATGGCTGTCCTCCATGACTTCTCCTTTTCACAGCCTCGAGATTACCTGTGAAACTTCCGCATTCACTGTGAAGTCTATTCACTCGACCCAGCACCTGCACAACTGTCCCTGGCATCTGGCGTCCTTCTCCCTATCCAATGCGTGGGCGCACCAATGCGCTTGAGACAATGCGCACCGGCAAGTAAGTTTCCCAACCGGTTGCCATGAGAACTAACTCAGTGTTACTTTATGTGTCATTAACTAGGGCTTTCATGGCTCACAACTCACTCATATTACACCAATGTTATCTTATACAGGGTCCCTGACTTGGAGCCCTGATGAAGGCGGCCTGTACATCCACCTTTGTCTGCCGAAACATGACGATTACAGGGAACAGTGATCTACCTGTACTACAGCCTGTTGGAACTTCCGCTACCAACTAGCATTTAATCACGTTCACCTTGGCAATTGATCAGATATCTTGCATCGAAAGACCCTGCATAACTCATTGACTCTCTTATCAAAAAACTCTAGCCCCACTAATGAGGAACCAATGTACCAAAGAAGGGGGTTTCATGATGCAATGAATTTTTCACTAAATTGCACATGCATGTATACTTTGTTTTTGTTCTTTGTTATTGAACTCAATTTGAAGCATTATTCGTTTTGAGCTGTTTGATTATGTTCCAAATAGATGAAACTTGTCTGTATTATCTGTTTATAACTTGTCTAAAAATCTGTTGACGTCTTTTACTCTTATTCTTAAAATACATTTCTTATCAACTTTTGGTTTAAATGTTGTACTGTTTTGTTGAACTGTTTAGAACCAACCTCCCGAGTGGGTGGTAAAGATTTATTGAGCTGCTGATTTATTTTGGGATTTCTAGAACTAAGCAGCTCACTTCTTTTCTAAACAGCCCGAGATATCAGGCCAAATAATTGTTTTGTCCTGCTTTTCTTGAATCTGTGTGGTTATAGTTACAACAGCGAGGGTACTCTTCTAGTTTTTATAGTTCTAGAGAATAAGTACATAATAGATATGTTGTAAACCAAAATTATTTCAATCCGATATCTACTACAAATTAACGATATAGTGCACTCAAAAATGTCATTGTCCCGAGCGTTCGGGACTGTGGTTTTAAGCAAACTGTGATCGATCGTAAAAACATTTCCTATGTACTTTACCTTAGTTTTCCTCACTTTTACACATGCAAAATGAACGAGTCGGGCGCGGCCATCTTGTGCTAATCTTATCCATGGATCGATCACCCTAAGTTCAAGTGCCCCTGCGGCCCTAAATCATATCCCCCGCCCCTGAAGCTGACATCACATCACGCTTACGGCCCTTTTCACAAACCCAATGTACGTCTCGTGTCAACATTCTCTGTGCGCCAGCTAATGATGTGTCTCCATGGAAATGACAGGACACCTCTTTCCTCAATAAGTTTAAACCAACCGCTTCTCATCAGACAACGTCAGAGTTGCTTGTTCGATCGTTTCACTGTCTTCTTTTAATGTAGTCTGTGACTAATTTCTGCTCTGTTCAGCTATCTTCGTTCCACGCAGCCCCTGCGAACAGATACTTATACTAGCATTAATATTGATTTCAATCATTGCTTGAGTTTGAGTTAAAAATGTTGTCGTATAATGGCAACAATACAGCCCTACCAGTACGAGTCGGAGTATTCTGAGGAGGAATTAGTTGATAGAGAAAGATGCAGAAATGATGGGGCATCGCACGACAGTCGGGAAGACAAATCACTGGAGTCTAGTCACATGAAAAAGGTTTTCACATGGTGTACCAGCAATCGGTGTGAGGTCATGCCAACCGAGGAGGAGAACTGCTGCTGCAAAGAAAACTCTGGATGCTTGGCCTACATATTGGAAGAAGACACACCACCGCTGTGCATTTCCGAGCTGCCATGACTTCAAGGCAGCCTGCCACACAAGATCCGTTTGAGGATTATGATGGTGCTTCTGCATGAACTTCACGCAACAGTTCACCCTCGCAATCCAAGTAACGAGTAAGTGTACTCTAGATGTAATTTTAACCACTGAGACCACTAACATTTCATGTTTGTCTCCTATATTGTCTTAAATTTGATCTATCACTGCCTAATGAATGTAGTCTGCCAATTCAATGTTCATCTTATGTGTATTTCACGTTCAACTAAGAAACAATATTTCTCTGTGCCTCTAACGTTGCAATGTGTGTATACTTCAAAGCCCAAGTTCATTGATCCATGAAGTAACTTTTGTACGGACAACTATGCCATAGGATACAGGGTGCATTTTCAAGTAAGGTTTGTACACCTATCAGGTTCACTTAAATACAGTATGTATGTTTCTCTTTCACAAGTGGTACAGGATGGTGGCCTACCGTTCATTTACATGGTGGCTTTATGGGAGGCCGGGATTCCACTAACGACAAATAATACCCGCCTGTGTCGTTGGAGCCATTCGCGCCAAATTCCCCAGTGACAGCGGAGAGTACAGGGGATTTTGACACACTGTGCAGCAACCGAAGCACACGATTTGTAGTATATTTGTGCCATCAACATCAGTAACAAAATAAAATACAAATGAGCTTTTATGAATAGTTGTTTCCATTTTTCAGTGAATCAAGGACACGCTAACTTGTCTATGATATGATATGATATGGCATTTATAGCACGCCTGTACACAAGAGTTTCAAGGCACGATGAGGCAAGGCAGTGGGAACAGAGGGAAGACAGAGGCAACAATGTTTCTATGCCCGGTGACATTGAGATCGTGCAAGTGCAGGGGAGGGGGAGTGAAAAGTGCGGGCAGAAAGGGGGAGTTGGCGGTGCAGTACATAGGATAACAATAAAATAAATAAGACAATACATAAACGGTATCTTCTGCACAGGGCCATTGTTCACATAGCCTCTCAAGACCCACTGTCTCCAGGCTCCCCTATCGCATACCCCTCCCCTGCATTCCACATAAGTGTGTCAACCTTCAGCACTGTTCCGGGCCTTTTCTGCACGCCTCTTGCGCATCTGTCCCCCCTCCACTATCAATGGCAGTTCGCACCTGTGGCCGTGCGCTCCCAAGGGGGCTGGCATGGTGGAAACGACCAAGGTGCCAAACACCATGTACACTTCAAAGGTATCTTCCGCACAGGGGCAATTGTTCACATGGCCTCCCCAGACCCAGTGTCTCCAGGCTCCTCTCATTCAGACCACGCCAGAAACACGTCACACATTCACATACACACCCACTTTTCTAATCCTTTATAAACTCCTTGATATTTTGCTGGAAAATATCTCTGATCATTGGAAGGCAACTTTTTATCGTGCTCCTGCTACTCGCTCCTCTGGTTGCTGAATCTAATTGTTTGTTAGTCAAGGTAAGGGCAGGTCACCTATTAACTTCTCCATATTCATCTATTTCTGATCTCAAATTTTCTATCTATTTCGACCGAATGTACCCAGTAGTGTAATGATCATTCATCTCAATGACTTTACAATTGCCTAATGTTTCCAGTGTTTTGATCTCGATACATAGCACATTTACTCAATGTCCATTGTAATAGAATGACAGCTTTCTTGCTTTCTTGAATCAATCGCATGCATGCAGTACAATTTATTTGTAATTATTTATATTTTTTCATACAGATCTTATAGATTTTTCAAGAGTGCCTGCATGTATAGTTTTGTGTTGCCATTCTAGGAACCATGTCACAAGTCAGGGCACAGTCCTGCATACATTCTCGAGGCTAATTGATTTAATAAGAAGATGGGTTTGATATTGTGGTTTTGTGGTGGATGAAATTGAAAGTAGAGCACAGGATGTCTTGAAGGACTTGTGGGCCAATAGATTCCGCATCTGCAGCCTGTACTTTACAGACGATATGTACGACCAATCGAAGTACATGAAAAAGCGTCGACACAGAATTTCTCGTAAATTGCTTCCAATGCAAGTCCAACTCTATTGATGCACATGCCTCCTCCGGTGAGTCCCGGATTATGAATTAGCCGTAGGCCGTGGGGTACTGAAAAGGTAACTTCATGAATGGATTGGTGCTTTCGGTCTAAATGTGTTTTACTAAAGTTTGCAAATTTACCAGATTGTATTACATTTCCACTATAAGACATTTTACTATACATCTTTCCCTGGTTTATGGAGCCTCAAATGAAGTAATTATGACCATAGAAAACAATGCCATAGTGACTTTCAAAAGAAGCATAATTTTTTCGTAATTGGTTGCTTGACATATTAAATTCTTTAGGAGAGCATACTGACGGAAGCACAGACCCTCGCAAGTGCCGAAACCACTGACACGTCATGTATACCAATGGTGGGCCCTAAAGACATGCAGATGTTTATATTCTCAACAGTTGGATCTTCCCACATATCTAATGCAAATTTAATTTTCTCTTGTACCACTTTATGACAATGCACTGAAAATGTAGGAGCAAGATTCTGCATCCATTTTTTTTCTGGAGTCAACAACAAATTCAAGCGCCTATCAGGTAATTTTATTTCACTTTTCATTCACGAGAATGTATTATACTTTCAAATAATATAAAAACATTTTTGTATCCTGTTGGTTGTTTATGCTAGGTGGCATTTATGGGTTTCTCTTTACACGTACCATTGTCTGCATCCCATTGTCTCAGTTCCATTCCGTTATTTTCGTTCGTACTAAAACAAGTACTGTGTTACAGGGGGATGCTGGTACTTCGACTACAATTACATTGTCCTTTGCAGCTAGTCCAGTGTATGAGGTATGCATACTTGCATTTCCCTTGAATGAAAGAAAGTAAATCCTACATAGACAGTGACATGCATATACACATGCAGTGTTTCAAACTTTTATGATTTCAGTTCCAATGTTACACTTCCTCCCTAATGCGGAATACATTGCAAAATGTGTGAGGGCAACATTACAATCAGTATGTTTTGCTCAGTGATATCTGATCAAGTATACTTGCCATCTTGGATGGCTACCAGGTGAAGTTTGAAATGTATATTTTGACTAAATGATGTACACTGTTTGCGAGGGAATGTGTGTAAGTGCTGTAGGCGATGAAAGTTTTTAATTTCCAATACGATTGACTTTTTTTTAAAATGAATATTCTATTCAAGGAATCTACACAAGGTGTGGAATTAGAAGTGGAGGCACATGAATCAAAGGTGAACATAAACTACTATAGGATACAATCCTACATCAAATAGCATTTGTAATACATTTTTATGTAGTATTTTTTTTTTATTCAATCAAGTTGGTTCTGTTTGTAGATATTTCAATATGTTTGTTTGCGTGTAAAAGAAATGTGCTTGATTTAAACCATATAAAAAGTTTTTTCCATCTTGCTGGTGCGGTTGTGAAAGAGAAGACCACGGTTTCACAGAAAATCAAGAACACAAGGGTACCTAACAAACAATTTCGTTTTCTAGAAGTTTTTTGGGCTGGTGTTTTCTTCATAACATGTTTTTGTATTTAAAGTGCTACTTGCTGTATGTGTGCTATACATTGAACATTTATTTTACAACACATCTCCTAGAGGCCTAGAAGTAAAAGAAGTATAGAAACACGGACAACAAATGAAACCAAAGATGTTTCTTGTCAAACAGATTTTACCATGGAGCAACTACTATTTGAGGCAAAGCGTGGTCCAGTCAATAAGCAGACTGTCATGGCCACAGGCCCCAGAACACAACAACCACACCATCTAGTGATGGTGGCAATGGGTCACTTGACTCACTTATGTCCCTTTGGGACCCATAAACACAGGGGCCCTGGCTGGACTCAGTCCTGGCACCTTTGGCGCCAAGCTCATATAGAGCCATGAGCAGGAACCCTTTATTTCAGTGTAGGAGTGCTTTTACTTTATTTCAGTGCAGGAGTGCTTTTATTTTACAAGAACTTTCCAGGAGCTGAAAGCCTTTATTCCAGAGAACATCCTGATGTGCTGACTCATCGTGTGTGGCTCCCTAGGCCTGGTCTTCATGTGCTGACTCATCGAGTGTGGCAGGGTGTGGCAGGCAGGCTGAACCTGGTGGGCGTGGCTTCAGAAGCTCAGCTATATAAGCTGCTCCATCCTTAAGGCTGGTGCTTCGCGTTACTGTGCACTCACGTGCAACGTGACACTCACAACTGCTGGACCAGTTTGCTTACCTTTGAAACCAGGCATTCTCCTGCATACTCACCTCCAGGAAACCGGTGCTTCATCACTTCATCACTTCATCTGCAGACTCATCTCCTGACATCCAGTGATCTTGATCCCGACGCCGCAGCACTGCACTCCGCATCCACAAACTCGGACCCTGTGAAGAAGGAGAAAGACAAGGTTAGAACATCTGTCCTAGGGCCCGCCGCATTTGAACCCTGCGCGCCCCCTAGTTAACAACTCACCAGCTTTTGTACCGCTGCAGCTTTGTTACTCATTCTCTCCAGCTGCCGCCTAGAGCTCGGCAGCTACTGCCAAGCCGGCAACATCACCTGCAAGGGAAGAAAGCAAGAGAGCAAACATCAAAAGTGGAATGGACTGTAATACAAGACAACAAACTTTACAATACAACAAAAACAGATGAGGAAAGACAAAGGCAAACAAGAACACTTACCTGAAGTATAGTGGCTTAGTTGCAGCAGGACTGGACTACCATGTGCAAGGGACCAGTGAAGGAACTCGGTCCAGATCATACAAGCGCCCCTGCCAGAAGCAGCAGGACAGAGGGCTCGCCAAAACTAATCAACAGGTGAGCTTTCCAGGGACAGCGCATCCCACAGGTACCACGGCTTGGGAGAAGGGTTCTGGAAGGGGATCAGGTGCACAAGCTGGCATACTCACATCTTCTAATCTCCATGCAGGAGCAGTCTCGAACAGCATCACCTATTACCACCAGTCACCACATAAGCGCAGAGGGTGAAGTCGGACCTGGCCGACATCACCCCCGGGAGGGCTGCAACAGTGCCCCAATGCCTCTGCAGAGACCAGGTGAGCGTAACACAGACTCATGATGCTTATGCCCAATGGCCTGAAACTGAATGGAATGTGACTGGCGAAGCCAGCAAAGTGTTCTTGGCCCATTGGTACAATGTGAGAACTCGACAAGATGAAACTGAATTTAATGAAGATGCATTGGAATTCCTCGCGAACCACTTGACACAGTCTGCACCTGCAAAAAACGGTCCACCCAATAAACATTCAATGTTGACGGTTTCTCCAATTCATGTGCAAATAACACAAGCTGAACTAACAGAGACTGAAGCTTCAACCCAATTGACTGAGGAACTTGCCAAAGATCTCGACTACAGTTTGCCTAGTTTGGGTGAATTGTCCACCACAGTTGAGTCACAAACCACATTCATGCAGGACGATTGGCTAATAACGGAGCCACAATACATTGTATTCGACAGCTGCCTAATAGAGATTATACTGATGCTGAAATGTGTCCATACATTTAGGGGGGAAATATGCGGGCAGCCATTGATGAATGTGTCTCGTGTATTACAAGGCACTAACGTGAAAATCCAAGCCAGCTGTGTCCACCTGCATGATACATTTTCATGTCCTCTCACCCGATTTTGGGCAAAGTGCCAGCTGGAAATCTACCATGTTCAGCGGCTTTACTTTTCAGTGGCTCAACTTTCAGTAAGATGTCCAGTTTTTGTCAATTTGTGGGAGTTCAGTTCCTTGCTAAAACCCAGTACTACAAATATAAAAGGGATTTTTTATTCCCCGCTATTAGACAAGCCTGGAAAATTGAACAGATGTCAATCAAAAGTGCATTCTATGCCGAACATTTCTGGCTAGCTAGCAAAGGTCAGTGTGACAGACCTGGATTTTCAGCAAGGAACTGCACATACTACTTTCAAGACATAGAAAGTAAGTTCAGAGATCGTGCAGGTGTCCAAATGTATATCTTCTGTGGCCATGGAGAAACATGGTTTCATCAAATCCCTCGAACATCTTCAATCGAGGGGAATGCAAATAGAGCTCATAGCCACTGACAGACATGTTTCAATAGCCAGGGCCATGCGAGAGCAGTTTCCAAACATTCGTCATCAATTTGATGTATGGCACAATGAAAAAGCAGTCAATAAAAAAATTACAGCTGCTGGTAAATAAAAGGGTTAGGAAAATATTTTACAGTGGTCGCAGTCTTTGAGCAACCATCTTTGGTGGAGCTCTAAAACGTGTGACGGGTCTGTGGAAATTCTACTTGAAACATGTCGCTCATTGATGCACCACTGTTCAAAAATTCACTCATGGAAAGAAAATCAACATTTTCATGAATGTGCACATGGACCTTTATCGGAGGAGCAGGAACGCAAGAGGAAGTGTTTGGTGCCATGTTCACCTCCACACAAAGCTATTGAGAAGATTGTGTACGATAAAACTCTTTCAAGAGACCTAAAGGGACTCACAGAATTCTGTCACAGCGGAGATTTGGAGGTGTTCCACAATATGTGTCTAAAGTGCAGGCCCAAAAGGTTGCCTTTCAGCATAGATGGTATGCAGGCCCGAACATTACCAGCTGTATTAGCGCACCACAAGAACCTATGAGAGAACAATGGAGAACTGCCAGAAACTTTGGGATGCTTTGTTAGACCTTGGCCTTTGCAAAATGAGGCAAAAAATGGATGGTCTAGCCAATATACCAGGAAATGGAATTCAATTTTGTGAAAGATCTCACTTTGACTGTGTTGACCATGCATACTCATGGAATCGATCCTGATTTTGTTCCTACAACACATACAATGCCACAAAACATTGCAAACAAGCCCTGTGCACCTAAAGCTGAACTCGTTGAACGGTTGACTTCCCGGTATAAATGATTTGCAGCAGTGTTCTTAATGTGCTCACTATAACTTTTGGGATATGTTCCCCAATGCTGGTACATTGTGCATGAACACAGGAATGCTATTCAACCCGAATTTCAATGCCATAAAAAGTATTAAGAAGTATTTAATTATGCAGATTTAATCCATGTTATGATTCATTAATGTATATCTTTTGCCTTCCCTTAATTTATATTATTGGTCCTCGAACGATAACATACATATCTGTGGTTGCTTGGTGCTTGTAAATCCCTCTGCTAGACCCAAACCACATCCACACATGCAGTGCATGGCTCTGGCGTTGATGGCCTATGGTGGGTAACATTTTATCTCAATGATAAATCGACTGACCAAAGTCTACCGCATAACATACAGATAGTCTTGCTTTAGCGGTGTATTATTTTGACAAAATCCTTGGCGAGTGTGCACCGTTTAAAAACTTACATAGTGTTTTGGTCTTTCATGTGTGTGATTTTTTTGGGTTAAGCAGAGCTTGACATAGGTGGCCATAGTGTCCAAATTTTCGTTTCAAATGTATGCTCTTTGTCAACTTTTTGGCAAGAAGTACTTGTTGTACGATGCCATACAGTGTAACTCTGTGTTTTGCCCCCTCCCGCTTTCACCCCACACTTTTCCCCTTCCCCCCTCATCTGGACCTGCGCTATCTCAAGGTCTTTCCATCGCTCTTGGCTCACGTGGATCAGCTGGGCTCATTTACATGGTGTGAAGGTCAGGGCAAGGGAGCAAGTCATCTATCGAACTAAACTATACGACTGAAAATGATAATGCAGAAATAATGGCACACATAAAATCTTGCATGAATATGGGTACTTCGGTGAAATAAGCTAATATATTGACATTCTAACCTCTACCCTTAGGAATATATTTGATACTACAATCTCTGTACAGAGGTGCACAACCTAAAGGTTTGATCTGCCATATGCCCTGCTTGGGTCCTCAAGATATAGGTAGACGTGTGTTACTTTTTGGTACAATATATTATTACATGGGATTAGGGCTGTGATGGGGGTCCTTGACTGATCAGGACACAGGAGGGTCAGATGGATATCAGCATGAAAGGAACTGCGAGGTCTGACCTGGTGGGCTCAGGTCTGGCCGGGTGGAGGTTGTTAGTGCATTGGAAGTTCAGTGACAATGAATGGGCACTTGGATTTATGACTTGTCAGTGTCTCACATTATCCGCAGAGCAGATTCCTCTGTGAGAGATGGCAATGGTGAGGAGATGGTTTTGGCTGGCTGAGCGAGGCGCTGAGGAAGGGAGAGATGCATTTGTACAGAGCGATGACATTTTGGGCCTAGTAGGCTATTTCAAAATGGATTCCTTATGCTGGGCTTGCAACTATAGTGTATGTGTTATTTACAATGGGGTGTGGTGTAACATAATGTCGCGTGGGTTGGCTACGCCTCCCCCTTTGGTTATTACATATTTTATGTTTCGAGAGTGATGAACAAGGGTGAGGGGGAGCATCTACTTCCAAACACTAGTAAGATTGTTGTCTTTGTCTTCTCTCTGTTCCCCTTGCATTGCCTCGTCACGCATTGAAGCACTTGTGCATTGGCACCTTATAAATGCAATATCATATCATCATATCCAAATGGAATCTTAGGTTACACCAGACTTTCTGTGGCTTGTATTATCTGTTGTACTTACCTTCGGTGTAACTGTTGTCCAACAATAACTAAATCACTAGCACTATTGATGGGTAAAAAAGTATTCATTATTGCGTGGCATTGATTGGTGCCAGCAAACAATTTGTTTCTTTTTCGAACATATTTCAAATGCCACGTCGCTCATCGCTCCCATGGAGTGAAGGTCACTTTGTGTGATGTTGCTTGTGGGGAGTTCCCACCGATGCATCTTGTAAGGTATGTTTTAGATCTGTGGCTTTCCTTCACAAAAACGAAAGCTGCCAGGCATACATGCTCTAAACAAGCTTCAATTGTTATTTGACCTTGGACGAAAGGGACGATTCACTATGGCTTGAAGGACGGAAGGTGTCGAATACCCGCAAAAATTATAACATTCACTATTTTGGACCTGGACATTGGAACTTTTACTTTCAATCTATGCAAACCGTTGTTCTGAGCGGACACTCTGCGTTGCCCCAAGGGAATGGAACTACAAAATATAATGTAAGTTTAACTATTCAGTTTAAAGACAAAGGTTTCATTTTCTGACCTGTATTGCTTGCTTACATTGATTTGGCTTGTTAGTTTGAGCATATTGTGACGAATATTCATCGACGACCCGCAAACACAACCTGTAGGCAGGCTCGTGATATCTAAACCACTTCGTCCAAAGGCATATTTATTTTATTTATTTAAATTTGTATAGCGCACATCTGCCCATGGGCATCGTGGCACTGTTACAGAATGCTCACTTGGGACAAGCTTACAATACAGCAGATAAGTACGTTAAATACAGTACTTGGTACAAAAGTGCATTACATACATACGCTAAAAGGTGCCCTGGTGGCTGATGAGACAGGTTAGTTGAATAGAAGCGTCCTGAGCTGTTTGCGGAATGTGATATAGGATTTCTCATTTCTTAAGGCGGTGGGTAGCGTGTTCCAGTTTTTAGGTGCTAATTGTTGGAAGCTGGCTCTGCCGGCTTTACTTCTTTTGAAAGTGGGTAAATGGATCTGCTTGGGCAGATGGGATCTAGTGGGTCTAGAAGTTGCGTTGAGGGTGATCTTTTTGGATAGGTAGGGTGTTTTGTCTCTGTTTAAACAGAGGCCGTTGGATAGTGCCACAGCATCTTGTTCATAGATGCCCGTGTGGGGGAGTAAGACTTGTGTGTCGTCAGCATAGTTGGTTAAGGCTATGTCGCGATGATCAAGATCATTGAAAAGAGGGAGGGTGAATACATTGTACAGTGTGGGGGCTGTACATGACCCTTGTGGGACTCCAGAATGGATGGTGGTAGGGGTGGCACTGGAGGAGTCTGAGAAGACTTTCATGAATCGGCCCTTGAGGAAGGAGGTAACGCATGCAATGGCTTGAGGAGAGAAGTGGGCTTCGTTTTGTAGTTGTATGCCTAGGATGTAATGATTGACCAGGTCAAAGGCAGTGGACAGGTCCAGCAGGAGCAGGAGTGCCGGTTTGCCTTTGTCAATGGTGTCGCTGAGTTGTATTTTGAGATCGAGTAAGGTGGACTAAGTTCCATGTCCAGGACGGAAGCCTGATTGCTTTTTTCCTAGAATGTGATTTTCTTCCAGATATTGCTGAATTTGTGAGTAGGCCACTTTATCCAGGATCTTGAGCAGGAAGGGGACAGTGGTGATGGGTCTGTAGTTGTTGGCATTTTCTCGTTCTAAGGTTGGTTTTTTGAGAAGTGGGCGTACCCATGCTTCTTTTAGGCTGTTTGGAACTGAGTTGGATTTGAAGGATGCATTGATGAAAGACTTTAGAAAAGAAGCAAGTGTTTCTACACAGTCTTTGACTAATTTGGCGGGGCAGGCATGGCCCTTGCAATTGGAGGGCTTGATTTTGTTCACAATATCCATTACTTGTAATTCTGAGTTTTCTCTAAATTTGAAGGGTGTGATTGTGTCTTTAGTGGCCTCTGTTTCAGTCTCAATGTGTGAGGCTGTTTTGAGGTGCTGAGAGAGACTTTTGTTGTGGTCCAGAATTCTCTTCTGTAGGAGTTCAATTTTGTTTAGAAGTGAAGATTGTATGGTGTTGCACCATGTTTGACCTTTGACAATCTCTTGGGTTTTGGTGGCTGGTGTGGATAGTTCTTTGTAGATGGTGAAGAGTTCTTTAGATTCTGAGCTGGCATTATAGATTCTTTCGTTATATGAGGTGGATTTGGCAGTAATAATGGCCTTTTCGTATTGTGTGGCTATAGATTTATACATGTATAGTGACGAGGCAATGGGTGAACCTTGCCATTTCTTGAGGGCTTAGCTTTTTTTGGTGCGCAGTTCCTTTAGTTCTGATGAGAACCAGGAGTTGGAGTTTTTGATGTTTTTAGCTTTTTTATTTTGGAGAGGGAAGATAATGTCTATCGCCATGCTGATTGTGGAGTCCGCCAGTATCGCTGGGTCTGTGGCAGAGAGGAGATTCATAGTGAGTGCGTCTAAGAAGGGGATAATCCTTTCTTTGGTGAGGTTTTTGGCACTCCTAGCCTTGGCTGGTCGAGTTGGGCTCTTTTTGTTCCCTGTGGTAGCAGGTGTAGGGATGAAGAAGTGTATAAGTGAGTGGTCAAACCATGGGGTGGGTGTGATTGAGCTGGTTTCAATGTCACAGTTGTGGTCCGCAACCCAGTCAAGAGTGCGTCCTTTGCAGTGTGTGGGTGTGTGGATTTTTTGCTCGAAGCCTAGTTCTTGGAGTGCTTGTGCTAGAACTACGGATGGTCCATCCTTCTGATCATTGAATCCCAGGATGAGATTGCCTAAGAGGATGGTTTTTGTGGTTGTTTTAAGGTTTTCTGCTAGGAGGTGTGTGAGGTTGTGGTGGAAGTCAGATATGGGGCCTGGTGGGCGATATGCTAGATTGATGGTGATGGTAGTGTTGGAGGATAGTGAGATCTTGGCTGCGAGGGAGTCGATATTCTCTCTGAGATTGGAAGGCGCTATCAGGGTGTGCTATCAACGTTGTATTATTGGATGTGCCATGTGCAGAACATTTTCCAATGGGCCTTTGGTCGCTTGTCAAAATGTGATGTTGCCAGCTCTGTTACATTTTTAAACAAGGTAGCAGGCACCCCTATCTAGAAAGAACATGGCATGATAACCTGTTATGTGTTTTTTTCACACTTTGATTGTCCGCAGCCATCGCTTTTTGCTCAATGTACCTTTCACAAATGGGAAATATCCATTTGCATATCAGTCTTTGTCCCACCCACATGGGCATTACAGCACCGAAATGCTAAGGCAATTCCCTTCTGAACAAGTGTTTCAGCCTTGTTGGGCCTCATCAGTGAGGTGGAGCTGTGCCTCTCTGAGCACCGTAAGCATGCAGTCCATGTCTGGTTCCCCCAGGGAACTTAGGGTCGCCAACTCCAAGTTCGTTGCAAATATTCTGTTATAATGCCGCACATGTGTTGTTCATTCTTTCGGTCAGCTTCCGCATCCCATTGGGAGGTATACTTACTCCACAGCGCTAACATCTCAAGCACATCGTAGACTCAAACTTTCCCCAATGTTTTCTGCGTGTTTCCATTGTTTGTGGTTTGTGTTCGTTATTAGGTTTCACCTGGTGCAGAATTTCAGGTGAAGGTATACATTTGAATAAAGAACTGTTACTAAAATATATTTTTATTTTGTTTTCTACACAGCTACATTGTCCCATTCTGCAAATGCCATAGTTTCCAGATACCGACAGATGGTGTCTTCAGCCAGCAGTGGCAGATACACCTTAATGGATGGATTTCCATTACGCTGATGTGGGACGATCACCCGGGACTGATATGCCCTTTGGTGGTACCAGCGACAAAGAGCAACCTGTCATCATTTACAGTTTTGCAAGAAGCTGATGCCGAAGCCTTGCGATTCAAGGTGCGTCAAATGCACATCTTCACCAGAAAAGGAACACTGTGCGCCTGCCTCATGATAAAGTTTTGATGCTCTAACCCAAGGACATTCAAAAGTTGGTGGTTAATCGAAATCCGTTCCGATTTGGGATGGGCTGTGCTGTGATAGGATGTGTGTGTTGATATTCCGGGTTCTGCGTCAACTAACATTAAGACGTAGGTGATGACTGGGCACATTTGGCTACGCTGCCCACTAAAGTCATGAAAATAAATGGAGAATTTCGCTAGGAATAGTGATGTCAGCTTCAGGGGTGGTGGGTATGATTTAGTGCTGCAGGGGTACTTGAATTTAGGGCGATCGATCCACGGGTGAGATTAGCACAAAATGGCTGCGCCCGACTCATTGATTTTGCATGTGTAAAAGTGAGGAAAACTAAGATAAGGTACATAGGAAATGTTTTTCTGATCGATCACAGTTTGCTTAAAACTACATGCCCGAATGCTCGGGACAATGACATTTTTGAGTGCACTAATCCTTTAATATCACACTCTCATTATTGAGGACTGATTTGTTAATCACCTGGTTGACTCCCATAGTCACAGTAGGTTGGAAAATTCCATGTTTAGTCTCCAAGTCCAATAATTACACGGGACTCAGTGATAGCCTACTGAAGGGACAGCGACTTAAGAGATAACTTAGTGAAAGCCGAGAGATTATAGAATAGAGGACAAATTCAACTGGGGAAATCCAAATGTAGCATATTTCCGTGCCTCCGATGTGGACAATTCTATGTGGGCCAAACCATTAGAAAAACAAAAGAAAGAATAACAGAGTAATAATAATAATAATAATTAGGCTTTTATATAGCGCTACAAACCCTCAGGTATCTGAGCGCTGCTTATTATTACCCACGGTGTGTGGTGCTCATTTATCGACCTCGGAAGGATGAAAGGCTGAGTTTGGCCCCGCCGGGATTCGAACCTGCGTTAACAGGCTCTGCACGGGTGTCAAAGCGGGCGCTCTACTCGCTGGCTGTGCCACTTGACCGGCTGTACAAGTCAAACATTAGGAACAATACTAAAAAATCACTGGTGGCTAGACACTACACCACAATGAGACACACCATAGCATAGTTAAGAAATTTGGTGCTAAAAGTGGTCAAAACTCCTGCAACAGAGGGAAAATTCCAACTAGCCAAAACAGAAATGTACTGGATCCACAGATTGGATTTCATGGACCCCAATGGGTTGAATGCAGAATGTTCTCTAGTGCCTTTCAGATAAACCTTATGTACCCCAAGGAACTGTATGATGATTCCTCGTATGTAAAGAAGTATCTTGTGTCCAATGTGTGCAACCAACCATGTACTGACAATGATTGTTAAGCTACTTGTGCAATGTATTTCATGACAAACAATAGGCACCTGCACGACACACAGAGGGAATAAGGGGAAGACACATGGATGGTATCCATGTGCATGATACAGTTATTCAAACTAGAAAATTGTACAAATGATATGGAACGAAAGAATGAAATAGGCTTAGCTATTGCAACAGCATACCTAATGGGTCAAACCATATTCGTTGGATCTTGGTGTGACATTGAAATTAGACATGTTTATGATTAAGCACCCTGTTTACATTTGCTAGACAACAGGAGGTTGACTATAGAAAAAGAATTTTACCAGGGTTTGACCTTGAATTTATTACAATCATCAACATCATCAATCATCAACATAATTTAATATCTTGAATCATGAACCATCTATTGGTATAATTGGTATACTTGATTGATTGATTGTTTATTAATTGTGCTCTTATACACAAGTGTTTCAAAGCACAACCATGCATGGGAGGGGAAGACATAGGGACCACAATACAAATTATCTTACTAGTCTATGGTACTTTCAAATTATGCAGGTGAATAGAAAAGGAAGTGAGTGGGGGGGCAATAGGGACAAGCGCGGCCAGTACTGTCAGAGCCTGGGTTAAGTGCAGAGAGATACAACTCTCATGGGTTGTAACCAAAGTGCAGTAGTGCTGTTGCAAGTGCAAGGCCCGGGGGCAAGTGCAGGAGACTGGTGAGGAAAGCTTGGGACCTGTGAGGCTCTGAAGGTACACTAGGCAGCCAGTTAGTGAAACTGAAGCAGAAGTAGAGAATAGAGAGCTAGAGAGCAGGAAGAGGTGGTTAGCAGGGGAGGCGGAGAGAGAAGGAGAAGGCTAAGAGGAAAGTCTTTGGGAGTCTCTTGAATTTAAGGAGATCTGGCTCAGGATGGAGAGAGGCAGGGAGGCTGTTCCACAGGGAGGCACCTGCAGAGGATAAAGATCTCCCCCCAAGTCTCTGCTTGGAGAAGCGGCTCACCCGCAGAGAGTTGGAGGAAGACGAGTAGAGGGATCGGGAAAGCCAGTATTTAGGAAGAGAGCGTTGCAGATAGAGTGGTCCAAGGCCCCAGAAAGCCTTGTGGACAATGCAAAGTGTCTTAAACTTAATCCTTGCAGCCACAGGGAGCCAGTGAAGGGATTTCACCGCTGGAGAGATGCGGTTCTGTTCTGGATGAGTTGAAGAGGATGGAGAGTAGAAGAGGGCAGGTTGAGAAAGAGGCTGTTGCAGTAGTCAAGTCTAGGGAGGACCAGGGCTCAGTAGATAGTGATCCTCTGGGGAAGGTGAGAAAAGGTAGAATACCTCTGAGAAGTTGTTGCTGTTAGTGGGACTTTTTAAAGATGTCCGTGATGTGAGACTAGAAGGAGAGAGTGGAGTCGAAGATAACCCCCAGGTTTTTTGCTTCGTTGGTAGGTGGAGGCGCAGGGCCAAGGGAGGCCAAGATAATTTTTATATTGATACAAGTGTTATATCTATACTATGACTCTACTTGTCAAGATATCCACCTACTCAACTGGCATCCACTGAATTTGAAATAACAGGTCATAGCACTAGAAATATAATACGTGCATGTGCAATTTTATTCCAATATTTTAATGACCCCGAATCATCTGGAGTCATTATTTAGTGTTTAGAAGTATTGATTATCTTTTCAAAGACCTGGACCCCAGTGATGCTTTTTCTTCCTGACCGTCAATCTTAACATAGAAAAACATAGAAGAAAACACTAGATAGATATGCGTGAGCTATGTACTGCACTGTCCTTTCCCCAAAACCCCTGCACTTTTCCCCTTCCTCCCCTCCCCTGCACTTGCGCAATCTCAATGCCTCCTGACCTAGTAGGATCGCTGTCTCTGTCCTCCCTCGGTTTCCCCTCACTTGCCTCATCGCGCCTTGAAACACTTGTGTATAGGTGCGTTATAAATGCCATATCATATCATTTTCATTTGCAAAATGACGTCATACTAATGGCAGCCATTTTGAGTTGCTTGCGGTAAGTGAGGCAGCTCAATGTTGTGATTGCAATATCGACAAACAGTCTGTAAGTAGTTTCAATCACATTTTAAGTTTGGGAATACATGTTGCCCATACTAGTAGCACCAGATCATTGATTTTGCTTTGCTGAACTCTTGTAGATATATGCTTGAAAAATGTGAATATCAAGTGGGCCAATCCAATATTAAGTTGATGCAAGGCAGAATACACCATTTCATGTTGGCTATAGTCGTTGAGCAGAACTGATGTATATAAATACACTAGGACTCATCACGAGTTGGGTGGTATCCTGCTTATAATACCACCCAATTGTAATAGCCCACCAGTCTGGTGGTATTACAGTCGGATCACCGTTTGGGGGCTAAATGTAAATCCCCATTCCCCATCAGGTCCATTGGACCTAATGGGGAATCTCTGGCTCTAATACTGCACACTAATACAGCCAGCGGTAATACAGAGCGCTGAAGTTAAAACAGCCCATTTAACGCCCAACTTGTGATACGGCCAGCCCTTAACTGCGGCAGTAATACCGTTACCACTGCATTTAAGGGCTACAGCCCAACTCTTGATGAGGCCCACTAACATGCACTGATCCCCTCTTCAGTGATCCTCAACTTCTGATGTTAGACGTTAGATGTATGCCAGTGTACATGCTTACAAGGTATGCCCAATTAGACAGTGATAATGTCTTTTATACATGATTTCTGAGATTGTGACCGGAAAGGTGAAACCAGAGAAAATTACATATCCTCTTATATTTATATTGCAGCACTTCAATCTGGTTACTATATTTGATTTCCTGAGCATACTACCGAAGTGCCGGTACCCGGCAGTATTCGAGTAAGGTACTTTTCTGAGTTTTATGGAGTTTTTTTTATCAGAATAAGATACTCTCACCATAGGTGACACATTGAGGTAACCAACAGCTATACTAATAGAATCTTATTAATGATAATTTGCAATAGGTACGATTTGACAACTTTACTGGGTCCTGTGGAATTAATGGACTTGGAGGCTAAGCAAGGAATTTTCCAAGCTACTGTGGCTATGGAAGTCAACCAGGTGATTAACAAAGCGGGTTGTGAGCTATTAATTTATTGTAGATATTAGAATGAAATCATGTTGGTTTACAACATATCTATTATGCACGTATTCTCTAGATATATCATAAACTGTGAAGAAATAGAATATGTCAAGATAATTGCTGCTGAGGAAGGGGCACAGCCCGAAACTCATAGAGCTCAACATTTTAATATGTTCTGATTAAATAATTGATTCATATACTGTACCAGAAGTCGTGTTTATTTCATACAAAATGTTGATAAAGTATAATCAGTGAAAATAACTGATGTTTATCATCCATGATACATACCATTAAGGATTTGTTACCAGATAAATGTACTACTGACTGACTATCTTATATAAGAAGGTGTGCAGGAGACGGGAGTGTCCACTACTTTAGGGCACTTATAATAAAAGATAATCAACACAATCAGCCAGTACTAAAGGAATTACTCAGTGTGTTTGTTCTCTTTGTGTAATATAGACACAGACTTTCTGATATTGGAAATTATATTGGTGAGGTTGGCATCATATTATGATTCTGCCTGGTTGTTAAGGTATGCTTGTGTTGCACGCTGCTCTAGAAAATTTCAAAATTATTTGGAACAAACGAGATATCTCGATGAACTGCGTTTGTGTTTCTGCATTTTACATCTTGTTGCAAGCAGAGAGGAAAGCACTCTCATTTTTCGTTTTCAGGTTGCTGTGCTGTTTTTGTAGTCTTTCAGAACTATGTTAAACAGCTTCCTTTGGGCCATATTTCCAGATCATCAGGTACTTCGGCGCCAGCGCTTCTGGGACAAGCCGGTCTTCACTGGTCTGCGCTCGAGGCGCTGCCTGCTGCCGCACATCAATCTTTGTGAAACGCAGTTCAGGTAAAACTCTGTTTCTGACTTTCTGACACGCCTGGTGTACTTTCCATCATTGTTTCTTTCCCTGATCTGCTCTCTGGTTTCTTGCATTCTTACATCATGGGTCTTTCGCTCGTACTTGCCCTGTTACTCACGCCACAAAAAGTGCAAAGGGAGAAAATTGGCCATTCTTACATCTAAAGCTTAGAGTATGGAACTAGTTCTACCTCAATTAGTATCAGTGACATATCAACATCTGATGTAGTTAATGATACTGGTCTATCTACCCCCTAGCTAGTAAATATTGACACTGTAACTGTGTCTGAAGAACTGGCGGACCTAGATAACCTACCCTTACATGGAAAGACAAAAAGTGATCTTTTGACTACAGCAGCATAACTGCCCTCCCAGGAAAAACAAAAAACAAACTCCCAAATAACAGGGCACCAATTAAATAACCTCATAGTTTATTCAGGAGTACCTGCCAAATCCATTCCAGACAAGTCGAGACCATATACATTTCGTGAAATCACTTTATTCATCAAGATTTCGAACACTTGCTCACTTAGCAAGCATATAAGAAATATTCACGACTATATTGAGGAAGGAGATCTTGATATAATGTGCATCACCTAAATTTGGCTTAATGACTCTAGCAGTACTAAAATAAATATGGCAACTCCTTCAGGTTACAACCTCTTCAGTAAACATTGGGTGCATGGTGTTGGAGGCAGTGTAGCCTTTATTGCAAAATCCAAACTCCACCTCTTTGAATCTAAAATCGAGTGTGCGGGTTGTGAAATATTACACTTAAAGTTTAATTCTAATGACAACTGCTGTACTCATTTCACCGCCCACCCAACGACACGGCAGGTTTTAGTGAGGATTTAGTGCATCTTCTGCCCCCCATGAATAAACCCAACTGCTCTGCCATCCTGCTTGGGGATTTTAACAGATTGTTAAGGAATTCCATTCATTAAGAAGCTTTAGATTTAGAACAACAATTAAAAAATCTGGATTTAAACATCCTTAACACAGAACCTACTCACTTTGGAGGAAACACTCTAGACTCAGTTGCTGCACAAAACATCTGCTTGAGGGTTATTAATACCAGAGCCTGTATCTTGTCCGATCATTCCATTATTGAATACCCCATTTCTCTTACAGGTCAACCACTGAAAATCAACAATACCCCTAAAATGGCAATTATTAGGAACTTAAAATAAATGAAATCTGAAGAATTTAAACAGTGTTTAGATGCTATTATGCACACCACTCCAGACTCAGATACCCCAGAGATACTGGCAAGTACTTATTAGGAACAGTTGGCATGCCTACTAGACAGAATAGCTCAGTTGAAGACTAACCTTTTCAAAAATAACATAGGCCCTCAGACATGGTGACTCCATTCTCATTTCCCAAAAAAAAATAAGAAAGGCAGAACGGGTGTGGGAAGAAGACAACACTAAAGAGAATAAGACAACATGGAAATGAATACAGAACTCCTATAAGAAGCACATTTATGAGGTAAAAAGACATTGAAACAGCAGGCAACCATACTAAAAAGC
Organism: Ambystoma mexicanum; assembly: GCF_040938575.1. Classification (NCBI taxonomy): domain Eukaryota; kingdom Metazoa; phylum Chordata; class Amphibia; order Caudata; family Ambystomatidae; genus Ambystoma; species Ambystoma mexicanum. The sequence continues at coordinate 900,740,943 of NC_090936.1, forward strand.
GTTTTGAGATGTATAAGAAGCCTGAAAAACCACCTGCCCAACATTAGTCTTTCACTCCATCAAATGCCAAGATAACTTGTGACAAGGAAAACGAAACTCCTTCTGCTCCCCAGGTGTCGGAGAAGAGATGGGTTCATAGCTTCTGCTTTAAACAGACATCAGAAGGTGAGGTGCGGAAATTCCTTAATAATATGCTTACCACTACCTGTCCAGGAGACATTATATCATCCAAATTGGTATTAAATAACCCTTAAGCAATTATCCCTTTCTTAACAAACTTTCTGAATGCATCTTTTAGTCACAACTCTGTAACAGATTCCATCAAGCACATCGCAGTCACCCCATTGGTAAAAAAAGTCTGACCAAGACCCAAGAGACCCCAACAATCTGAGACCTATCACCAACACCCAGTTCCTATTGAAGATTGTGGACAAAGTCACAACTAACCAACCCCAATTACATCTGGAATGGTCGGGTATTTTTCACCCCAATCAATCAGGCTTTAGAGCTAACCACAGACCTTAGAGTGCTTTGTTAGATCTGCAAACCCACCCGATGGGCACCCTGGAGAAAAGCGGGTCGGTGCTGCTGATTCTTTTAGGCCTATCGGCAGCGTTCAACCTGCTGGACCATGGGCAACTCTTGAACATGCTAGACATTGGGGACTGGTCAACGGAAGCGATTAATTGGATCCCGTCATTTCTGAACAATAGACAATCTCGTGTGTGCAGGGGAAATGCCAGCCCAGAAACGGAACAACTTATGTTGCCAAAACTATTTAATCTATATGTCAGACCTCTCTGCAATCTTTGAACAACTGCAGGGTCTCACTTTACAAACAACACAGATGACACTCAACTTGTGATGGAGCTGAGTGGATGGTATAGTACAGACTCAGTCGGACTTGACTATATCAACTAATTAGGAATTGGATGGCCGAAAATTGGATGTGCTTAAATAGCATGAAAACTGAGCTGCTAATTTTTGGCTCCACCCAAGCCAGAGCTAAACTCAGTCCAGTGTATAAAAGCCTGAACATTGACTGTATACGCATAGATGTTGTTGAGAAGGTTAAAACACTTGGAATTTACTGACAGGCATCTCTTGGATCTGAGGCTCAAGTTGATAGAGTGATTAACAACGCACAGTACAATCTACAAGTGCTAAGACACTTCAAACCTCTCTTGTCATTCACGCATCGAGAGACTTTAATTAGGGCAATCCTTATGCCATGCATTGATTATTGTAATACCGTTTTAGCTGGAGCAGATAAGAAATTCCTGAATAGACTGCAAGTTTTTCAGAATGAGGCAGTTAGAATTGTTTGTGACATCTCCACAAAGGACCATGTGACTGATGCCAGGAAAAAGCTTCACTGGCTCACTGTGCCAAATAGAATACAATTTAAAACTCTTTCTTTGGCCCATCAATGTATTTATGGATGTGCACCTGGCTACCTCAAGAAGCAAATTAAACTCTACACCCCACCTAGAACACTTCAATCTAGCTCCAAAGGACAATTGGAGGTCCCAAGAGCTAAAAGAACAAATGGCCTTGGGCGCTGTTTTCGGAAGCAATTAAAGACGTTCTTATTCCAGTGACATCCCGCTAGCACTGACTCCTGTTCATTGATGCGCTCGGTTAATACCTTAGGGATAAGATTCGTTGTTTAGTCACTTACTGACAATATTTTGTGTTGTCCTGTTGAAATTGAAATTGATATTTTATTCATATCATTGAAGCAAGTGTTTTGTGTTGTGTGTGCCCTGATGCCTGCAGGCTATGGTGCGCTACAAATAAATAAATAATTAAAAGTGCACAGCATTCAGATTTCACAAGAGCACAGACAACTCATTTTGAGGCCAGAATAGTGTCTAAGGCCATTTGATATTGCAGTACCATAGCGTGTATAGGTACCTACATATGAATAATCAATGAAAGAGACAGTATGGTGCCATTGGCCACTCTCTCCAGCCACATGCACAATTTCAGAATTTGATCATGATCAACCTTAACACCTGTCCAGGGCATTATATATCCCATGTTATCAATGAACGTTTCCCACCCAGATGATCCTTTTTTTCTTGGAGGCAGCTTAGGAGAGGGCCTGATAGTGGGCAGAAAATATCCCATGTAAAAACTTCTGCTCCAATCCATAGCTAAATGGGTACAAGCTTTAGTACCACATATAAAATAAGTACCATTTAAGGTAGCATAACCCGAGTTTACTAATGAGAATCCCTTATCAAAAGGACAAGAAACTTTGTTAATAACTATATAGGTTATGGTGGATAAAACGTATATACATTAGCTAATGCCCATGAGCAGAGAACCCTGTTTAGTGTAGCAGAAAACTCCTTTGGCAGGAGAAGACAAGTGTATTGCAGCATGCATCTAAAGCTGATTTGGGAAGAAAGTTCGAGAGGCTGAAAAAATGATCAGGGCAGAGCAAAAATCTCAGATCACTGAAGACATCCCCCAGTTATAGGGGACTGGATCTCCAGAGAAACGAGGCTTGGTCATGTGCCTTCTCAATTCAGGCATACTGCTAGGTAACATGCAAATTGTGTTTTTGCTTATAAGCTAAGTGTGTGCAATAGGGCCTATCATTCATGGCAGGTCATCTTTAAGGCTCCGGAAGTTAAAACAAAAGACATCACTTGGAAATACTGGAGAGTCATCTTGAACACAGATATTGACAAATTACTTCAGCTGAACAGTTCTCTCTACTAGATGCCAGGTACAGTTCAGAGTTCAGTCATTTCCTCACACATTTTTCAAATGCTGATATGCTCACCAGACAAAAAGCAGGAAAAACAGCTGTGCAAATAGGTAATAGTAGTTGTCATTAGGATGTACCATGGGGTGAACTAGATGACTAGCAAAGTCATACATAGTCAGAGATACCCATACATGTGTACACTGACATGACATGAATACTAATCATGAACAGAAATAACCAAGTAACACAGTTGTAGATAGGAAGCCAGACAAGTCTTGAACAAATAATATCGTTGCAGCTTCATTGGTTATCTTTTGACTTCAGTACGCTTGCTCAATCTTGTCACTGTCCCCTCCCTGCTGGACTGAGATGATATCTCCCTTGAATTGAAGAACAGGACTCTGAAGGGCAAAAATAGACTAGGGTTGCTCTCCTGCTGCATTTAAATCAGCACTCACTGATGGTGAGAATTCACCACCAGCTGAAGCTGTTGTCAGAACTTTCATTGAAATAACAGTATTCTCCCAATCAGGTGGAAAAGCTGTGGATCCTATCTCACAAGGGCTGCATACAGAAAACAGAAGGAGACAATCCTGCTGGCTGTAGTGCAGACTGTATCTGATGAGCGCATTCCGGATCTGAGGGAATGACAGGGTACCGCAGCATGTTTCCGCAGTGCTTCCTTGACCTGCAAATAGATCTGATAATTTATTAGATGATCTTCTTCCAGGTGAAAGTCCAAACATTGAGTGGTCAAAGGAGGGGTTGTAGACATACACTGAGGGTGTCAAGTAATTATTTCATGGCTTTATTTTGCATGTCCAGCAATAACATTGGCAGGGTTTTGGGCCATCAGAGGCCAGTATCTTTGCACACCTTGGATAGCTTTTTCTTAATATTGTCTGTAGGGCCTTTTACTGTTGGGCTAAATTGGAAATGATGAGCAACATGTAGGGGCTTTTCAGATATCTCTAATCATCTGCCTGGTAAAGTGGGTACCTCTGTCACTATTAATAACAGCTTGGAGACAAAATTGAGGAGAAATCCCAGTGAGAACATTCTTGTCTACAGTGACAGAGTCAGTGGTGCAACACCTGCGTGCCTCTACCCACCCTGTGAACATATGAACCACAATAAGACAGTATTGGTAATTGAGACATTTGGTTAGCTCCATGAAATAAGTTTGCTCATTGAGGAAAGTGACTTCTGGTGCTAGACGTGTGGCAGGCAACATCTTGAAAGCCTTTCCCACGTTGTGGGCAAAACAGACAGGAGAGTTACTGCAATCATTGAAGGCCCCAGTGGGAAATATGGTGCAAACAAGTTCCTGTTCATCACAGTGATCATGGCCCCTTTTCCATAGTGAGCCACAAAATGCACCAACCTGCTGAGATAAGGAAGGAGCACTAGCAGGCATCGATCTGAAGAGTGCCATAAAGGATCATTATGCAACTTATAATATCTTTCAGACCGCAGCTCTTTCTCAGCCTTGGGTGTCAGGTGGATCAGCGCAGCCAGACTGCAAAGAGATGTGATTAGTGACTGCCACTGAAATATAGATAAGGACATAGGAGCCATGGCCTTCTAGGGTAGAAGTTCATGCTGAACTGTCAGCGAGATTGTTGTCAGTTGCTACCGCTGTTCTGGGCACATAAGTGCCCTGTGCACTTAACAATTGCTAAAGCAAAAAGAAATAGAAGAGAATACCTCAGCAGGGCTCAGACACACACCCCAATTAGGATAGGTGAACCTGTTAACGTCAGATAGCCACAATGCTTCCACAGTATGCCAAAGTAGCAGGAATGAGTATAGATCATGGCAGATTTCCCCTGGGTATTATGCAAACATGGGTAAAAGCAATTAGCAATTATTTGAAGTATCTGAACAAAGTAAACATTTGGCAGCTGATAAGCCTCCAAGACCTCATGCACTGTACCAACTGCACAACCCAACACAACTCTGCCCAGAGTATTACGTAAACAGGATCCATCAACAAACATAATAATCTCAGGGTTTTGCAGTGGCACATCCTTTAAATCAGTTCCATATGCCATGAAGCTTTTGGTTATGGCCAAGTAGTCATGGGGCTCTCCATCTGTGAGAGCCCGAAGCCATTCCAATGAATACTCTAATTTGTTTTTGGGTAAGGACTGAGTACTTACAAAAACACAATGATTCGATCTTTACACAAGTGCCTTTCCTCAGTGGAGAAATTGTGCTAAAGATAATGGACTCATGACTAGCATATTCGGAGATTTTCTTTAGAGGCTTCATGTACCTTCAAAACAAGAGCTGTCCACAGATCAAGTGGAGCTTTTAATATGGGAGACTCCTATAGGAGTTTACACATGAACTGAAAGAAGATAGACACCCCCCTAAACACCAGAAAATCAAGATCTTGCTTTAAAATCTAAGAAAGGAGTGTGAGCCTTTTCACATAACCCTGGGTAAAGGAGTGAAACAGTACTTTAGGTATGCATAAGTACAGAAGAATAAATACCGACTAACAGGGCACACATGTATAGGTTAGATTAGGTTGTATTCACACTTTCTGCAGATTTAGCCTTTCGTGACAACAGTGTTACAATATTTAAACACATTCCATAGATACACAATAGAAGGATAAAACTGTTACAAAAATGTAAAACATTAAAAGCATATATAAATAGAAAAAAGAAAACAGTAGTTTACAAATCACAGCATTAGGTGAAAGTACAAGATGTCTTATGCCAGCAATATTGCCCTGCTTTCACACAATACTTTATAATAAAATGCCCAATATGGTTTAAAATTGAATACAAAAAATGGTCATCACAATCATCATAATCACACTGCTCCCTTGTTGCCCTGCAAGCCATCCAGATGGAGCTGCTCATATAAAATAAATGTGTGTAACCTGGGGGAGAGTCAGTTATTAATACTAGACTAAACATCCTTACTCGCAGCCCCTGAGACATCCAAAGAACCTGTGTGTGTTGGACGCCAAGCAAATCTCTAACTCTGCATCCCATAAATAAAGCCTGCCACTGATTTAGTGATGTCACAGTCAAAGTCCCCCAGAAGAAGAGACATAGCTGCATTCCCGTTCTCGGAGAGACCTTCCTTGAATAGGTACGGTTTCATACATCTTGACCTTAAGGGGTCATAAACTGGGCATGCGAGCAAGGAAGTGTTGCACATGTTCATCATCTTGCTTGCACATTTTGTACTTTGCACTGGGAGAACAATTCAATTTCTTCAAATTTTTCATCAACGTGAGGGTGTCTGCTCTGGCCAGTGAAAAAAGGTGCCTGATTTGGGAGTTGGGGATTGTCGATAGGTATGATTGATGTCCTGCCATAGTTCAAAGATGTCAGCCCAACCTAGGTGAGCGTTCCAGCCCCTCCTCTTTGGTACTTCTTGTTCTTGCCAATTTGGAAGATTTTTTACCTATTTATCAACAGCCTATAAGTGTCAATGAGGCAATAAGATGTGTCCAACATAAGTCCTAAACCCAGTGATGCAAGATATTTTTCTAACTGGTTCTTATATCTGGACACAGAATCTTGGCATAATGTTCTCTCCCTTGCCGAATCCACTAGCTCGTTATTCTAAGATGTGACTCTTTTTACTACATACCTTGCTAGTGAGTCCACCACTCTCCATGACTACAAAAACCCACATCAGTGAGCATGGCAGCGTTCAAAAAGCCTCTGGGAAGCTCTGATATCTGTTTCCAGAATTAATACAATTTTTATCCACGCCCCAAATCGCAGCTCCGTAGGCTACCGTGCCTCTGAACTTTGATTGGTAGACTTTTTTGACTTCCGGACCGAACTTATCATTATGCTTACAGGAATATCTAATAATTCCTGCTGCTACCACTTATCTGGTTGTATGCTCTACCTGTTCTTTCCACGAGAGATTTTGGTGTTATGACAACCCCCAATTATATAGAGCGTTTCACTACTTCAATGTTTTCACCTTCCATCATGAAGCTTCATTTTGCTTTCCTGTTATGATGTTCATTAAAGATCATCACTTTTGTTTTAGATTTATTTAGGATTAGGGGGCTATTATTACAGTAGATAGCTACTGCTTGAAGTTGATTTCTAGGAGCTTTCAGGGTTCTTGCAGAAAGTGCTGAGTCGTCCGAATATAATATCATCTGTATGCGCTTTCCATTAATAGCAGGGGTGTCTTTAGAGCCCTCTACATATATACAAAACAAGACAGAACACAGAGTGGTACAGTAAAGTGCACTGAAGTGTCAGTGATGCAACAAAAAATGGTTGCAGGATTGGGAACAACAGGGAATGTGGGCAGAGCTGTCATGATGCCTACCCCCGGGGACCCAGACTAAGTCCAGCAACCCTGGTAGCAGGCATCAAGTTACCCCAAGCAAGCCGAACAACCCCCGCTAGGGGCTATTTGGGTGCAGTCCTGGCGCCAATGGCGCCAGGCTCATATGGAGAGTCAGTCCTGGCTCATAGATTGAAACTTACCTGATGCAGACCATGCTGCAAACTTACCTGATGCAGACCATGCTGCAAGAGCTCCAAGCCAAACGAGGCTTGGAAGGGACTATTTTACCTAGGGACTATTTTTTACTCGGGTGGGGCTGGGGAGGAATACTTACCTGGGACTACTTTGGAGGCTATTTAAACCACGCCCGAAGAGCAGCACACGCTTTGGGTTATGCTGCATCCAGCAGCGTAACGCTCACCGTGCCTGCAAGTTTGCATCCAGTCTTCTGCCACGCCCGCCTCGAGTTTGGAACTCCTAGAAAAAGGGAGAAAGAAGGAGAAAAGGTTAGAACAAGAGCAATACCTTTGATCCTTACCTGAATTCCCGATCCATCATGCCTTCGAGCTGGAAGAAAGAAGTTATTTTATGCGCGTCGCCTCGCCTGCTGCAGCGCTGCGCTGAACTCACCGGCCTTCGCAGCATCTACACATTTCACCGCATCTTCCTGCATGTTACCGCCGCACTCCGGCACCTAAGGAGAAGACAAGAACAGCAAGGTGAGCCAAGGGAATACACAGAGGAATACCCCCCATAGACTTACCTGATTTTACCACCGGGGGTACTATTCTTCTTCAGGGGTCGGCGCAGCTTCCACTGCATCCTAGCCGAACCCCGGCCCCTAAGGGGAAACAAAAGGACAGCAAGGTGAAACAAGGGACTAACAAGGGGAACCCTCCTCACCACAAAGACGTACCTGATTTTACCGCCGGAGGCATTATTCCCCGAGACTTCATACTTTCTCTCAGCACCTGAATAAGGGAGAAAGAAAGAGGTTACATATGGGCATTATTTTATCGAACTGTGTTGGATAATACAAATCCTTACCAGAACATTACCGGTTGCCACGAGGAACTCTTCATTAGGGTCAAGCGGCAACCTGCAAGGAATCAGACAAGAGTGAAATTCAGGCATTTGAACTCTTACCAACTAAATACTTACGGCGTCTTGCCGGGAATATCGGAGTCAATATTGTCCTGGAACTCACCAATTCCTTCGAGCCCGTGACGCAACTGGTTATCTACGTGCCCCTGCGCTCAATGCAGGATGGAGAGCCCATCTTTTCAAATCACCAGGTGAGATTATAAGAGGGAACATCCAAGGTGATCAGTGGGGAGAACAGCGGGGTGGGGGGATTAATTCCCTTTCTCCACTTGCAGAAGAATATTCCTACGGGCCAAGTAAACGAAGCTAGGTGGGCCAGTCCAGTCCGTCATCTCGGCCCTACGCATCACATTGGTGGAGACCGCAGCAGTCCAGTCCAGATCGACGCCTCTGTGGGAGCCAGGTGAGCGTAACAAGAACCACTGCATTACCAGCAGAGAGGTCTTATACATATCGATAAGTCTCTTTGCCCGGCTTTTTGATAGGCACAATTGGAGTATTACAAGGACTATGAGTGGGCACAATAATTCTGCACTTAAGCAATAATTCAGAACCATGTTTTATAACCTCTTCTGTCTCTTTGAATGTGGGATACACAGAAGAGGGTTGGCTGGGTTCAGACCAATGAGTAGTGGTTACACATTCAATATATGTCCCGCTTCATTTGTAAGTTTGTACCATAATAGCAGAGTAACTTGGCCCAACAGTCCCTGTTGCAATGAGAGAGTGTCTGTCTGCAGCTCCTATTTTGAATTTTGAGACTCCTGCAACACAACGAAACATTCCAATTCTCTATGTATTTGTACAACATAAAACACCATAATGAGTTCACTGACATATAATGACTGAATAAAAATACATGATGCTCAGAGATAGGACCTAATGTGACAGTCATACGTCATACAACTGGATGGCATATATGTCACTATCCGATACCTACTTAATTTCCCACTTCTTTTCAACAGGGAACATGTAGACAATTAGAGGTTCTCAACGTGGAGCATGACACTCCCGCAAAAAGACAGGAAACATATTTTTGCGACTATTTGGAGCAATTAACATAAGGGAGAAAGGCTAATGCATTACCAGTAGTTGAAAAATATAACTGTCCCATTATGTATCAAAAGTAACAGGCAGTGGAAGTGGTGCAAATGTCTGCAGAGAGGAAGGAGGGAGCTGTGTTGGTCATGCTGACTGCTCAGCCGGTGAATCTGCTCATTTGAACTTCAATGTCGAATTCCAAGCTCTTTGCAATAGATAAATTGGTCATTATACACATTCATCATCTGTATTTCCTAAGCTCCTTCTCTGCCATGTCCGCTTCCTCTGAAACGGGCACATGCTCAATGCCCCGCCCACCCGTGTGAGATTTGGGGTGGCTGTGTTAGTAACTATATTCATATAGCGTCAGTGTTGCACTGCTAATAACACCTCAATCAAGCCAATTAGCCCCCCAGCAAAAGAGTACTCCCTTAATTCCATTTGCTCTCTTGGGTTGCATACCTGTCACACATGTTAGTGGGATTTATACCACACACTGCTGCTATTCTTATGGTCTCCAGGCACTCTGGTGGATCTAAAAATGTGAGAAGGGGTGGGAGGAAAGTATAGTGCATGAGAGCTTTTACTGTGGGATTGGAAGTTTAAGTTAAAACAATTGGACACTGTGTGCAGGTTTGTTTCTAGGTTGCATGTGTTGGTAGGCGTCCAGGTGCATGACTCGATGGGCGGTAAGTCCCCATTAACCCATTTACCCTTCCCCATTCCCATTTTTGCCCCATAGGGCATAATGGGAGTGGGGAAGGCGTTAATTACGCCACCGTAAATTACGGTGGCGTAATTAACAACAAGGTCCCTTAGCGCCATGGATTTTAACACCTGGTGTTAAAACCTCCATGGCGCTAAGGGACCTCTGAATCAGACGGTAAGGGTCGGCGTTGTTTACGCCACCGTAAACCCCTTACCGCCTGGGTCCTAATGAGGCCCATTGATGTCATTGCCGTCGATGTTAAAGGACAGGTAATGATGGCTGAGTTCCTTCAGATTGGCTGGCGTGCCTAAGATCACCAGCTGGGTCCTCTCATCATTCAGGCAAAGGCCATGTGAGGCCATCCAGGCCTGAATGATGAGAAATAGTTTGTTAATCACTCCCAGGTCTTTCTCGTAATCGCTTGTCAAGGGTACAAGGATATGGGTATCATCTGGATAGTTAGTGTAGGTGACACCCAGAGAGTCTAAGTCAACAAACAGTGGTTTGGTAACCACATTATACATTGTAGGCGATACGCAAGATCCTTGCGGTACTCTGTATTTTATAGGGATAGGATCAGCTGCTGCCGACGGTGAGAAAGCTCTCAAGGAACTATTGTTTAAGAAAGATTGGATCCATGCCGTTGCTTCAGAAGAGAAGTGTGTTGCTGTTGAAAGATGTTTACATAGCATCTTGTGATCAACCAGATCAAAGGCAGGTGATAGATCCAAAAGGAGCAGGAGGGCAGGCTTCCCTTTATCCTTTAGGTTATCAATCTGATTCTCCAAGTCAATCAAGGCTGTTTCAGTGCCATGTTGGGGTCTGAAGCCAGATTGTCAGAGTCCTAGTAGATTGTTGGTCTGTAAATATGATTGTATCTGGATATAAGTTGCTTTATCAAAGATCTTCAATAGAAAAGGGACAGTCATGATGGGTCTATAATTCATGGGGATGAAAGAGTTTCTTGAGTAATGGGAGAACCCACAAGTTCTTTAAATTGGTGGGAACAGTACATGAGCGGAAAGAAGAGTTGATTAAGGTGGTGATGAAGGGGGCTAGGTCACTAGCCGCTTCTTTGATTTTAGATGCTGGGCAGGTATCACCCTGTCATTTAGACGGTTTGAGTGAGGCTATAATATTTTCCACTTCTAGAGTGGACACTTGGGCAAATTTAAATCTCTGAAGGGGTTTCGGAGGATTAGGACAGGATTTCAGATTGTTGGTTTGAGGGTGTAGGTTGAGTTTTTATAGCAATTTTGTTTTGGAGGAGAGTTATCATATTGGCTAATGCATCTTGAATCTTAGTGAACCAAGTATTGTCCTTGTTACAGTTGTCTGGTGGGGGGGTAGGAGATTCCAATTCTCTTAAGATAACAAAGAGTTCTCTAGTGCTAGAGCTGGCTTTATTGATCCTATCAGTGTAGGTATCACGTTTGGCTAGAAGAATTTCTTCTTTGTAATTGTCTGTGATTTTGTGTAAGTTGTCTTTATTGACAGAGGTGGAGTTTTTTTCCAGGTGGTTTCCCATTTTCTTTTTTCATTCTGCAAGGTTTTGAGTTTGGGTTTAAACCAGGTGTTCAGATGTGCTTTTCGTTTGCCTTTACACAATTTTAGATGTGTGATTTTGCCTCAGGCTGAGGAAATAGTATTGTTATAAAGTTCCACTAATACTGCCAGGTCAGAGGAGACAGCCAGGGGATTTAGAATAGGTTGTAGGAGAGGTCTGAGTTTGTCCACTGTGATGTTCTGGACAGATAATATGATAGTAAAACAGTGGTGATGAGAAATGAGGCAGTTGCTAGCATATATACACATATGGATGTAACAATTGCTAACATACATATGAATATCACATATGAATAGATCTGATATGTTTGGGTTCCAGAGCCAAGTCATTGCTGATCTCGCTTTGCAGATGGAGATTTTTCTTGAAGGAGTTCTGCTCCTTTTCCATAAATTGCTCTGTGAGTAATGCAGAGCATTTGCAAGTAAATTATATTTCTTTACTGGGAGCCAGTACAGGGACATTAGTGCTAGTGTGAATTTTTATATCTTATTAAGTCTCAGAAGGAGTCTTGCCTCTGCGTTCTGGATCCATTGAAGTTTATTGGTTAAGTAGTCTGGCATGCCAAGGTAAATGCTGTTTGCGAAGGTGATTCCTCACGTGACAAGTGAAATTATGGCGAGGGTTCTGTTGGGAAACATTTGAAAGGTGAATATGTGCTTGATAGAGCATAGGTGGAAAACACATTTCTGTTCTTCTACATTGGCTTGGGATTCTACTGTCAGCTCGTTGTCCAGGAGAATTCAAAGATTTTTAACCACCATAGAAGGTGTCAGTCTGAATCCCATTTCTGTTGCCATGGTTGTATAGTGGGCTTGTTAGGTGTGAACATGGTTTCAGTATTATCCAGGTTGAGTTTGAGGTTGTTGTTGGCCATCCATGCGTTCATTTGTGACAGGCAGTTGATGAGGGTTTGGTCTACGTCCTTGGTGGTGGAGATTTTGTAGATGGTTTGGTGTCATCTGCATAGCTCTATGTGAGTCTGTGTCCTTTGATGAGTTTAGTGAGAGGGGTTATGTAAATGTTAAAGATTAGTGGTGGAGGGGCGATCTCTATGGATCTCCGCAAGTGAGCGTGTTTCAGATTGAGTCGAAAGAAGGTAGACAGGTAGGTTCCATTCTGGCCGTCCTTAAGGATTTCATTGATCGTAGTTTGGTGTATTTTAGCCCTGTGTTTTTATCCTACCAAGGAGAGTTGCATGGTTGAGTGTGTAGAAAGCAGCTGAGAGGTCTATTAGTATCAGGGTGGAGGTGGTGTTAGAGTCCGAGTTCATTTTTAGGCCAACCCAGATGGAGAGAAACACTGAATCAATTCCTCTTATTGGTCTGAAGCTGATTTCAGATCGGTTCAGTGTGGAGTTGGTTTCAAAATGTTTAAGGAATTGATGAAATGCATGGGTTTCCATTAGTTCGGCTGCATAGGGGATGTTTGGTATTGGCCTGCAGTTGGTAGGGTTGCTGGACAAGTCTGGTTTTCAGTGAGAGATTCATGAGTTTGCAAAGTTGTTGTGCTGATGTCCCTCAGCTGAGGATGTTTTTGTAGATGTGAGATGGACAGGGGTTTGTTGAAGTGCTGGCTTTGTTTCTTTTCTTCACTGGTGTAGTAAAGTCTTTGTTTGAGATCCGTTTGACGCTGTTCATTCTCGTTGTCTTTTCTGTGGATTTGTCAGTGATAATGTCACTGCTTATGTCAGAGGGCATGGCATAGATGATTTGTTTGATGTTTTTGATTATGTATTTGAAGTGGCTTGCAAGGTCATGACAGAGTTTCTGTTTAGGGGCAGGTGTGTTATTACATGTTGATGGATGGGGTCCTTATTTCATTGATGATGTTGAACATCTCTTTCTCTGCATTATGTGATTTTGAGATTCTTTCTGCATAGTGTACGTTCTGCTTTGTAAATCCTTACATGATTTTTCCTGTCGGTTATAGTGTTTTCTCCAATTCAGATCTAGTTTGCCATTTTTTTCCAGGTACCGGAGATGGGTGGATCAACCATTTTGGTGCCCATCCTATTCTGTGATCATTAGTTCTTCCGGTGGCAGTGAATCCATGGGGGAGTTGTGTGGTTTTGTGGATCAAAGTATGGCGTTGAGTTCCTTAGGGTTGTGTGATTTCCATTTTCTTTCTTCAACTGGTGCTAGGTTACTGTGTGTTGTATGAATTTGCATTCCAGCGTGGATCACAAAAGGTATCATTAGGTGATCGCTTCAAAGGACTTGTATTAATGGACCCTCACTTGGCTTGGGCCCTTAACTTGGACAGCAGGCCGTTTCCCACAGGGTGGGCCTGTCACCTCGGGCATATCACCTCATTAACAATCAAAGCTCCCTCATAGCTGGTGGAAAAACCTTCCATCTCTGGAGACCACTGCAATGCAAGAAACCACAACATTATGATAATGCAAAACAAGAAAGGCAATCAGGAGAAAATTACAAATTGCCAATGCACTCTTCTTCAGACAATGCGCTTCATTAAGGTATTGAAGACTACTAGCTTCAAGGAGCAGCCACTCAGCTGCTGTTTTCGGGACCTGGGGAGCAGGCTAGCCTCATGATCTCTGACCCCTGGATACTCACTTTATCATATCATCTCTCTCTGTAGTACAAGATTCCATTGCCTATCTGTCTTTCAGCACGCTTTGCACTACTGACATCCTTTACATATTTTACATACTTACGTACCGGAGAGGCAAAAACAAGAATTACAATTAGCATTACAGAAATAAAAATGTATTAAAAATCATTTGGCTCGTGATACATTTCAAATGTCATTTATTCAGCAGAGGAAGTTCTATAGTTCTATGTTAATGTATTTGCCCACCAAAGTGGAACGATCACGCACAATAGTAGTCCACATGAAAAACAATATCCAAACAGCCATGCAGTCAATATAAAAAGAATCCTAAGAAGCCACAGGCGCCACATAAACAAATGAACAGCATGACTAACCGATCATGTGATCAATTGAAATGCTTTCAAACAATCTAGACAGTGACAGAAAACTGCATGCGTTATGAACTGTGTAATTACTGCATTGCTAGTGTAGAATAACTAGCTGCAAAGTTTCTGACGTGTTTTACTTCCTCACTGTGAGGAAGTAGTTACTACCAAAAACAAAGACAAAGAAGCATTGTCAAAGCCAGTATGAAATTTCACAATAATATTATAAAATACCAGCCCCACATTTGCATGCAATCATATGCAATTTTCAGCCTCAAATGCCCCAATAGACATGTGTAACTGAAAACACATGAAATAATCTGTGTATAGCAATGCAGGAAATGTGTAAATTGTGCATGACATGAGTGCTATTTTCTTGGTCAACTGCTACATGTTTGCCTGAAAGGATATTGAATAAAACCACTGAATAAACTAACTTTTAAAATCTGCTTTCAAATCTTAATTTTTATTAAATCAGTATATGTTTCCCAGTCAGGGGAAACACAAATCTATCATCAACTAAACTGCCACCTAAATTGTATTTGTGTGCTTCATGACCCTGCTATTATTATTTCAAATTTCTGTATGTTTAAAATATGACAAAGGTATTTATAGCAGCCCCAAGCAGCAGCAGGTTGCTGCTACATAAAATGAGTAGCGAAGGAAATATGGACATTCCCTCAAATGATGCTTCAAATGGCTGTCAATGTCCATAAATCCAAAACCAAAGTCTGTGTGTGTGTCAAAACCTATGCTTGCCCTCACTCTTAAAACAAATGTGATGTTGGGTCTTCTTAAAGAAAAATGGTGGTTCAAAATGAAATGCAAACCAAGGCTGCTTACGTTCTGTAAGGATATTTGGCGTGTTACAGCACAGAGTACAGCACTACTGCACAGGTAGCAATTTTTTTTTGATGCAGCACCACCACATGGGTGTGGTGCATTGCTATATGTGTTGCCAGAGTAACATGGACATATAAGTAAAGACAGGCTATTCAGTCAAAAACAATTTTTACATATAAGATGCAAATCTATTTTTACAGTTAAAAACACATGTGCACATTCAAAAATGCACACTATTTTTCACCTGAAATGCCTATGGTGCAAGAGACACATTTGAAAATTAATAACTAACCTTATTAATAACTAACCTGACTAATAAAACTGCATTTAACATAACCCACTAATAAAAAATGTGTCTCCACTGCAGAATTAGGCCTACTCTGAAAGTGAACTTTTAAACGCACATTCATTTTTTTTTCTCTGCTGCTCTGTCCACATAACTACAGGAAGCAAAGAGCTCGAAGGAACAGGAAATCAGTTGGTTACACATTTTTACTGTAGAAATGAGCCATTGGGCCTCATTACAACTCAGGCGGTAAGGGTTTTACGGCGGCGTAAACAGCGCCGACCCTTACCGCCTGAGTACGAGGTCCCTTAGCGCCATGGAGGTTTTAACACCTGCTTTTAGCAGGTGTTAAAATCCATGGCGCTAAGGGACCATGGAGTTAATTACGCCACCGTAATTTACGGTGGCGTAATTAACGCCTTCCCCACTCCCATTATGCACTATGGGGCAAAATGGGAATGGGGAAGGGTGAAATGGAAAATGGGGATTTACCGCCCCGCCAAGGTCGGAATGGGGCTGTAAACCGCCAACCACCATGGCGTAAACATAGTTTACGCCATGGTGGTAAAGTCACAGCCCAGGCGGTAACTTACCGCCTGGGTCGTAATGAGGCCCATTGTGTAGTGAGGGAGGAGATGACATGATTGATTCATATTGGAGCAGCGTCATAGCAAGTATCATGCTAGAGGCTGTGATTAGAGTTTTGCTGGGGAAGCTTGAGGAGAGGGGGAGTACATTCGAGATCTGGCAGAGCTGGGAGAAGGACCTGTTTCCTGGCTGAAGCATTCCTGCTGCAAAAGCTGAGAATTCCAGGCAATAACCCCGGTTTGAGAACGACAGACGCTTGTTTTCACTGGGGTTAATCTTGAAGGGAGCCAAATTCAGAAAGAGAATAGCCGGAGAAAACTCATGCTGAACAGATAAGGTAATTACAGAAGTGTGGGAGCTGTGCGAAAGTATGCAAAACTGTTCAGTCAGTGTATTTGAGGGAGTCCCAGTCCCTTATCAGCATATGTAATGTTACCAATTGAATATATTCTCGCAGTTCTCTGTTCATTTTATCACAAATAATGTTGTACCATTTCATTTATTTCTGTAAAAAAAGGGTTAAACTGTGTTTAAAGGAAATTTCTATAATACAAAAATATCTGAAAACAGATAGCTAGTGTGTATTATTTCTCTCTTTCATTTTGCATGGGAAAAGGTTTAAACGTGGTTAGATTTTTAAACAGTGCAATTGTCATTTTAAAACAGATGTGTGCATGATTATATTCAGTATGGAGAGTTGTGAGTGACTGTTTGTAGCATAGCTTGTTGGAGGTACATGAGCCAACGGGAAGAGAGACTCTCTGGACATAGATCCATACCGTATATAAGGTAGTGGAAATTACCACAAAAATACCACAATTGCCCATGGTGGCACACAACACTAACACTGAAAATGTGGTATCCCTAAAATGTAGGCCTGAGGTCTCCCTAGTGATCAAGAACAATCTAGATAAAAACAAGGGATGTTGGATATTGGGGCCACAAATAAACCAACCACGCAAATTATCGCGCACATTATCTAAACAGGTCTGAATTCTGAAATAATGCAATGTATTATTGTTATGTGTGACCCAATATGAATACAGAGAGTGATTATTGCTAAAGGTATTTTGGCGGTAAGAAAACACTGCAAAGCCCCAAATATCCACAAAATACCCAACATATTTATGGTGCGTTGGCCGGGAAAGTGATCATAGAGTACCTACTGGGCGTGGCAAGCGTGTCTCAAACTGCCATTTGCACATTAAAGGGAACCCATTTTATAATAGCAGTGTGCCACTAAAAACGAATTTCAGAATGTCACAAAGGGAAACCACATTTTCAGACCTAGTGCAATATTTAGAGGCAAAGTTGTTTGCACATGGGACGTGGTCGTCAAACAGCACCTTAGAATGGCATGACCGCATTCAGGGTGAGGTGCAGAAAGAAAAACTAGACAATATTTTTGCAGAAGGCAACATAATTCAAGTCTGCCTTACAAGATTATTGAATGCAGCCGATAAAAGTGCAGAGAAATACTGTTTAATACGGCTTGCGGCAAAATATGGTTTATTTTGAATAAGTCCCTGCGAATGCAGGAGAATGATACCCAGCTAATTAACAGGTTAAAGACTGAATTAGATGGGGCAAGCAAAAATCAGGAAATGTTAAGAGCAGAATTGGATGTATGCCAAAAAGACATGCAATTAAAATGCAGAGACTTTGATGCTCAGTTATCCAAAAGCAAGAAACAATTTGAGGATAGTGAGCAAGAATTGGTACACTTAAAAGCCTTAGTGGACCACATTAGACAGGATAAAGATGAGGTTGTTTCAGAAATGCAGATTTTACAAAAAGAACATTGTGAAAAAGAATGTGATCTCCAGAGTACAGAACAAGAATTGATTAAAATGATTCAAGAAAGAGACAAGAGAAATAAAGAGTTCAATGAATGCCAAATGCAAATGTGCGACATGCAGGAGGTGATTAATAAGATGAGTGATGAAAACAACTATTTGCAAAATGAAGCAAACAGACTCCTTAAAAAGTGTAAGGACTTAGAACAGCAAATGTGCATTCCCAGGTCCCAGGAGAGGCGGCAGGGTACCACATTCAATGGAGTGGAGGTGAATTCTAGCTCTGCCCAAAGAGCTAGTGCTCCAGTGACTCGGCCGGTGACTGAACGTGGTTGCAGCGCCCTTGGGGGATTTGATACTCCCATTGGGGGCAGCCACCAATCTCATACACCTGAAAACAGGATTGAATCACAAAATAGTGCAATTCCATGCATTGCAACAAGTAGCCGCATAAAAATAATGAAATCCATTAAAGCCCTGATCAAACCATTTAAAAAGGGAGGTGAATGCTGCATTGAGGATCACTTAGAAGCGGTGCATGACATTTTTAAAGCACTCCAGATACCTATATTTTCATTTAACTTTAGATGCCCCGACGGCCAGCATCATAAGGGGATTAAATGAACAGCAGAATATGACCTGGTTGGAGTTTGAAAAAGAAATTAGGCGTCATTTTTCTCCTTTTCAGTCATTGCAGGAGGCAAAGAAAGTCGCTTACACAATTACTGCTGGACCTAATACATCCCCTCGCCAATTTTTACAAGACTTAAAAAGAGCATTTCTCACTTTGATGTATCTTTTGACTCAAATTCCAATGAGTTTAAAACTGCATACTTCTATGGGCTACAGAAAGACATCGGGCCTCATTACACGGACGGCGGTAAGGGTTAACGGTCACCGTTAATGGCAACGGTGACCGTTAACCCTTACCGCCGTACTACGAGGTCCCTTTGCGGGTTGGAGGAATTAACGCCTGCTTCTTGCAGGCGTTAAAAACCAACCCGCTAAGGGACCTCGGAGCTAATTACGGCACCGCAAAATTGCGGTGCCGTAATTAGCGCCTTCCCCATTCCCATAGAGCCCTATGGGGCAGAAATGGGAATGGGGAAGGGCAATGGCGGAAGCGGGATTTACCGCCCCTCCAACCTTGGAATGGGGCGGTAAATCCCCTTTCCGCCAAGGCGGTGCCGGTAATTTACCGGCATGGTCCAGGGTGCTAATAGCACCCTGGATTACCGCCTTCCGTGTAATGAGGCCCATCATATCCCAATTGGTCCGTGAATTTGACCGTGACAAGTCCCTTGAATGGATTGTACATCAAAGCACAAAACTATATGAGGTACTCTATTGTCAGGGTAGAGAAAGTGATAAAATGAAAGATACTAGACCTAAATCTAAAGAACCCTCAGCCACAGTAATGGAAATCAGGTCAGCCAAAATGTCCCTGGAGTCTGCTCAAAGCCAAGGTAAAAATAATGTGACACCTGAACAAAGGGGTAATCAACAAAGATCGCCACTTCCTGTACCAATGTTCCAATCACATGATCCTAGTAATAGAGAGAGCTACATCAGCCCTAGGTATTTAGGGGACAGACCCCGGGTAGGATATCGGCCTGATATGGCAGGTGTGAACAATAACCAGAGACAAAATCAAGATCAAAGAAATGATGGTCCCTACCAGTCATTGGGGACACAGAGCAGATTTGATCCCAACACCATGATATATGGTAATCAGGATAGACCCCGATATGTGGATCGATTTACTGATAATGGAAATCAACATAGGGGCCAGTACCCACAATCTGAGAGACAGGACCTGAGGCAAAACGTGAACTACAATCCACATCAGTACAATGATTCCCCACCAGGGGACTATAATCAAAGGATGGGTGCAACCCGCTCCCCTCCACAAATGAATCAAGAGTTCAGAAACCATCCCAACCGACATCAATCACCTGAGAGGTATCAGAATAGATCCAATCAGGGGGAAAACAACCAATATCAACCTAGGCCACAGAAAGAGGATCCTAGAGAGATGGAAAGGTTCCAGTGCCTTGAGGCCCAAGTGAAAATGTTAGCTGAGCAAATAGGAAAGCTCTATACAGCGCAAAAACAACCTTCCAAAGAGGGGGCCGATGGCCATAGCAATGACCGGGGGGCTTCCGAAAAGTCACTAAGTACTCATGATAACTGCAGTGCCAAAATGACAGATTGCTTTGATATAATTTTGCATAACGACTCTGAGATGCCTAATGGATTAAAAATGAAAATGCCAGTAAATGAACTTGTGACAGAAAGTGCAAATACTTCTAAAAAAGAGGTACGGTTTAACCTGGAGCTAAATAAAACAGTAAAGATTTGTACAAATGAAAAAGAAACATTAGGAATTCCAAAAGAACAAAGGGACAGATTTAAGAAAAATGACTCATGCATGGGGAATACTAGTGAACAGGGAGTAAGTGGGGATGCTATAGCTCCTTCCTTGGGCAAGCAAAACAATGACCAAACACAGACAGAAAAAGGAAATACTCAAAAGGAGGGTACAAGTCAATCACCTGAAGAATTCTTTGAGCCACATATTTTTGAAGAGGCTGAAAGGGCTGGTATCACACTAAAGGATCACAAATGCACAGAATTAAAAAATGACAAATTGCTGAATGATGTTGTTACACATGTTCAGTTGGAAGGTTGTGATGTGGTCTCTGATGTTACCCAGATGGATGGGCGAACAGTGGCCACACTCCAAAAAACCTCTGATCATGGAGAAATGAATAAAGTCTCTCGCGCAGAAATGGGTAAAAAGGAGGGAAAAATGTCTTTCCATTTACCAATGTGCTTAGCCAAAAGTGAAAAAGACCTGAGAAAGGTGAGCCCTGAAATCAGTAAGAATTCACACTTCTTATGTGTATTAGAGGAAGTTGAGGACAGACATTATGCACCCATCACTGTAGAAGAAAAATGCCACACCTTTGCTATGATTGACACTGGCGCACAGGCCACAATTATGTCCAAGGAGCTGGTAAAGAGTATCAATGAAGGGAGACCCCCACAGAGTCAGATCACAGTGAAGGAAAATCAAGGTCCAGTGCATAACTTTAATGGGGAGGCGGTGCCCATCATAGGTGTAACTGAGGTTGACATAAAATAGGAAAGCACAGAATGAAACAAGAGGTATTGATCACATCTATTTGTGAAATTCCATTTCTGATGGGGACAGATTGCCTGAAAAGATTGTCTCCTCTCATAGATGGGGTGAATGGAGTGCTGTGGTCCTTAACCAAAAAACCATTGAGGCCTAAGAAACTAAAATCACAAAACAGCAATATAGATGAATGTCACACTGTTGCCAAAACAAATGATGCTGTGGAGGTATATCTCCAGAATAGCTGCATACCTAGTGTCACTGTTATATTAATGTGTCAAGACAAAATGCAGAGCGACAATGAAAAACTACCTGTACAAATATACTTGGACCCAAGGAAAAATTGGCAGACTGCCATAGATGAGCACACATTACGTTTTTATTTAAAAGAGAAAACATGCAAACAGAATATTGCTCCTAAAACAGATTCAAAAAAACACATTACCACTCTGTCAGAAATACACATGGAAGATGAGCAACCATGGGTTCATGTTGGTATAAATGACTATTTTAAAACAATAAAAGCCACTTTAGCGCTTGGACATGAAAGGAGTTTCATTAGTGAGAAATTGTTGCAAAAAATAATGGAGAGGGAAGAAATCCCGAAATTTAGGATTAAAAACCAATATGTTTCTGGGTTGGACAGTCCAGACTTTGAAAACCGAATTGCAGGCAGATGCTTAAAATTAGCATTGGGCAGAAAACAATTTACCATAATGTATGGATAGTGAGTGGAGCACAAAATTAATTTTACATGGGCAATGACATCATGCACGGAATGTGTATGGTGTTAGTGTAACGCTCACCTGATTCCCATGGAGGCGCTGGTCTAGGCAGGAAGGTGTCTGTGACTCGAAAGGTGATGTGCAGGACTTGGTTGGCTTCTGGGGGAGAGCCTCTTCGCACTGTGTGTCGAACTCGAAGGGTGAGTTTTCTGCAGGTGAGAGAATATGGGGGTTAATGATCTGGGCAGTTGAGTTTCTCTGTAACGCTCACCTGATTCCCGCAGAGGCGCCGGTCTTGACTGGGTGAATGCCGTGTCTTCAAAGGTGATGTGTAACACACGGTTGGTTCCTTGGGCTGGACCTCTGTGCACTGTGTGTCTGACTCGGAGAGTAAGATGTCTGCCGATAGAAAATATGGGATTAATGAACTGGGGTTATTGGGTGCCTCTCTCCTCTTCCCTTTCTCTTCTCCTGTAGGACCCCAAAGGTTAACGATCTCACCTTAGGTAGGTGAACGCCGAGCTCTCCATCTGCCTCGGAGGCAGGGTGCCGTAACCAGTTTCTTCACTGGATAAGGGTGCAGGCCTCTTGACCTCAGAGGACTGCTGTCCGTCGTTTACTGCACGAACGGTAAGTTCTGGGCACTTCAAATGTCTTAAAAGTCTTTAAGTGCGTAAGGTGTGGCTGCTGTGGAGCGGTGCCGAGGAGCACGTGAGTATGGCTTTTGACTTATGTAAAGTTCTTTTGTAATGATACCTCTTGTTTTGCAGGGTTCCGGCGATGGCGGATGGCGGGCTGAAGAGAGTTGAGGATCGAACCCGCGTGAGGAATAGAAGCGCTTGGAAGCACGTAAGTGAGCGCTTGTTGCCTGCTTCACGATGCGCACTAACTGTCTCTTTTACCTTGCAGGTACAAGTTCGGAGCTTTAGAGAAGCTGAAGGGTGCTGGGATACCCGCTGATTTCGGCGTGGGAAGGAGTGATGGCACGTGAGTAGTAAAGTTGCCCAATGTCTCTAAACGCACCTTCTTTTGTCTTTCAGATGCGGGATGCAGCGTTGAAGGCCTCCGGAGCGTGCGAAGAGCCGGTAAGCTTTTGTCTTTCAGGTGCCGGAATGCAGCGCGAAGACCTCCGGAGCGTGCGAAGAGTCGGTAAGCCTTTGTCTTTCAGATGCCGGAATGCAGCGCGAGGCGCTGGTGACAGCCGCTGGACCAGGTAAGAGATGCGCTGCCACTGAAGACCGTAGTGCTAACCTGTTCTTTCTTTGTCTTTATAGGTGCTGCTGAAGACTGGATTCCAGGATGGTAAGCCTTTGTTCCCTTAGGCACAGGATCAGAAGACACGGTGAGCGTTCTGCTGCAGAGAATGCAGAATAACGCAAAGCAAGATTCATCCATCGGGTGTGGTTTAAATAGCCTCCTGTAGTGCTTAGGTGTCTCCTTCCACGGCCTCGCCTAGGTAAGAAAAGAGTTCCTGCTTTCCAGAAGAGTTCCAGTGTTCTGAACCTAGGGAGTGGCTCCTGCCCCACCCAACAGGAAAAGTAGTCCCAAACAGAAGAGGATCAGGGGCTCAACTGGCAGGTAAGTAAGCAGCATGGTCTGCTGCAGGTAAGTCCACCCAAGCATTATGAGCCCGGCGCTTCCAGCGCTGGGACTGGGCATATTTATGAGCCTGGTGCCACTGGCGCCAGGACAGGGTCCAAAAGGTCCCAATTGGGACTGGCCGGCACCCGGAACCGGGGTTATGGGTCTGCTTCCAAGGGAGTTGGGTAAGTCCTGACCCTTTGGAAGCAGAGATCATGACAGCACCCCCCCTCAAGGCCCCTCCCAAACCGGGTTTCTCCGGGGTTTGGGCTTGTTAGCAAATGTTCGATGAAATCTTTTGATTAGACGAGGCGCGTGGACATATTCTGCAGGTTCCCAGGACCTTTCTTGGGGGCCGTAACCTTTCCAGTCAATCAGGTAAAATAGTTTAGATTTGGAGATCTTCGAATCCAGGATACTTTTGACTTCAAACTCGAGTTCTCCATCAACTAGGATAGGTTTTGGAGATTTAGTTAGTCGGGTTTTAGGTTGCACGGGTTTTAGTAGAGAGACGTGGAAGACCGGGTGTATCTTCATGTGAGGGGGCAAGTCCAACTTGACTGCTACCGGATTTACTATGGTAGTGATTGAATAGGGACCAAGGTATCTTGGGTTCAATGTGCGTGGTCCTTTTAGAGGTAGATATTTGGTGGATAACCAGACTTGATCTCCTACTTGATATTGGGGGGCTTCCTTCCGATGTTGGTCTGCTCCTTTCTTGTATTGTTCTTTAGCCCTTTGAAGGTGAGAAACGGCTTCCTTAAAGGCTTGGGTGATTGTAGAATGCAGGTGGTCTACTGCTGGTGTTCCAAGATCTTGGAGTGGATCCAAATTCGATGTTCGAGGGTGACTACCGTATAAAAGAAAGAACGGGGTCTTCCCGGTTCCCAAGTGGACAGAGTTATTGTAGGCATATTCGGCTATCCAAAGGATATCTTTCCAAGTTTGTTCAGTTTGTTGCAGCATGCAGCGTAAATACTGTTCCAGAGTTTGATTGGTCCTCTCGGTTTGACCGTCGGTTTGGGGGTGGTGGCTGGTCGAAAGTCTCACATCAATTTGAGCCGACCGACAGCAACTTCCCCAAAAATGAGAAATAAAT
This sequence comes from Ambystoma mexicanum, assembly GCF_040938575.1. NCBI lineage: Eukaryota > Metazoa > Chordata > Amphibia > Caudata > Ambystomatidae > Ambystoma > Ambystoma mexicanum. The sequence goes on from NC_090936.1 coordinate 900,765,369, forward strand.
TGACTTCCTCGATCCGAAATTAGAACTGAAGGAAAACCGTGCAGTCGGACGATGTTTTTGAGAAATTCTCGGGCCAGAGTTGCTGCTGATGGTAAGCCTTTGAGTGGAATTAAGTGCGCCATCTTGGAGACTAGGTCCACGATTACTAAGATCGTATTGTATCCGGAGCATGGAGGTAGATTGGTGATGAAGTCCATAGAAAGCGTATGCCAAGGGCGAGGTGGGATGTCAATAGGGCGAAAGAGGCCGGCTGGTTTTTCCTTTTGACTCTTGTTTTGGGCGCATACTCCACAGGACATTATAAAGTCTCTGATATCTTTTTTCCAAGACGGCCACCAGAAGTAGCGCTTGATCTTTTCCGAGGTTTTGGCCATACCGGGATGTCCTTCCATTAAAGAATCGTGATAACAGGAGATTACCTTTTTCTGTAAATCTGTGCTGGGCAGGTATAACCGTCCTTGGAAATACAATAGATTGTCCTTCACCGTAAAGTCCTTTCCCTGCAGATGCCAATTCTGTATGTCTGCTGGAGTTACCAGTTGCCTGGCTTTATCCTTAACTTCTTCAATGGATTGTGTGGCGATTACACCCAGAATTCTTTGTTCGGGAATGATAGGTACAGGTTTAGGATTGATCAAGTGTTCTTCCACTCCCATCCGAGAAAGGGCGACAGCTTTACCGTTTTTCGTACCAGGTCGGTAGGTAATTATGAAATCAAACTCGGCAAAGAATAGTGCCCAACGGAGTTGCCTAGAGGATTGAGCTTTCGCGGTTTTCAAATATTGCAGGTTACGGTGATCTGTGATCACAGTAACGGTGTGTCGGGCCCCCAGAAGATAATGCCGCCAAGCCTTAAAGGCGGACTTGATAGCCAGAAGTTCCTTATCAGTAATAGTGTAATTGATTTCAGGAGGCGAGAATTTGCGGGACCAAAATGCTACGGGATGCAACTGATTGGTTACTGGGTCCTTTTGTGATAAAACTGCTCCCATGGCAAGACTCGAAGCATCAGTTTCAACAATGTAGGGGAGTTCTGGGCAAGGATGTTTTAAGATCGGTGCAGAGATAAATTTAGTCTTCAAATTCTGGAAAGCTTGTTCCGCCTCGGTAGACCATTCAAAACGTTTGTTTTTCTTTAACAGGGCGGTGATGGGCTGGACTATTCGAGAGAATTCGGGGATAAACCTGCGGTAAAAGTTAGCAAAGCCTAACATGCTTTGAACACCTTTTACGGAGGATGGCGAAGGCCACTTGAGAATTGCATCGACCTTCTTTGAATCCATACGCACTCCGCTAGGTGATAATATGAATCCCAAGAATTCAACTTCAGTCACGTTGAAAACACATTTTTCCAATTTAGTGAAAAGTTTGTGTTGACGCAACCTCTCGAGGACCATTTTCACGTGTTTCCGATGTTCAGTTTCCGATGAAGAATAAACGAGGATGTCGTCAATATAGACAACGACACACACATCTATGAGCTCTCTGAGGACGTCGTTCATAAAATATTGAAAGGCGGCCGGGGCATTGCAAAGTCCGAAGGGCATGACCTGATATTCAAATAGCCCATACTTGGTGCGGAAGGCCGTCTTCCATTCATCGCCCTCTTTTACTCGTACCAGGTGGTAGGCTTCTCTAAGATCCAGCTTTGTATATATGCATGCTTTTCTGACTTGGTCGAGGAGTTCAGGGATGAAAGGTAACAGATATCTTTTCTTAACGGTGATCTGGTTCAGGGCGCGATAATCTATACAAGTTCTAAGGTCCCCTTCTTTTTTTGGAACGAAGAACAAAGCTGAGGAAGCAGGGGACTTGGAAGGACGGATAAACCCATTCGCTAGGTGTTGATCCAGGTATTGTCGGAGGTGAAGATTCTCAGGCTCGGTGAGGGCATAAATTCTACTACAAGGAGGGGTAGATCCAGGTATCAGGTCTATCTGACAGTCATAGGACCTATGAGGAGGTAGAGAGTAAGCTTGATCCTTCCGGAAGACATCTTGGAATTCTAGGTATTCGGGAGGTAACTGGGGACCCTCCGAAGAAATTGCTGCCAGTGCAACATCAGGTCGAGGGTAACAAATGGAGACACATTCTGGAAACCAAACCGTTCTTGCTCGCCAATCGATCTGAGGATTGTGCTTCTCTAACCAAGGAATTCCTAGAATAGTCTGGAACTGAGGGGCCTTGATCACATTGAACACGATCTTCTCATAGTGTCCATCTTGACTTACTAACGTCACTTCTTGGGTGGTATGCGTTACTGGTCCGGACGCTATCTCCGTACCATCCACCGTAGTAATGACGTCCTTTACAGCCTTTGGACAAAGAGTCAGATTCATCCTCAATACCATTTCATGATCCACATAATTGCCGATGGCACCGCTGTCGACGTAAGCTTCAATCGCATGTAATCGATCCGGACGTTCAGGGCTAATGAGGACCCTAGGTATCACGAAATGCGAGGTCACGGAACTGGTTTTAAGGCTCGGCAAGAGGACCTCTATTCTTGTCGGGCGAGGTCGTTTCCCTGCTCAGAGTTTGTGACCCTGGTAACTGCAGCTCCTACTGCCTTCTTGGCTGGTTTCGAAGTCTCGAAGAAAGTGCCCTGAGTTTCCGCAATAGAGGCATAATTTCAGCTGTTTTCTCCTTTCCCGCTCCTTTTGGGTTAGTGGTCCTTTCAGGCCCCCTATTTGCATGGGTTCCCCGGAGTCTGCTCCTTTGGTAGGAGTTGGTGGTTTGGAAAACACTCGAGCATCAAACTTGGAACGATCGGCCTTCCTGTTCTGTAGTCTGTTGTCTATTTGAACGACTAAGTCAATATAGTCCGAGCAGTCTTGCGGGGGATTCACTACTTGGGCTAACACATCTTTGAGCTCTCCACGTAGACCTCTATAAAACAGCGTAATCCTTTTGTCCTCAGGCCATTGGGTTTCCACTATCAGTCTGTTGAAAGACGCAATATAAGCCAAAAGGTCTTCATTACCCTGTCGTAATGAAAGGAGCTCATTGTCCAAGGCCTGCCCCAGTGAATGTCTTGCAAACAGTTTTTCCATGCTGAGCTGAAAAGCTTGAAAATCATGGAGAACCGGATCATCCTGATTAACTAGAGGGATCGACCAATCTGCCGCACTGCCACTGAGGTACGAAAGCACGAAAGCTACCTTAGCTTGATCTGTTGGGAAGGCTGCTGGCCAGCATAAGAAGTACAAGCGGCACTGATTAATGAATACTGCAAACCTCTTTGGGTCACCAGAAAATCGTTCGGGCGGAGCCAGAGGCACATTCCCGGGTAGGTTGATCTGCACTGGGTTCGTAGAGGATGTTGAAGGATGATTTGCCCCTGATGCGGGCAACTGAGTTTGTCCGGCTTGTGACTGTAGCAATTGTCTAGCGAGATCATCTGTTCGCTCCTTGGAAATAATCAGTTCCCTTCTTAGAGCATTCGTTTCCTGGCGGGCTGCATGCACTTCTGCTCTTAGTTCCCCAAGTAACTGGGCTAGCTGGTCGGTATCCGAGGTTTCCATAGCGCCTGGGTGGGAGTTTTGCGGTGGGCTTTGCGTTCTGTAACGCTCACCTGATTCCCGCAGAGGCGCCGGTCTTGACTGGGTGAATGCCATGTCTTCAAAGGTGATGTGTAACACACGGTTGGTTCCTCGGGCTGGACCTCTGTGCACTGTGTGTCTGACTCGGAGAGTAAGATGTCTGCCGATAGAAAATATGGGATTAATGAACTGGGGTTATTGGGTGCCTCTCTTCTCTTCCCTTTCTCTTCTCCTGTAGGACCCCAAAGGTTAACGATCTCACCTTAGGTAGGTGAACGCCGAGCTCTCCATCTGCCTCGGGGGCAGGGTGCCGTAACCAGTTTCTTCACTGGATAAGGGTGCAGGCCTCTTGACCTCAGAGGACTGCTGTCCGTCGTTTACTGCACGAACGGTAAGTTCTGGGCACTTCAAATGTCTTAAAAGTCTTTAAGTGCGTAAGGCGTGGCTGCTGTGGAGCGGTGCCGAGGAGCACATGAGTATGGCTTTTGACTTATGTAAAGTTCTTTTGTAATGATACCTCTTGTTTTGCAGGGTTCCGGCGATGGCGGATGGCGGGCTGAAGAGAGTTGACGATCGAACCCGCGTGAGGAATAGAAGCGCTTGGAAGCACGTAAGTGAGCGCTTGTTGCCTGCTTCACGATGCGCACTAACTGTCTCTTTTACCTTGCAGGTACAAGTTCGGAGCTTTAGAGAAGCTGAAGGGTGCTGGGATACCCGCTGATTTCGGCTTGGGAAGGAGTGATGGCATGTGAGTAGTAAAGTTGCCCAATGTCTCTAAACGCACCTTCTTTTGTCTTTCAGATGCGGGATGCAGCGTTGAAGGCCTCCGGAGCGTGCGAAGAGCCGGTAAGCTTTTGTCTTTCAGGTGCCGGAATGCAGCGCGAAGACCTCCGGAGCGTGCGAAGAGTCGGTAAGCCTTTGTCTTTCAGATGCCGGAATGCAGCGCGAGGCGCTGGTGACAGCCGCTGGACCAGGTAAGAGATGCGCTGCCACTGAAGACCGTAGTGCTAACCTGTTCTTTCTTTGTCTTTATAGGTGCTGCTGAAGACTGTATTCCAGGATGGTAAGCCTTTGTTCCCTTAGGCACAGGATCAGAAGAAACGGTGAGCGTTCTGCTGCAGAGAATGCAGAATAACGCAAAGCAAGATTCATCCATCGGGTGTGGTTTAAATAGCCTCCTGTAGTGCTTAGGTGTCTCCTTCCACGGCCTCGCCTAGGTAAGAAAAGAGTTCCTGATTTCCAGAAGAGTTCCAGTGTTCTGAACCTAGGGAGTGGCTCCTGCCCCACCCAACAGGAAAAGTAGTCCCAAACAGAAGAGGATCAGGGGCTCAACTGGCAGGTAAGTAAGCAGCATGGTCTGCTGCAGGTAAGTCCACCCAAACATTATGAGCCCAGCGCTTCCAGCGCTGGGACTGGGCATATTTATGAGCCTGGTGCCACTGGCGCCAGGACAGGGTCCAAAAGGTCCCAATTGGGACTGGCCAGCACCCGGAATCGGGGTTATGGGTCTGCTTCCAAGGGAGTTGGGTAAGTCCTGACCCTTTGGAAGCAGAGATCATAACAGTCTCTCTCTCGCTCTCTCTATTCCAAGCTTCCCCGTAGAATCCCCCAGGTCAACGTGCTCACCTTAGATAGGTGAATGCTGGGCTCTCCATCTGCGTCTGGTGCAGGGTGCCGTTGCCAGTTCCTTCACTGGGTAAAACGTAGGCCTCTTAACATCAGAGGATCGCTACCGCCGTTAACTGCATGAGCGGTGAATTCCAGACACCTTTTGTCCTTAAAGTCTTTAGGTGCGAGGGCACTTTTATGTAGATCAGGGTTTGGTATAATGCTTTCTCCTATTTGTTTTGCAGGGCTCTGGAGACAGAAGATGGTGTGAAGGGAGCCGAAGCTGGAGCCAGAGCCTTGGAATGGGAATGAAGCGCTTGGATTGCGTGAGTAAATCAGCCTTCCTGTTCTGTAATCTGTGGTCTAAATGAACAACTAAATCAATATAGTCTGAGCATTCTTGTGGAGGGTTCACAACTTGAGCTAACACATCCTTGAGCTCTCCACGCAGGCCTCTGTAAAAAAGCGTTATTCTTTTATCCTCAGGCCATTGGGTTTCCACTATAAGTCTGTTGAATGAAGCAATATAAGTCAAGAGTTCTTGATTACCCTGCCGTAATGAAAGGAGTTCATTGTCCAAGGCCTGCCCTTGTGCATGTCTTGCGAACAGTTTCTCCATGCTGGACTGGAAGGCCTGGAAATCATGAAGAACCGGATCATCCTGAGTGACTAAAGGGATCAACCAATCTGCGGCACCGCCACTGAGATAAGAAAGTACGAAAGCCACCTTGGTCTGATCTGTTGGGAAGGCAGCTGGTCTACATAAAAAGTGTAGGCGGCACTGGTTAATAAACACTGCAAACTTCTTTGGGTCACCGGAAAAGCGTTCTGGCGGAGCCAAGGGCACATTACCAGGTAGATTGATTTGCACAGGATTTGAGGATGCTGAAGGATAACTTCCTCCTAGAGTGGGCAAAGGTGTCTGTCCTGCCTGCATTTGTAGCAATTGCCTAGCGAGATCCTCTGTTCGCTCCTTGGATATTATCAGCTCTCTTCTTAGTGAGTTTGTTTCCTGACGAGCTGCATGTACTTCTGCTCTTAATTCCCCAAGCAATTGGGCCAAATGATCAGTGTCCGAGGTTTCCATTGCGCCTGGGTAGGAGTTTTGCGGTGGGCTTCACATTCTGTAACGCTCACTTGATTCCCACGGAGGCGCTGGTCTAGGCAGGAAGGTGTCTGTGACTCGAAAGGTGATGTGCAGGACTCGGTTGGCTTCTGGGGGAGAGCCTCTTCGCACTGTGTGTTGAACTCGAAGGGTGAGATTTCTGCAGGTGAGAGAATATGGGGGTTAATGATCTGGGCAGTTGAGTGTCTCTCTCTCTCTCTCTCTCTATTCCCAGCTTCCCCGTAGAATCCCCCAGGTCAACGTGCTCACCTTAGATAGGTGAATGCTGGGCTCTCCATCTGCGTCTGGTGCAGGGTGCCGTTGCCAGTTCCTTCACTGGGTAAAACGTAGGCCTCTTAACATCAGAGGATCGCTACCGCCGTTAACTGCATGAGCGGTGAGTTTCCGGACACCTTTTGTCCTTAAAGTCTTTAGGTGCGAGGGCACTTTTATGTAGATCAGGGTTTGGTATAATGCTTTCTCCTATTTGTTTTGCAGGGCTCTGGAGACAGAAGATGGTGTGAAGGGAGCCGAAGCTGGAGCCAGAGCCTTGGAATGGGAATGAAGCGTTTGGATTGCGTGAGTAAATGCAAGCGCTCTAACTGTTTCTTTTCTCTTGCAGCTGCGGGTTCGTGCTGAAGAGATGCTGGAAAACGCTGGAGTATTTGCAGGCGTCCTATTATGGCGAGCGCGATGGGCGTAAGTAAATACCTGTCTAATGTCTCTCCTTTTGTCTTTCAGGTCCGGATTGCCGTGTTGGAGACCCAGAGCGCCGGTAAGAAATAACTATGCCTTTGTTTTCACAGGCGGAGATGCAGCGTGATGAGTGATCGCTGCTGATGGATCAGGTGAGTAATGCGCTTCGTATGAAGGTTGCCATGCTAACCTGTAGTTTCTTATTTTGCAGGTGCTGCTGAAGACTGGATGCGGGGATGGTAAGTATTGTTCTTGCAGGTTCTGCTGAAGACTGGATGCAGGAATGGTAAGTATTGTTCTTGCAGGTTCGGGCCCGGACAGAAGAAAAACTGGAACAGACTCGGTGAGCGTTCTGCTGCAGATGCAGAATAACGCGAAGCACGTTTCATCAATCGGGTGTGGTTTAAATAGCCTTGGAGTGCTGAGGCGTCTTCCTCCACGGCCCCGCCTAGGTAAGAAAAGAGTTCCTGTTCCAGAAGAGTTCCAGTGTTGTATCCAGGGAGTGGAGCTTGCCCCACCCAGGTAAGAAAGTAGTTCCGGCTTACTGAGGATTCCTATGCAGCTGGTAAGTAAGCAGCATGGTCTGCTGCAGGTAAGTCCACCCAAGCATCTTCATATAGATTATGAGCCCGGCGCTTCCAGTGCCGGGACCGATGGCATTGATGAGCCTGGCGCCACCGGCGCCAGGACAAGGTCCAAAAGGTCCCAGTGGGGACCGGCTGGTGCCTAGGATTAAGGTTAGGGGCCTGCTTCCAAGGACGTTGGGCTGGTCCTGACTCCTTGGAAGCAGTGATCATGACAGTTAGATTTCCTTTATCAAAAAATATGGTCACGCCTAAGTGGTCCGGCACCTGAATTTGAAGACAAAAGAAGGGCTTATCATTGTGCACAACTGGTTCCTTATGCAATCGAATTACACATGAGGAAAGATACTATTATTCCTGCATTTACAAAACAGTTTGCAATAACACTGAAATGCACAAATGGACAGCAGATGAAAGGCTCTGATGCATTTGTATGCCTGAATGAATCCATAAAACAGCAAGGCCTGTATTATGAATACATTCCATTGGTAGACATTGGTGAAGGATCTGTAAAAATTATGGTAAATAATAAAGGTTGTCAGGATATTCATTTAGAGGAAAACTCCCCATTAGGAATGGCCATACAAAAATCACATTACACGGCAGATTTAAATAACATGGTGATTGGAAATATCCCTGAAAAGTATGTAGATGCCAAGGGTGAGTTGCCAGAACACCTGGACTCTCAGCCCAAAGGAATATTTAAAATTCATTCTGTGTATCCTTATGATTCAAATGAGACAGTGTGCTGCCATCAAGAGGATGCATAATATTTAATTTAAATGAAAATGAAACAGAAAATCAGCCCATTGAAGTGGAAGCTGATATGCCAAAATATTTAAAAGTGGCAGCTTTACAAAAAGACACAGCCACACAGTTAGAGGAAAGCGCCGAGATTCCCTTACCAGAAGATTTTCCAGAAATTTCCCAAATGGTAGAAGAGCAGAACTCCTTAGCGGATGTGTGTGAAAGCAATGAGGATAGGGACAATCTGAGGGAGATATTTATGGAGTTTAAGGATGTATTTGCAAAAGATGCTTATGATTGTGGTTTAACTGATTTACATGTGGCCACACTACCAGAAGGGTGTAGCAGAAATCCAGTGTTTGTACGCCAGTATAGACTACTGCTGGCACGTTTAGAATCATTGGCAGAGATTATTAAAAATTTGGAATCGCGGGGAATCATCAGGCCCATTCATAGCACATCCAATACACCTATTTTAGGTGTGTTAAAGCCAAATGGTCAATGGCGGCTATGTGCAGACTTGAGAGAGTTAAATAAAAGAGTACCAGTATCTAGATGGCCACTGCCATTCATTGATCAGGGCCTAGCTCAGGTACATGGTTCAAATGTATTTACCACATTAGATCTCACCTCTGGATATTGGTGCGTGCCATTGGCAGAGGAGATACAACATTTATTTTCCTTTACATTTGACAGGACTCAACATGCCTGGCTTAGAGCTCAGTTCGGGTACATCAATAGTAGGAGTGAATTTGGCATATTTTTGAGAAAGGCCATGCCGGATGCAGCGGAAAGAGGAACAATAGTCTATGTGGACGATGTCCTGATAAAAAATGAAAGCCTGAAAAGCCATTTTGATGAAATAAGATATGTACTTGGCCAATTGCAGAAAGCAGGCGCCAAAGTATCTTTGCAAAAAGCACAATGGTGCAAGAAAAATTGAACTTTCTAGGGCATGAAGTGACTGAACATGGGCTAAATCCACAAAAGAAGAAAATAGAGGCCATACAAAGGTTAAAAGATCCTAAAAATGTGAAAGGAGTAAAAAGTTTATTAGGGATGACAGGCTATAACAGAAAGTTCATTGAAAATTATGCAGAAATCACTCAACCATTGAATAAACTGATTAAACTGAATACTCCCTGGAAATGGGAAAAAGAGCAGTCTGATGCAGTGGCTAAATTAAAGGAATGTCTTGTAAAGGCACCATGTTTAGCATACCCCATAAAGGAAAGGGATTTCTTTATAGAAATAGGTTTTTCTGAACATTGTATGTCAGCAGTGTTATCACAAAAACACGATTTGAATGTGAAAAGGCCCTATTAACCACTGTGTGGGCGCTACAACATTTCCGCCCCATTGTTCAGGGAGAAAAGGTGATTATTGAAACAAATCATCAACTTTTGCAATTTTTAGAGAGTAAAAGAATTAGATCAGGTAATCTAGCGCAGTCCAGAATCACTTCATGGATGCTGGCATTACAAGGTTTTCCCGTAGAAGTGAGACATGGACAAAATAAAAAGAACCCAATTGCTCAAGGGTTAGCTGACTTACATGACTGCGCAGCTGAACAAATACCAAATGAAATGGAAGTGGAAACTAGTTTGCAGGAATTTGAACAATCACCACACAAACCTTTTGATGAAAAAACATGCAAGGATTTGCCAACTGTATATGTGGATGGTTGTGCTTTTCACATTGAAAATGACAGTAATAAACAATTAGTGGCAGGAATAGGAAATATCTGGTTGAAATGTGAAGGCCTCCCCAGTATAGGGATGAGGATTGGAGATAGGAGCAGTCAGGTGGCGGAATTGGCAGCCATTTATAAAGCAATTGCTACTGCAGTTGATAAAAAGTTCAGTGAAATTGTCCTGGTGACTGATTCTGACTATGCACGGAATAGCTTTGTGGAGTATTTGCCTGGTTGGAAAGCAAGAGGCATGGTTACATACAACAAAAAGCCACTTAAACATGGAAAAATTATACAAGCCATAGACAAATTTGTGTCAGAGAATAATTTAACAATATACTGGAGAAAAATTTGTGGGTATTTAAAAACACCAGGAGAGGATAATGAGGGAAATGATAAGGCAGACCACCTGGCTAAGATTGGGGCTTTGATGGGAGAATTGCTACCTATTGATTATTTAATGAGTGAAATACAAATTGATGCAGTGACACGTTCTAAAGCACCAAAGGAGGTAGATCAACCGGTGGTGCAGTGGAGTCATGACACGCCAGACCAAGATTTGATTGAGGCACAAAAGAATGATCGAATTTTGGGAATCTATTATAATCATTTGATAGAACCTGAACAAAATTCTTTAACATAAAATGATTGTATGGGAAAAGAAGAGTTGAGGGTGCTATTAAAGAACTAAACACGAATTAGATTACAGGATGGACTCATGATTAGAGAGTCCATAACAGGACAAATACAGTGGGTAGTACCCCTTTCATTCAGAGGGCTAATGCTACACCATGCACATGATGCCATAGCTGCCGGCCATAGAGGTTCACAAAAAACATTAGAAATACTAAAAGATTATGCTTACTGGCCACATATGTCCCAAGATGTGGAATTATATACTAGAGGATGTCTAGTATGCGCCCAATTTAAACCTGCTTCACCAATGCATAGAGCACCATTGATGAAAAAAGGCCTAACTCTCCCATGTTCAGATTTGCAAATAGTCTATGTAGGTCCTTTAAAAAGGTCGAGCAGGGGAAACCGTTATATTTTAAGTGTGGTATGTTTGATGTCGAAGTGGATTGAATGCATTCCTGCACCAGATTGTAGTGCGCACACAGCAGCCACATTGCTGGTGAACCATGTGTTCTCAAGGTTTGGGTTGCCACAAAGAATTGAGTCAGACAGAGGAAGTCATTTCACAAGTACTCTAATGAGTAAGGTATGGCAAATACTAGGTGTGAAAAGGAAACTACATATCGCATATCGGGCAGCGTCTTCAGGTACAGTTGAAAGAAGCAATAGGTCTGTTGTGGATATTTTAAAGAAATTTGTGGCAGAAGCAGGTTCCAGATGGTATTTACGTTTACCGTTGGTTTTGATGGCAATCAGATCAACTCCTGCCAAAGCAACAGGTGTTAGCCCCCATGAGGTCTTGACAGGTAGGAAAATGGTGTTACCACAACACCTACTATACAGAACACATGAGCAGACACTTGTGAGTGCATCCAAAGTTCATGAATATATTGATGAACTGAGGAGGCATTTGCAACATGCATTTGCTTTTGTGCAGAGAAATCTGGAAAGAGCAGTTGATAGTGCAAAGTCTTATTATGACAAAAAGACATCAGTAAAGGAATAATTCTAAATTTCTAGCAGCCTGGCAGGGGCCATTTCGAATTATAGATAAGGTCTCTCCGGTAGTTTATAAAATTTTGAAAAATGAAGGTGAAACGGCAATAGAGCAGTTCGTCCATGTAAATCAAATCGAACCATGCCATCCCAGACATGAGATCAGGCAGCTTGAGCTTTAGAAACAGATAAAGTCCCTTGAACACAAAAAGAGAAAATAAATGGGTACAATCAGGAGGCAGTGATAAAGAAGTTAAAAAGTTGATTGTTAGAATGGCACATAAACACTGTAATATATGTAAAAATATATAACATAAAATAAATAAATAAATAAATATATATAATGGAAGCTCATGGTTGGTGTGCAGAGAGAAAATGTATTAAATATTGAATGCTGTTTTATATGTGCTTGTTTTCTTTTTAACTTGTGTTTAATTTCAGAAAGAAAAAAAAAAACCGAAATGTTTTTACCAAGCATGTTTTATTTTTGGCAAAAGGGTGAAGTTAGTATTGTGCTATGTACTTAATTTGTTTCTTTTCTATTTGATTTAGAAAATTAACATTATTTGGTTGGAGGTTCCGGGATCAGAGCCCACGGGAGACGATGGAGTCCCGGAGCCCACATGGACGGATTCCGGGAAAGCCCCAAAGAGGGGTGAAGACCAAGGCTGCAAAGCCATCAGCATTGAAGATGATACCAATGATATGGTTAATGATGATGATATTTGGAGGGATCTTCAAGAATTCAGAAGCACAGGTTGTAATTGAACCTGGACCAGCATCTGGTATCGCGGTGGAAGAGGCACCAGGATTCATCATGAGTGATAGAAGGATGATTTTCCAAAATATATACATACCTTTGAATCCTGAGATTTTGATTGAAAAACATTTGAACAATACCAGAGTTAAGATTGAACAGACTAAAGAGTGGCTGGAAATAAGAAAAGAGGACACTAAGCAGTCAATAAGAGATATATTAATCCAGTTGGAAAAAACATTCGTGAATTCAGCAGACATTAAGAAGAGGAGAGGAAAGAGAGGTGCGGTGATGCTCGCGATATCATTGGTAATGTCTATAGTTGGAGCCATAATAGGTACCATAATATCAACAGCCAATTCTATTTCGGTAGGAACACTGAGTACTAAAGCGCAACAAATGAGTATTGACCTAGAAATAATACAAAAAAACATTAGATGGAATTAGAGGGGGACTGGATGAACAAGTAAGATTCATAAATGAAACTGCAATCATTCTAAATGAACAAGCGGATGTAATGCAACGGGCGACTAAAATAATACTTAAGCATGACAGAACTTTAAATGAAATATTGAACATAATGAGTCCTGTTGATAGACTATTAACGAATTATATGAGAGAAGTTCAAACTGCAGTTTCACAATTGATTCAAGGACATATCCCCTCGTATTTTGTTTCGCAGGATATTATTCGTCAAATGAAAGAACGATTGACCAGGAGGGAAATTGATATAATACAGGTAAAAATTGCATTTGAAATGGGTAATGCAATGCCGTTATATGTGGACTTGGAAAGACTAGAGATCGGATTTTTGCTATGCATCCCATATGTAGCCCCTGAACTTATTTATCAAACGAAGTGGGTACACAATGTGGGATTTTGGCAAGAGGACAAATTTATCAAGATTAAGACTCCAGAAGTGGTGGCATTTCAGTCATGGGAACCTGAAGTTTATTTAATACCAAACCTGGAAACGTGTCAAATTTAAAGAACAAAATTATATGTGTCCAGGTAAACCGTTTGTTCCTGATGCCACAGATGCTATTTATGGTTTGAAATCTGACCCAAGTATATCAGAAGGATGTGAAGTGATTATTAGCAATATGGGGAGTGAAGAAATGGCACAGGCTAAGATGGTCAGAGGTAAATGGTTGGTCAGCACCTGTTTAAAGAACATGACGGTAGTACATTTAAACCATGGAACATACGTGGTTAAACAGGTGAAATATAATGTTTTTTTATTTACAGGTTCCAAAGGATACAATTGTGTCAATTGGGGGGTTAACATTGTTTCATGTAACAAATGATGTTTGGGAAAGCCAAGTGGAAAATATCGATTTTTTTCAAAGGGATACTTTTCCAATAGATCCGGATGTGGAATATTTATTGAATCACAAAGAAAGACATGTTATAAAAATGAATTTGAGAAAAAAACAATATTACAATTAGTAATCTGGGGGATAATAGAAGTGGAAAGATTTAATTGGGGAACCTGGGGGGAACGCTCAATAGTGGGTTTGGCTGTCCTGGTACTAATCATGGGTGGATGGTTGATTGTGCTAGCAGTAAAAATGAAAATGTTACTGATTTTAGTAGCTGCGTCAGGAAGAGAAAGATATCCCAATACACATGCATTTAAAAAAAAAAAAGAACAAGTTGTTTTTAGGAATTGGCTTGGAACGTAGCCAAGTCCTAAAAACAAAAGGAGGGTATGTAAGGATATTTGGCCTGTTACAGCACAGAGTACAGAACTACTGCACAGGTAGAATTTTTTTTTTTGATGCAGCACCACCACATGGGTGTGGTGCATTGCTATATGTGTTGCCAGAGTAACATGGACATATAAGTAAAGACAGGCTATTCAGTCAAAAACGATTTTTACATATAAGATGCAAATCTATTTTTACAGTTAAAAACACATGTGCACATTCAAAAATGCACACTATTTTTCACCTGAAATGCCTATGGTGCAAGAGACACATTTGAAAATTAATATCTAACCTTATTAATAACTAACCTGACTAATAAAACTGCATTTAACATAACCCACTAATAAAAATGTATCAGAATTAGGCCTACTCTGAAAGTGAATTTTTAAACGCACATACATTTTTTTTTTCTCTGCTGCTCTGTCCACATAACTACAGGAAGCAAAGAGCTCGAAGGAACAGGAAATCAGTTGGTTACAAATTTTTACTGTAGAAATGAGCCATTGTGTAGTGAGGGAGGAGATGACATGATTGATTCTGATTGGAGCAGCGTCATAGCAAGTATCATGCTAGAGGCTGTGATTAGAGTTTTGCTGGGGAAGCTTGAGGAGAGGGGGAGTACATTTGAGATCTGGCAGAGCTGGGAGAAGGACCTGTTTCCTGGCTGAAGCTTTCCAGCTGCAAAAGCTGAGAATTCCAGGCAATAACCCCGGTTTGAGAACAACAGACGCTTGTTTTCACTGGGGTTAATCTTCAAAGGAGCCAAATTCAGAAAGAGAATAGCCGGAGAAAACTCATGCTGAACAGATAAGGTAATTACAGAAGTGTGGGAGCTGTGCAAAAGTGTGCGAAACTGTTCAGTCAGTGTATTCGAGGGAGTCCCAGTCCCTTATCAGCATATGTAATGTTATCAATTGAATATATTCTCGCTGTTCTCTGTTCATTTTATCACAAATAATGTTGTACCATTTCATTTATTTCTGTAAAAAAGGGTTAAACTGTGTTTAAAGGAAATTTCTATAATACAAAAATACCTGAAAACAGGTAGCTAGTGTGTATTATTTCTCTCTTTCATTTTGCATGGGAAAAGGTTTAAACGTGGGTATATTTTTAAACAGTGCAATTGTCATTTTAAAACAGATGTGTGCATGATTATATTCAGTATGGACAGTTGTGAGTGACTGTTTGTAGCATAGCTTGTTGGAGGTACATGAGCCAACGGGAAGAGAGACTCTCTGGACATAGTTCCATACCGTATATAAGGTAGTGGAAATTACCACAAAAATACCACAATAGCCCATCGTGGCACACCACACTAACACTGAAAATGTGGTATCCCTAAAATGTAGGCCTGAGGTCTCTCTAGTGATCAAGAACAATCTAGATAAAAAACAAGGGATGTTGGATATTGGGGCCACAAATAAACCAACCACGCAAATTATCGCGCACATTATCTAAATAGGTCTGAATTCTGAAATAATGCAATGTATTATTGTTATGTGTGACCCAATATGAATACAGAGAGTGATTATTGCTAAAGGTATTTTGGTGGTAAGAAAATACTGCAACGCCCCAAATATCCACAAAATACCCAACAGTTCTGCCAGCTTAAACAATTAGTTCAACGGAAAAGGGATGCCCTCACAATCTTCCAGGTGCGGCTCTTGCAGCAAGTCAATATAGTTCACAATGTCACTGGTTCTCTTGGGGTTCCCTTGCCTAAGCTCTGACCCCTCTGGTTGAAAAGGCAAAGACAAAGTTCCTTTTAGGCCTCTCAGGATTCCCTTCCCCAGGTCTAGGCCTCTCTTATCTCAAATGATCATTCACAGTTCCTTTCACAGTTTCCTTTAGGCCTCTCAGTGTTCCCTTTCCCAAGCTGTGTCCTTTCTCCTTATAACAATATCTTTCACAATTTTCCATAGGCCTCTCAAGGTTCGCTTCCCTAAGCCTAGGCCCTTCTTGTCTCAAACAAAGGTTCACACACAAGTGCACCTTGTCAGGATGTACCTCTCACAGCACATTTCTTTCAAAGGGCAGTATCAGAGACTTTCAATAATGCAGGGCTTTTGCTCCTCCCATGCACGACCACTCTGAATTCTGGCCCCTTACACTCTTCACTTTTCTTCTGGCACCTTTTCCCTCCTGTACCTCTTTCACTCTGTCCTTTTTTCTTCCACTTTTCGTCTGTCTGTGCCTCTTGCACACTTTCCACTTTGCCGTGCCTCTTACACACTTCTGTTACTTTGCCGTGCCTCTTGCAGCCTTCTTTTACTTTGCCTGCCTCATGCACAATTCTTTTACTTTGCCGTGCACACTTCTTCTCTGATGGCTTTGTGCTGCCCAAACCTTTCTCACTTTTCCTCCTCACTGTCGGGTCGCGCACCCTTTCTTTTCTTTCCGTTTCACAAGTCAATGTTTCTTTTTTCTTCTTTCTTCTTTCGTGCCGGTAGCACACTTTCGTTCTCTTACTTTCTCTCACTTTTCTATTATCATGCTGCTTGCACGTTCCGCTGCTACTGCTCCCTCTCCAGCCACCTGCACACTATTGAGTTTCCCTCTCTATGTCTCTCTCTCTCTTTCTCTCTCATGAAACTCACTGAGTAGAGCAACTGTCTCCTGGCTTCCATGGTCCATCCAGCAACCCCAGCTTGCTCCACACCTTTAATACCCTAACTGGGAGTCATGAGGAGTCAGGTGTGTATGGTTAATGTCAGGTGCCTCACCTTGGTTGACTCTATTAACGGTAGAGCCTAGTTGTGGAGTGTAGTAGGCCTGTCTTTGCATATTCCTCTTCACTGTGTTGTTCCTATTGGTAATCTTTATAATTCTTGGTCACCTCCTCCTCGGCCCAGTTCATGTTGAAAATGGAGAGGGGGTGATGGGGTGAGACTGAAAATCCCTCATAAAGACTGAAGAAGAGTGTGCTGGATTACAATTGGAAAAAGGGGGAATACCATGTCTTGCCTTTAGGCATTCTCCTCCCAATCACCCGCGATTCTCCACTCAGGTGATCCTCTCTCGCTAGTCCAACACCAGGGTCGGGATCCAAAAGTGATGGCCATCTCCTGGCCACCTGAATGGAAGATACCAGGGGAGTAGTTAGGAGAAAACCTTCAGGTTTCTCACACACCCCATAACAGAAGCAATAATACGCTCCTTGTCAACAGGATTCCTGGTTTTCTGTTAAAATAGTGCCTCTTTTTCCTGAAAGGGAGGAGGAAGCTGGACATCATTACACCATTGTAATGACTTTCACTCAATTTACCTCAGTGGGCTCATTCTTACCACCACACTACTTGCTAAATACCCACTCTTTCCTAGGGGACAAGATAAAGCCTAGGGCTAGTCTCTCATTTGTAGGAATAGTCATCTGGCAAGGGTGGAAAGATCTAGCTTTAAAAAAAATGTTTAGTACATAAAATGATGCAGGTGATTTCTTCTCCAAAGGGGTAATCTGCTAACCAGATCTATTTGTGTCACAACTCCATGCCAAAAGCATAGTGCATGTCTGCCATGCTGCATCGGTAGCCTAATCCACAGCACCAGCTCCGCTAGTGATGCAGAGCAGGTTCAAAGGTCACAAGAGGACCACTTGACCGCTACAGCGACAGCAAAATCACTGCAGCACAGGGGCGATATTTAAGATATGCCCCCTGTGTTTCAAACTACGATGAGCATGAATCCCCTATAGAGGTGGCAGGGTAATCTTAAAGAAGAAGCTATGATGGAGTTTAAATACAGTACATAGCAATACTTATGATCATGGCCGCCACATCCCAATTGATATTGCACATGTGCTCTTGTGAGTCAACTCTGCTGTGGAAGGGGATGCGTATTCGGGTCAGACATGCCGAATCTGCCACACGGCAGGACAAAAAACAGATGTCCCAGCCTCTCTTTGATTTATCTTTGTGAGGGCTGGTAACCCCCTCTCCCGGAGACAGCAGCATAGCAGGAAGCTGCCCTGGGACCAAGTATCAAAGGATCACACCCATTCAGTAGGAGTAGCCTCACAACAGGGTGCTGCATGTCTAAAGATGTGTGTTGCCTGTATGAGGGAAGGCAGTGGGAGTAGGATAGGCAGTGTTCTGGCCACTGGAAAAAAGCCTTTCACCATCTTGTTTCTTGCTGTCTCTCTTTCCTGTTCATGTCTCCTCCACTTTGTTTGTAAGAAAAATAAAACGTTGGGTGTGATGTCGATGGGGCAAAGTCCACTCCAGTGAGGAGCAGGGATTGGTTCCCTAAAGCAGCCAAGCTTTAGACCAATCACCTGAGGTCTTGTGCCTTTACAAGAAGGAGTCTTGCACCCCTTCAATATAATTCCCTCATTTCCTCAAAGATCCTTTATGGCTGAAGAGACGCTCTGAACATTCTCACCGGAACCTCCTTTGGGACAATTGAATGGTACAAAGCCATGATCTGGAGATGAAGACAGAGCCAAACAAAACAGAAATAACATCTTTCCTCTAACCACTCCTAGGTAACATCGGGAGTGACCAGTGCTGTGGACCAGGTCGGAAGAGCAGAATCTGAACTGGAGCATCCTGTCCTTGAGTCATTTGCGAAGGCATCACTGCAACTGGAGGGCCAGACTAGCCAAAGTCCCTTGTTCCCTCACACTGAACTTGTTGCTTTGTGTTCCTCGCATCCTAAGCCATAGGGAAGGTGCTGGTGCTATTGTCTGTGCTCCTCCAACCAGACGAACTATTGTACTGCATCTAAGCCAGCTCAGAACTATCTTGTTGCAAAGACTGAGGGGTTATCTGTCCTTCTGCCCACTATATAGTTGGGATAGAGGCTCAGAGCACCCCAACCACGGCTTTGAATTGATACAATGGACAAGCAGCCAAGACTGAGATTCAACAGACGTGATGCAAGCTGGTGCTTAGTTATAGTGAATCCCCAAGCTGTCCACAAAGGAATGGCCGCAAAAACTGTTAGGTGCTTTCCTAGCTCCTTTATTCACTAGAATAAAGGATAAGACATCAGATAGGTATATACAAATAAATAAGATTCACTTTGTACTAAGAATATAAACAGGTAACTTAACTTAATTTATACAATTGTATGTGGTACCCCTGTTACCTTTAAATTCAATTGTAATGCACCAACTAATAACCGTTATTAGAAAGCATTGAAATAATTATACAAAGGTTAACTCATAAATCATTACTTTAGAAGGGCAGGTCATCATTAGAACATAGACAGGATGCTTTATTTAGGATAAAAATGCAATACTGTGTGAGTATCCCCCCACTTGGGCAACCTGTAAAGAAACGTTAAGGTGTACTTTATGTTGTATATTACAGCCCAGTCCAAATATGTTCAGTAACAGCCTGATTCTTTTTTTCCAGATCCCACTACCCCAAAGTACCTGGGAACCCACAGGATCCAAGATGGATCTGGGACCCCTGGATGAATCCTGAGGATGGAAGATGCTCTTCCCACTCACAGTAACTTGGGTGCCTTGGAAGGCAAAGCAATGGAGATCTTGGCTACACTTGATGAGACCCCTTGAGGGTGCACCTCCTTTGGAAGGAGGAGTCAATGAGATGTCAGTGTCGACCAGAATAAGGGAACCAAACAGTGTCGGAAAGGCAGCAATGCATGTCTGTCCTTGGTCACTGATGTCGTCTAGCTACGGTGGCTGTGGGTGTCCCATGAAGATGAAACTTGCTGTGGACCTCAACAAAGCTTGCCCGAAGAAGGTAAGACCTTTGGCGCCCAGAGATCACTTTCAGTGGCATTGGGTACAGTGGCAGAAGTAGGTGTCGGGTTTTGGGATTTCACAGTTTACCACCTTATGGTTCTTCAGTGCTGCAGCCGCAGCACAGACCTCAGGATGACTTCTCGTGATATGGACATGACCACTGGACTGTGGACTCTCACCAAGTCGGGGCCCTCAGGACATCTTCTTTGGATTTTGGTGGCAGGAAACCCACAGGCAGACAATTCTCTGCAGACAGTGGCCCTGGAACATCTCAGGATGGAAAAGCGGATAGATGTCATGGCAGCAATGTCCCTTGAAGGATTTTTCAGTTATTTGGAACTTTGACAGCTTCTGGTGTCGGGCAGCACTCTGCCAGTGTATCAACTCTTCTGGGCTATGCTCAGAAGCTTGACTTCCAGCGATCACGAACACTACTCCGTACTCTGGCCGACACATATGGGCTTCCTGGCTTCTAGATGTGCAGCCAATTCTCTTCTGGACCCACAAACATCCCTTCTCCGGATGGCAGGCACACAGGACTGGCTTCCAGGACATTTCAGGTGAAAAGCAGCAGTTGCACACTGTTCCCTCATAGCTACAGGAAGAGGTCACCTATCCAGGTACTCTGTGGTTCAGTCCTTGAATTAGCATGACAGCTTTCAGATTTGATGAACAAATGCACCCGCAAACTTCTTCCTTCAGCCAGATTCCAGGATGCAAGCTTAAGATGACTTCAGCTTCTGCTTCAGGTTTCTTCTTTCATCTTCTGACAAGGAGGTGAGTGTGAGGTCCCCTGTTATAGAAAACACTCCCAATTCACTCAGGCTGAGCCAGGCTCAGGCAGCCAATCACACACACGTGCACACATACAGGCAGCACACAATCTGGCTCACAGGCATTCAAGCCATTCACCAAATACCAGACTCCTATTACACAGGATGTGAATTTGGGGCCACTCCCTAGCCTTCCAGAGCACTACACTGCATTCATTCCAGTAACAGTCAGGCCTGGCTCAGGCATTGTCTCACACAACCAAAACCAGACACCCACATCACAGAATGCATATTGACTCATTACTCCATTCATTCAGGCTCCACCCATGGCGGATACCCATAGCCAATGTCAAGTCAGCATGTAGCTGCCACCATCCCATACCCTGCTCTGTGAGCAACACACAGGTGCCCAAAAACATACAGTAGGGGTAAAAGGGTGTAACCCTACCTATGGGTACCCTAAGGGTATATGAATAATGGCAAGGACCGTTTTGGGATTTCCTACTGTGGGTTGCCCAGTTCAATAGTCACACTTAGGAAACGTACAGTTTCTTCATTCAAAGAGATTATTTGGATGAGCACATGTCTCTGGCTTGGCTTTCAAGCGCATGTGAGTGCACTGTGTCGTGCTAAAAAATACATATTGGGGCACACTGGGTGGGCCATGTGTCTGCTGCTTTCTAGATGAAAGGAACTTACATCTTTAATAGGTTTTCTCTGTCAGGCAGGTGCAGAAGTGTTTTCAAAATAAGAAGAATATTCTTCGGTGAATCCTTCTCTTTCAATTATTTGTTAAAGTTGGACCCTCAGGGTTCATTGATGTGGGGATCCTTAGTCCGAATGCTCTGACTCTGTGTAGTCTTGTTATACTCTAGGTCAGGGCATTTAACAGCCGACTGGTTTCTGTGGTAAAGGGTTGTTAAACCACATTCATCAGGGCTCAATTTAGGTCATGTGGATAAGTGCCCTCTTCATTAGTATTGCAGCGTTGTCTGCATTAATACGATTCCTCTACCTGTAAGGATGACAGGATGGGAAGGGGGATGAGAAAACAGGGGAATAGCTCCCAATTTGCAACCTTTAGTGTGGATATTGTATAACACACTGCATATGTAGTATAAGAAATGAAGGGGAATCTTACCCTTTCCATGTAGATAGTAGTTTTTGCACAAATGGGTGAGGTGGCTTGGACATAGGGGCCAAATACAGTATTCAATACAGTTGTACTAGCGCATGGTCACAATAGCCAAAGCAAACACTAATATTCTAGCATTTAGAAAACCAGAAGTTGCAGTTACATCACTGCAGGAGTGGCCGTGCACTGGTGTTCCAGCTTCCGGTCCCATCCGTGTACTCAGCTGAGTCAAGCGTTGGCTGTCTCCCACTATTCAGGGACAGTGCCGACTGCAACAGCAGGGGCTTACCTGCTGCTTGTGTCTGCTGGGTCTGGCGGGCCGTGCGCGAGGAGTTCTCGATGCTGCAGCTCGCCAGTCCCTTGTGTATATGGTTGTCATTGCGCCAATAAGGGTCACGTGTGCACTCCCCAAGATGGCAGACCCAGCTGGGACAACCGTCCTCCATTTTAGGGTCAGGCTAAGTTGTGAGTGTGCGAGGCCATCGTGCAATGGGCCAGTGTCTGTTCTGCATATCAGATGCGAAGGTACTGGCAGACCTTGTCTCATTGTGGTGCATTCAAGACACATGATGATCTACTGGTCATCATCTACCACCCCGGGGGATAGGGTCGAATGATCAGAATTCTGCGGCAATGTTCATATTGCATCTCGTGCTGGGGAACACTAGATTCCTGTACAAAAAGTCTTTCTGCTCCTCTTCTTCATAGTGTGGCCAGGGTTTGCCAGCTAGTTGGTTCATTAAGGCCAGTCTTGTCCGTCTTCAGGCGGAAAATCCAGAGCTGTTCTCTTCTGAATAGGAGGTCATGATTGTTGCCACCCCTTGTGGGTACTCTTATTTTTTCAATAATGGACCATGTGAAGTCTGATGGATTGTGGTGCTGTTCAAGGAAATGTGCCACCATTGGAGCTGTGGTTTTTGCAGTTCGTATGCATAACCTGTGTTCAGCAAGGCGTGTTCTAATAGGTCTCATGGTCATGCCTACGTATTGCGTTATGCATGGACACGTAATGATGTAAGTGACATTACAACTATTACAGTTGGTGAGGTTCTTTTGGGTCCATGGGAAGTGCCATGACAACCATATACACAAGGGACTGGCGAGCCACAGCATTGAAAACTCCTCGCGCACGGCCCGCCAGACCCAGCAGACACAAGCAGCAGGTAAGCCCCTGCTATTGCAGTCGGCACTGTCCCCGAATAGCGGGAGACAGCCAACGCTTGACTGAGATGAGTATGCGGACAGGATGGCTTGATCGGATCCCGTCCGTGAGGTGTATTTGCAACGGGAGCTGGAACGCCAGTGCGCGGCCACTCCTGCAGTGATGTAACTGCAACTTCTGGTTTTCTAAATGCTAGAATATTAGTGTTTGCTTTGGCTATTGTGACCATGCACTAGTACAACTGTATTGAATACTGTATTTGGCCCCTAGGTCCCAGGCCGCCTCACCCATCCATGCCAAAACTACTATCTACATGGAAAGGGTAAGGTTCCCCTTCCTTTCTTATACTACACATGCAGTGTTTTATACAATATCCACACTAAAGGTTGTAAATTGGGAACTATTCCCCTGTTTTCTCTTCCCCCCTCCCATCATGTCATCCTTACAGGTAGAGGAATCGTATTAATGCAGACAACGCTGCAATACTAACAAAGAGGGCACTTATCCACATGCCCAAAATTGAGCCCTGATGAATGTGGTTTAACAACCCTTTACCACAGAAACCGGTTGGCTGTTAAATGCCCTGACCTAGAGTATAACAAGACTACACAGATTCAGAGCATTCGGACTAAGGATCCTCACATCAATGAACCCTGAGGGTCCAACTTTAACAAATAATTGAAAAAGAAGGATTCACCAACGAATATTCTTCTTATTTTTAAAACACTTCTGCACCTGCCTGAGAGAGAAAACCTATTAAATATTTCAGTTCCTTTCATCTAGAAAGCAGCAGACACATGGCCCACCCAGTGTGGCCCAATATGTGTTTTTTAGCACGACACAGTGCACTCACATGCGCTTGAAAGCCAAGCCAGAGACATGTGCTCATCCAAATCATCTCTTTTAATGCCCTAAGGGTATCCCATGGGTACTGTTCACCAAAAGGGCAAGATGAAGAACTGCACTTGCAGGGGTCCAGGGTGGACTCATGTGCAGAATAACACACAGAAAACATCAACAGAGAAGGGGTAGGACAAGGACAAGAAGGCCCTGCCCCCCACCCAAACCATTTCTAGCATCACACTTGTGTCCTAGCAAAGCACTTCATGTGCTAGGCCTAAAACATCTGGGTTCTTGCAGAAAGTGCTGAGTCGTCCACATATAATAACATCTGTATGTGCTTTCCATTAATAGCAGGGGTGTCTTTAGAGCTCTCTACATGTATACGAAACAAGACAGAACACAGATTGCTCCAGTAAAGTGCACTCAGTGTCTGTGATGCAACAGAAATGGTTGCAGGATTGGGAACAACAGGGAATGTGGGCAGAACCACTGCATTACCAGAAAAGAGGTCTTGTACATATCGATAAGCCTCTTTGCCAGGCTTTTTGATAGGCACAATTGGAGTATTACAAGGACTATGAGTGGCCACAATAATTCTTCACTTAAGCAATAATTCAGCACCATGTTTTATAACCTCTTCTGCCTCTTTGACTGTGGGATACACAGAAGAGGTTTGGCTGGGTTCAGACCAATGAGTAGTGGTTACACATTCAATACATGTCCCGCTTCATTTGTAAGTGTGTACCATATTAGCAGAGTAACTTGGCCCAACAGTCCCGGTTACAATCAGAGAGCGTCTTTCTGCAGCTCCATTTTTGAATTTTGAGTCTCCTCCAACAGAGCAAAACATTCCAATTCTCTATGTATTTGTACAACATAAAACACCATAATCAGTTCACTGGCACATAATGACTGAATAGAAATACATGATGGTCAGAGATAGGACCTAATGTGACAGTCATTCGTCATACAACTGGATGGCATATATGTCACTATCCGATACCTACTTAATTTCCCATTTCTTTTCAACAGGGAACATGTAGAAAATTAGAGGTTCTCAACATGGAGCATGACACTCCCGCAAAAAGACAGGAAACATGTTTTTGCAACTATTAGAGCAATTATCATAAGGGAGAAAGGCTAAAGAATTACAAGCGGTTAAAAAATATAACTGGCCCCCTTGCTGTCCCATTATGTATCAAAAGTAACAGGCAGTGGAAGTGGTGCAAATGTCTACAGAGAGGAAGGAGGGAGCTGTGTTGGTCATGCTGACTGCTCAGCCGGAGAATCTGCTCATTTGAATTTCAGTGTCGAATTCCAAGCTCTTTGCAATAGATAAATTGGTCATTATACGCTTTCATCATCTGTATTTCCTAAACTCCTTCTCTGCCATGTCCCCTTCCTCTGAAACAAGGACATGCTCAATGCCCCGGCCACCCTTGTGAGATTTGGGGCGGCTGTATTTGTAACTATATTAATATAGCGTCAGTGTTGCACTGCTAATAACACCTCAATCAAGCCATTTAGCCCCCCAGCCAATTAGTACTCCCTTAATTCCATTTGCTCTCTTGGGTTGCATACCTGTCACACATGTTAGTGGGATTTATACCACACACTGCTGCTATTCTTATGGTCTCCAGGCACTCTGGTGGATCTAAAAATATGAGAAGGGGTGGGAGGAGAGTATAGTGCATGAGAGCTTTTACTGCGAAGTTGGAAGTTTAAGTTAAAACAATTGGACACTGTGTGCAGATGTGTTTCTACTTGTCATGTGTTGTTAGGCATCCAGGTGCATTCTGTGCCTTTGGCATGGGGATGTGTTGATTGTGTAAATTTGTTCAAGAGGTGTGAATTTCCTTGATTGGGAAAATTGTCAGTTTTGTTATAGATGTCTTATGTCTGCAGGTAAATATGATTGCGTGTGCAGATAAGTATGTTTCAGTGTGTTAGGTTTAGAGGAGTGTGGAGGATTATAGAAAAGGTTGGTGGGGCAGAGTGGTGATCCTCAAGCATGATCCTAGTGGTTTGTGGTTAGTTAAGGATCAACTGGAGGCTTGTTCAGTGTCTGATGTCCAGTTGTGTGTTTGTGTTTTGGCAGCTCTTTGTTTGACAGTTGTCTTTTGTTCGCTTGTGTTTTAGAAGAGTCATGTTTGTATTGCTTTCCTGAAGGTGAGATGTTCATCTGTTGTGTGTATTCACTTGTAAAATGGATTCCAAGGTTTTGTTGAGATTCTAGAGAAGGCTTATCCACTGTATTTAATTTTTGGGCATTGTTTGATTGTTTGTTTCTTTATAAAGCGCTCCCAATCCACAAGTATCTGGGCACATTACTGGAATTTTCAGATTCTTAGTTACATTACATACATATTAAATTACGTTAGACACAATGTTACATAAAAGGGTTGTGCCAAAAGATGCTACAGTACACAGATCAAACATACAGTATATACAAGAAGTTATTTACATGCATACAGATAACCACATGAGTGCTGGTTATGCAGGTTCTGGATTAGGGCAGCTGAGGTTGCAGTAAGTCTTTGGAGGTGAGCCAGAGTTTGGTATTTTTTCTGAAGTTGTGGAAGGATTGATCTACTCTTAAGGTTGTAGGTAAAGAGTTCAAAAGTTGGTTAGCCATGACTGGAAAGCTGCTGCCGCCTGCTTTTCTCAGTTTGAACCTGGGGACGCTTAGGCAAAAGGAAGGAGTGGTTCTCGTAGGTCATGTGGAGTTGTTTTTGATAATTATTCTGTGAGGTATGTGGGGCTGAGTTATTAAGACATTGTAGGTTAGGGTAGCTGTTTTGAGTTGAATTCTGTCCTTCATTGAAAGCCAGTATTTGTTCTGTTTGACCATTGAAATATGTTGCCTTCTGGAGATGTTTAAGGCATAGCAATAGGTGATTTTGGGGAGTATTAAGGCTCTGGCCAGCGTAATGCAGCTTTCTGTGGAGAGAAAGGGTTTACAGGCGTGGGTCATCTTATAAGTGTAAGCTGTTGCCGATGCTGTTGTGCTGACTTGTTTACGCAGATTTAAGGTGGAGTGTAAATAGAAACCTAAGGTTTTAACCTCCTTGCCGTCGATGTTAAAGGACAGGTAATGATGGCTGAGTTCCTTCAGTTTGGCTGGCATGCCTAAGGTCACCAACTAGGTCATCATTCAGGCAAAGGCCACGTGAGGCCATCCAGGCCTGAATGATGAGAAAGAGTTTGCTAATCAATCCCAGGTCTTTGTCGTAATCGCTTGTCAAGGGTACAAGGATCTGGTTGTCATTGCATAGTTAGTGTAGGTGACACCCAGAGAGTCTAAGTCATCAAACAGTGGTTTGGTAACCACATTATACATCATAGGCGATACACAAGATCCTTGCTGTACTCTGCATGTTATAGGGATAGGATCAGTTGCTGCCGACGGTGAGAAAACTCTCAAGGATCTATTGTTTAAGAAAAATTGGATCCATGCCGTTGCTTCGGAAGAGAAGTGTGTTGCTGTTGAAAGATGTTTACACAGCACCTTGTGATCAACCAGACCAAAGGCAGGTGATAGATCCAAAAGGAGCAGGAGGACAGGCTTCCCTTTATCCTTTAGGTCATCAATCTGGTTCTCCAAGTCAATCAAGGCTGTTTCAGTGCCATGTTGGGGTCTGAAGCCAGATTGTCGGAGTCCTAATAGATTGTTGGTCTGTAAATATGATTTTATCTGGATATAAGCTGCTTTATCAACGATCTTCAATAGAAAAGGGACAGTCGTGATAGGTCTATAATTTGTGGGGATGCTAGGGTCCAGAAAGGGTTTCTTGAGTAATGGGAGAACCCACAAGTTCTTTAGGTTGGTGGGAACAGTCCATGAGCGGAAAGAAGAGTGGATTAAGGTGGTGATGAAGGGGGTTAGGTCACTAGCCGCTTCTTTGATTTTGGATGCCGGGCAGGTATCACTCTGGCATCTAGACGGTTTGAGTGAGGCTATAATATTTTCCACTTCTAGAGTGGACACTTGGGCAATTTAAATCTCTCAAGAGGTTTCAGAGGATTAGGACAGGATTTCAGATTGTTGGTTTGAGGGGGTAGGTTACGTTTTTTGTAGCAATTGTGTTTTGGAGAAGAGTTATCGTATTGGCTAATGCATCTTGAATCTTATTGAACCAAGTTTTGTCCTTGTTACAGTTGTCTGGTGGGGGGGTAGGAGATTCCAATTCTCTTAAGATAACAAAGATTTCTCTAGTGCTAGAGCTGGCTTTATTGATCCTATCGTTGTAGGTATCACGTTTGGCTAAAAGAATTTCTTCTTTGTAATTGGCTGTGATTTTGAGTAAGTTGCCTTTATTGACTGAGGTGGGGTTATTTTCCAGGTGGTTTCCCATTTTCTTTTTTCATTCCGCAAGGTTTTGAGTTTGGGTTTAAACCAGGTGATCAGATGTACTTTTCGTTTGCCTCTACACAATTTTAGAGGTATGATTTTGTCTAAGGATGAGGAAACAAAATTTGTTATAAAGTAAAGTTCCACTAATACTGCCGGGTCGGAGGAGGCAGGCAGGGGATTTAGTCTAGTTTGGAGGAGAGGTCTGAGTTTGTCAACTGTGATGTTACGCGTGTTTCTTGTAAGGATAGGTGGAGCTATAAGACAATTTGTGTTGGGTAGTGTACAGTTTTGGATAGTAAAGGTAAGTAGAATGTGGTCAGTCCAAGGGTATTGTTCAATTGAAGTTATGGTAGTTTCACAGTTACAGTCGGCTACCCAGTCTAGGGTTCTTCCCTTTTCATGCGTAGGGTGAAGGACTCTTTGTGTGAGGCCTTGTTCCGTCAGGGAGTTTGCCAGAGCCAATGCAGGTTGATTATTGGGGTCGTTGAAGCCGAGATTGAAGTCTACTAGTATAAGGATTTGCAAGGATGGCTTAATGTTAGTGGAAAGTACAGTGATTATATCTTCCTCAAAGGAGCTGATAGGTCCCGGAGGTCTCTAGATCAAATGTGCTGTAATTGTGCGATAGTTGGAAAGGGGCAGTTTACTGTCAGCAATTCGCAGTATGTGACAGATGACTGTGTGGAAATTCTCAGTCCTAAGGAGGATTTGGCGGTAAAGGAGATCCCTCCACCTCTAGAGGATTCTCTGTCAGATAGCATGATTGTGTAATTATCTGGGGTAGCAATTGAGAGGGCTGGGCCTGCAGCTGCGTGTAGCCAAACCTCATTTATTGCAAGGAAGTCCGGTTTCTTGTCGATAATCAAGTCGCCCACATCAGCAGCATGCACCACCAAAGATCTGGCATTCATCAATGCCACTTTGATTTGTGTGCTAATGTTATTTCAGGAGTTAGTATCAGGAGTAATGGACATAATGTTAGCTTTGTTGAGAGCTTTGTTGATTTTAGGTACTGCTTTCTTTAGACTGTGTAGTTGGCTAGTTGCATAGGGTAGGTCAGAAGGCATGGTATATGATTTACCTAATCTAGAGCCCAGTCTAGCATTTACGGCTGATGTGGGGCATGGGAGCTTCGGCACTAGGATGGGGGAAACACTCTGAATCACTGAAGTGGTGGCTGACCTATTGAGCCTTATTTCATGGGTTGACATCATAGGCAAAGTGGTTGGTAGTGTGGTTGAAGTCTGGCCGAGGTTTAGTGGTTCTGATAGGTGAAGGTGGGGTCAGAGGCCTTAAGGGGGGCAGGAATAATGTAGGCTTGATTCTGTCTGGAATGAGCACAGGTTTCAGGAATTTAGTGGGCTTAATGAAGCTGGCACAGTAGGCCTGGGTTGACATGATGATGCGTCCATTGTTTATCTGGTTTGGAGTCTTGGTAGTAGAGTACTAGGTCACATACAAGCCAGTGGACTCTGCTAATGAGCTAATAGTGGAAGTTAGGCTGATGAATAGGACAGTTAGTCAGATGTCAAAGCTAGTGGTGTACATAGTTGATTACATGGTGGTGTCCTATGGCTGTCCGCAGGTTATCAATATGGAGAGCACAGGATTCTCTAGGCTAGGTACGAGCAGAAGAGTATTATAGGGCATATAAAGCCGTTGGTATAAGATATGTCTGATGGAGCTAGGAACTTGTTATGTCCTCATCTGGACAGATAATATGATAATAATACAGTGGTAATTAGAACTGATGCAGTTGCTAGCATATACACATATATGGCTGTAACAATTGCTAACATACATATGAATATCACGTATGAGTAGATCTAATATGTTTGCGTTCCAGAGCCAAGTAATTGCTGATCTCTCTTTGCAGATGGAGATTTTTTCTTTAAGGAGTTCTGCTACTTGTCCATGATTTGCTCTGTGAGTAATGCAGAGCATTTGCAAGTACAGGGACATTAGAGCTGCTGTGAATTTCTATATCTTATTGAGTCTCAGAAGGAGTCTTGCCTCTGTGTTCTGGATCCACTGAAGTTTATTGGTTAGGTAGTCTGGCATGCCAGAGTAGATGCTGTTTGCGAAGTCTATTCCTCATGTGACAAGTGAAATTATGGCGAGGGTTCTGTTGGGAAATATTTGAAAGGTGAATATATGATTGATAGAGCATAAGTGGAAAACACATTTCTGTTCTTCTACATTGGCTTGGGATTCTACTGGCAGCTCGTTGTCCAGGAGAATTCAAAGATTTTTAACCACCATAGAAGGTGTCAGTCTGAATCCCATTTCTGTTGCCACGGTTGTATAGTGGGCTTGTTAGGTGTGATTATGATTTCGGTATTATCCAGGTTGAGTTTGAGGTTGTTGTTGCACATCCATGTGTTCATTTGTGACAGGCAGTTGATGAGGGTTTGGTCTATGTCCTTGGTGGTAGATATTTTGTAGATGGTTTGAGTGTCATCTGCATAGCTCTATGTGAGTCTGTGTCCTTTGATGAGTTTAATGAGAGGGGTTATGTACATTTTGAAGATTAGTGGTGAGAGGGACATTCTCTTTGGTGCTCCACAAGTGAGCATGTTTCAGGTTGAGGTGAAAGAAGGTAGACAGGTAGTTTCCATTCTGGCCGTCCTTAAGGATTTCATTGATTGTATTTCGGTGTATTTTAGCCCTGTGTCTTTATCCTACCAAGGAGAGTTGCATGGTTGAGTGTGTAGAAAGCAGCTGAGAGGTCTATTAGTATCAGGGTGGAGGTGGTGTTAGAGTCTGAGTTCATTTTTAGGCGAAACCAGATGGATAAAAACCCTGAATCAGTTCCTCTTATTGGTCTGAAGCTGATTTCAGATTAGTTCAGTATGGAGTTGGCTTCACAATGTTTAGGGAATTGATCAAATGCATGGGTTTCCATTAGTGTGGCTGCATAGGGGATGTTTGGTATTGGCCTGCAGTTGGTAGGGTTGCTGGACCAGTCTGGTTTTCAGTGAGAGATTCATGAGTTTTCCCAAGTTGTTGTGCTGATGCCCCTCACCTGAGGATGTTTTTGTAGATATGAGGTGGACAGAATTTGTTGAGGAGCCGGCTTTGTTGCTTTTCTTCACTGGTTTAGTAAAGTCTCCTTTTGAGATCAGTTTGACGCTGTTCATTCTCGTTGTCTGTTCTGTGGATTTGTCACTGATAATGTCACTGCTTATGTCACAGGGCATAGCATTGATGACTTGTTTGATGTTTTTGATTATGTATTTGAAGTGGCTTGCAAGGTCATCACAGAGTTTCTGTTTAGCGGCAGGTGTGTTATTACATGCCGATGGATATGGTCCTTATTTCATTGATGATGTTGAACATCTCTTTCTCTCCATTATTTGCTTTAGAGATTCTTTCTGCATAGTGTACTTGTTGCTTTGTAAACCCTTACATGATTTTTTTCTGTTGGTTATAGTGTTTTCTCCAATTCAGATCTAGTTTGCTATTTTTTTCCAGGGACCCGAGGTCGGTGGGTCAACCATTTTGGGGCCCATCCTATTCTGTGATCATTAGTTCTTCCGGTGGCAGTGAATCCACAAGGGATGTGTGTGGTTTTGTGGATTAAAGTATGGCGTTGAGTTCCTTAGGGTTGTGTGATTTCCATTTTCTTTTTTTCAACTGGTGCTAGGTTACTGTGTGTTGTATGAATTTGCATTCCAGCGTGGATCACAAAAGGTATCATTAGGTGATCACTTCAAAGGACTAGTATTAAGGGACCCTCGCTTTGCTTGGGCCCTTAACCTGGGCAGCGGGCCGTTACCCACAGGGTGGGCCTGCCACCTCGGGGCATATCACCTCATTAACAACCAAAGCTCCCTCACAGCTGGTGGAAAAACCTTCCATCTCTGGAGACCACTGCAATGCAAGAAACCACATCATTATGATAATGCAAAACAAGAAAGGCAATCAGGAGAAAACAACAAATTACTAATGCACTCTTCTTCATACAATGCGCTTCATTAAGGTTTTGAAGACTCTAAGCTTCAAGGAGCATCCAGTCAGCTTCTGTTTTTGGGATCTGGGGTGCAGGCTAGCCTCATGATCTCTGACCCGCCCATGTTCACTTTATCGTATCATCTCTCTCTGTAGTACAGGATTCCATTGCCTATCTGCCTATCAGCACGCTTTGCACTACTGGCATCCTTTACATATTTTACATACTTACGTACCGGAGAGGCAAGAACAAGATTTACAATTAGCATTACAGAAATAAAAATGCATTAAAAATCAATTGGCTCGTGATACATTTCAAATGTCATTAATTCACCCAAGGAAGTTCTATAGTTCTATGTTAATGTATTTGCCCAACAAAGTGGAAGGATCACGCACAACAGTAGTCCACATGAAAAACAATATCCAAACAGTCATGCAGTCAATATAAAAATAATTCTAAGAAGCCACAGGCGCCACTTAAACAAATGAACAGCATGACCAACCGATCATGTGATCAATTGAAATTCTTTCTAACAATCTAGACAGTGGGCCTCATTACGAGGTGGGAGGTAAGGGATTACCAGCACCGGTAAGGGCACTGGTGCCGGTAATCCCTTACCTCCCTACTACGAGTTCCCTTTGCGGGTCCTTCCATAATGCCTGGTTTTTGCAGGAGTTAAGGACGGGACCCGCAAAGGGACTCTAGACCTAATAACGGTACCGGAATTCGCGGTACCGTTTTTAGAGCCTTCCCCATTCCCATTGAGTCCTATGGGGAATCAAATGGGAATGGGGAATGGCCCTGGAGAATGGGGAATTACCGGTCCCTCTGACCTCGGAATGGACCGGTAATTGCTCCATTCACCAGGGAGGAGTCGGAAGGGTTTTGGAGGCAGCCATGGAGCTAACAGCTCCATGGCTGCCTCCAACCTCGTAATGAGGCCCAGTGACAGAAAGCTGCATGCATTATGAACTGTGTAATTACTCCGTTGCTACTGCAGAATAACTAGTTGCAAAGTTTCTGACGTTTTTTACTACCTCACTGTGAGGAAGTAGATACTACCAAAAACAAAGACAAAGAAGCGTTGTCAGAGATAGTATGAAATTTCACAATAATATAAAATACCAGCCCCACATTTGCATGTAATCATATGCAATGTTCAGCCTCAAATGCCCTACTAGAGATGTGTAAATGAAAACACATGAAATAATCTGTGTATAGCCATGCAGGAAATGTGTAAATTGTGCATGACATGAGTGCTATTTTCTTGGTCCACTGCTACATTTTTGCCTGGAAGGATATTGAATATAACCTCTGAAGAAACTAACTTTTAAAATCTGCTTTCAAATCTTAATTTTTTTTAAATCAGTATATGTTTCCCAGTCAGGGGAAACACAAATCTATCATCAGCTAAACTGCCACCTCAATTGCATTTGTGTGCTTCATGATCCTGCTATTATTATTTCAAATTTCTGCATGTTTAAAATGTGACAAAGGTATTTATAGCAGCCCCAAGCAGCAGCAGGTTGCTGCTATGTAAAATGAGTAGCGAAGGAAATAGGGACATTCCCTCAAATGATGCTTCAAATGGCTGTCAATGTCCGTAAATCCAAAAACAAAGTCTGTCTGTGTCAAAACCTATGCTTGCCCTCACTTTTAAAACAAATGTGATGTTGGGTCTTCTTAAAGAAAAATGGTGTTTCAAAAGGAAATGCAAACCAAGGCTGGTTTAGGTCTGCCAGCTTAAACAATTAGTTCAACGCAAAAGGGGTGCCCTCACAATCTTCTAGGTGGGGCTCTTGCAGAAAGTCAATATAGTTCACATGTCTCTGGGTCTCTTGGGTGAGCGGGACCGCAATGGGTGCAGTCTTTGCACCGAGCCTGGCAGTGATATTC
The DNA here is from genome assembly GCF_040938575.1 of Ambystoma mexicanum. NCBI lineage: Eukaryota > Metazoa > Chordata > Amphibia > Caudata > Ambystomatidae > Ambystoma > Ambystoma mexicanum. Next base: position 900,799,267 of record NC_090936.1, read on the forward strand.
ATGTCAGAATACGAACAACAGCTCATCCTTAACACTAACAATCCGTTCCGGGTTAAAATCTCACGGTGGTTCCGGTATATAGATGACATTATTTTCATCTGGAGGGACAATGAAACAGCACTGGACAACTTTTTGGAATGGATAAATGGACAAATCAGTGAGATCCAATTCACTCTAGAGAAAAGTAACCAAGGCATCAACTTCTTGGACCTGACTATTTCAGTCAAGGAGGACAAACTCATCTGTTCCCTGTTTAGAAAGGAAACTGACCGCAACACCTTGCTGCACTATAGGAGCTTCCATCCCAATAATTTAAGAAACAACCTACCTTTTGGACAGTTCCTAAGACTAAGGCGCAATTGTACGGAACTGGAACAATACAAAGCGAATGCGTCCACACTACAGATGAAATTACGGAACAGAGGTTACCCGAAGAAACTGGTTAACAACACAAGGAAAAGAGTCCAGTATATTCCTCGAGAAACCCTTCTCTCTCCAAGAATACGAAATCAGGACACAGAACAACAGATAATATGTGTCACCACTTTCTGTCCCGACACTACTCGTCTCAAAGCAACCATTAAGAAATGTTGGCCTCTGATACAGATTAGCCTACCTGATGAAACTCTGCCACGAATGGCACTGAAATGGGGAAAAAAACCTTAAAGATATACTTACCCATTCCAGACTCAATAAGAAGTCACAAAGATCAGAACTGTGGAGTCTACGCGAAATTGTGGGACATCACCCGTGCGGTACATGCAACGTATGCAAACTAACAAAAAGAACCACATCTTTCAAGATTGGGGAACAGGACTGGAAGTTAAAACACTTTTCAAATTGTAAAACCTCCAACGCCGTCTATGTAATCGAGTGTCCATGTGGATTGAGATACGTGGGCCAGGCAAAACGACAAGTCAACAAACGGATAGGGGAACATAGGTCCCGTATCCGATGCAGGGTCCACACAGCACCCCTGGTCTCCCATTACTTAGAACTCCAACATGGAGTGGATGACATGAAATGGTGGGTGGTCGACACCATCCTTAATAACACCAACACCACCAACGCCCTTAACCACAAGGAAGCGTGGTGGATCTTTAAAATCCACCACCAGGGGTCTGAATGAGGCGGTGCCGACCACCTTCAGCTGAGCACATCTCTTCCACCCCACCTTCTAAATTCCCTTGGGTATAGATATTGCTCTGCCTACCTCTCCACAGAGTCCATCTTACCTTACCCTTTAGTATCCCTATAATGCCATGACAACCCTCTGGCCAAAGCTCCATACATGAACCTTGAGAGTACCAGATAAGCACACTTGGGTGCTTTTGTTTCAGATTTTAAAATAATTCTCAGCCCAATGCTGTCATGCCGCTATTTAAGTATGCTATGTTTTGCTAATCATTTCATAATGTGACATCGAAAGTAGATCCTGTTTGGCGTATAGATATACTCTCACTTGTTTGCAATGTTCCTTTGACTCTGCTATAAGACAATAGGTGATACCGCTGTAACACCCACATGTATTTTCCCATGTTGACCAGCGTATAAAACTTACGCACTGAACATGTACTTGATTGCATTGATGCACACACTTATACTTGTTTGCCTCCTTTACACCGCGGCCATGTTACACACCATTCTCCTTTAACTTTGCACGCTCTCATTTACTCCACTGAGCGTCTCTGCCGCACCGGTAATCATTCCCATGGCTATGATTATAGCAGCACATCCATGAGCATGCGCACTATCAGTCGCATTGCCCATTCGCGCATGCGCAGCTAAGCGACCCAGCGACCAAGCAGCACATCTCGCAACATGCGCACGAGACCTCCACCAGCCGCACGCGCATGCAGCGTAGTCCGCGGGTCCACTGTCTCCAATCCGCACATGCGCATGTAGATCCGGTGCACAGCTCTCTCCAGCCTTACACGCTGGCTTCAGCATATCTCCATCTGCTGACACGGGAAGCAGACGCCGCCTCATCGCATCCCTCCAGAGCTGATTCGTACCTCTCTGGACTCCTATTACATTACAGGTAATACAAGGGCTCGGCTTCCCTCCCGCTGCCCTACCCCCCAGTCCTCTTTAGAAATTCGTTCCACAGGGACCCAGATATATTACATTAGACTCTCTGTCATTTTCTGTCCTTTTCAAACAGTTACTTACCCTGCATCCACACTCCTGTGGCTGCACCATCTAGCCGACCGCTACCACTGGTGCCTCGATCTGGAGCTCCATTTCTCCACGAGCCTTGTGCTGCAGGCTCGCAGCACCTCCCAAGAGCACCCGATTAGCTGCTCTCCATCTACACAGAAGAACAGGTAATTCTGTGCACGGGCATTCCAGGCTCGCCACCCTAGTTCGTGCACTTCTCTGCACCCAGTAGCACTCTATTATTCCTGCACAATCATATGTTCCCCTGTATCTTTTCTTTTACCTCCTAGACACATGCTAAAAGCACAACCTTGCTCACCAGACCGTTGCTGCAAGGCTCCATTCATCACTATAACATCGGAAGTCGACCTGCATCACCCACTTCTTTAAGTTAAACTTCTACAGGTTAGTTACTGGACAGCACAAGTCCACAAGCTAGAGTTTGTTTCACATACTCTTCACCCCCAGGGAGTTTTTAATATGGTTTTAGCACATGCCAGTATCTTGGTTTTTTGCCACAACACTGCAGTGTTTTATTTACACTAATTACGTCCTCATTTGATTCCCCCATATACGGAGACTGGGTCAAAAGCCTTGAAGAAGGCGTTCCACGCCGAAACGTCATGGGACCATTTTTCCATCAGGGCCAATTACGCCCATCCCCGTACACCACCTGATAAATATCTAGACGTAGACCAAAGACTTGGTTATCTCCCCTTAAAAAAACATCCAGTAAATCATTTGGAACAACCATCAGGATGCCCCTTTTTTATGAAGACGAAACTCCGGTTCACTAACTACAAATTTCATGCTTGATGTGTTTTTCTGTACATAATTGCTGCAAAACTATCCTGCTTTTATGTACATGTTCCAGCAAATGTATGATCATGTTTTGAGAAATTTGAATTGTGGCTTCAGTCTGCTCTTTATTTGTTCTCTTTTCTACATGTTTGCCAACTGCTTGGCAAGTGTTGTCCAAAAAAACTATCTAAACACTATGGGAAACTAAACCCAGATCTTTTGTGACATTAGCTGAATAAATAAGCCAATAGTTACCTGTGACTTTCTTTCTTGTATCCCTGCCTTTAAACTACTATGAGTACACAGCTCCTCTGATACTTAGCGTGCGAAATGTGAAAGTCTTTGCAACAAATATAAATGTAAAGAACAATTGTTAGAAATATATGTGGCAGGACGCCAACCCTTTGTTTCATATGGTTTAGTTCTGCCAGCTTAAACAATTACTTCAACGCAAAAGGGGTGCCCTCACAATCTTCTAGGGGAGGCTCTTGCAGCAAGTCAATATAGTTCACAATGTCTCTGGGTCTCTTGGGGTCCCCTTGCCTAAGCCCTAACACCTCTGGTTCAAAAGGCAAAGACACAGTTCCTTTTAGGCCTCTCAGGATTCCCTTCCCCAGGTCTAGGCCTCTCTTATCTCAAATGATCATTCACAGTTCCTTTCACAGTTTCCTTTAGGCCTCTCTTGTCTTTCACAATTTTCCATAGGCCTCTCAAGGTTCCCTTGCCTAAGCCTAGGCCCTTCTTGTCTCAAACAAAGGTTCATACACAAGTGCACCTTGTCAGAATGTACCTCTCACAGCACATTTCTTTCACAGGGCAGTATCAGAGACTTAGAATGCAGGGCTTTTGCTCCTCCCATGCACGACCACTCTGATTTATGGCCCCTTACATTCTGCACTTTTCTTCTGGCATCTTTCCCTCCTGTGCCTCTTTCACTCTGTCCTTTCTTCTTCCACTTTTCGTCTGTCTGTGCCTCTTGCACACTTTCAACTTTGCCGTGCCTCTTACACACTTCTGTTACTTTGCCGTGCCTCTTGCAACCTTCTTTTACTTTGCCTACCTCATGCACAATTCTTTTACTTTTCCATGCACACTTCTTCTCTGTTGGCTTTGTGCTGCCCAATCCTTTCTCACTTTTCCTTCTCTCTGTTGGTTGCGCACCCTTTCTTTTCTTTCCGTTTCACAAGTCAATGTTTCTTTTTTCTTCTTTCTTCTTTCGTGCCAGTAGCGCACTTTCTTTCTCTTACTTTCTCTCACTTTTCTATTATCATGCTGCTTGCACCTTCCGCTGCTACTGCTCCCTCTCCAGCCACCTGCACACTATTGAGTTTCTCGCTCTATATCTCTCTCTCTCCCTCTCATGAAACTCACTGAGTAGAGCAACGCTGGTGGGCAGTTTCCCAGGATATGTAGATCGAGGTCAGGGTCTCCCCACATGCCCTCAGATACCTCTGGGACCGGCATCCATCTCAGGGGAACGGGCACTGGCCTGGACACAGCCAGCATGCTGCAATCTCTCAATCTGGCTCCCTGTAGACACTGCTCCCTCGTCACGCTGCAGCCCCTTCTACACACCGGGTCAGTGTCCTGGCGTTCCATTCTCCTCCAGATCCTCCGGGCTCCTACATCTGCTGCCTCCTGTCTCCTGGATTCCATGGTCCATCTAGCAACCCCAGCTTGCCCTGTTTGTCTGGCAGAACCACACCTTTTATACCTTAACTGGGAGTCAAGTGTGTATGGTTAATGTCAGGTGCTTGACCTTGCTTGACTCTGTTAATGGGACAGTCTAATGGTGGAGTGTAGTAGGCCTGTCTCTGCATATTCCTCTTCACCGTGTTGTTCCTATGGGTAATCTTTATAACTATTGGTCACCTCCTCCTCGTCCCAGTACATGTTTGAAATGGTGAGGGGGAGATGGGGTGAGACTGAAAATCCCTCTTAAAGGCTGAGGGAAAGTGGGCTGGATTACAATTGGGAAAAGGGGGAATACCATGTCTCGCCTTTAGGCATTTTCCTCCCAATCCCCCGCGATCCTCATCTCAGGTGATCCTCTCTCGCTTGTCCAATCCCATGGTCGGGATCCAAAAGCGATGGCCATCTCCTGGCCACCTGAATGGAAGATTCCAGGGGAGTAGTTAGGAGAACAACTTCAGGTTTCTCACACACCCCATAACAGAAGCAATACAACATTCCTAGTCAACAGGATTCATGGTTCTCTGTTAAAATAGTGCCTCTTTTTCCTGAAAGGGAGGAGGAAGCTGGACACCATTACACCATTGTAATGACTCTATCTCCACTTTCCTCAGTGGGCTCATTGTTACCACCACACTATGTGCTAAATACCCACTCTTTCCTAGGGGACAAGATACAGCCCAGGGCTAGTCTCTCATTGGTAGGAATAGCCATCTGGCAAGGGTGCAAAGATCTAGCTTTTAAAAAAATGTTTAGTACATAAAATGATGCAGGTGATTTCTTCTCCAAATGGGTCATCTTCTAACCAGATCTTTCAGTGTCACAACTCCATGCCAAAAGCATAGTGCATGTCTGTCGTGCCTCATCAGTAGCCTAATCCACAGCACCCGCTCTACTAGTGATGCAGAGCAGGTTCAAAGGTCACAAGATGACCACTTGACCGCTGGAGCGACAGCAAAATCACTGCAGCACAGGGGCGATATTTAAGATATGCCCCCTGTATCCAAACGACGATGAGCATGAATACCCTATAGAAGTGGCAGGACAATCTTAAAGAAGAAGCTATGACGGAGTTTATATACAGTACATAGCAATACTTATGATCATGGCCGCCACATCCCAATTGATATTGCAGATGTGCTCTTGTGAGTCAACTCTGCTGTGGAAGGGGATGTGTATTCGGGTCAGACATGCTGAATCTGCCACACGGCAGGACAAAAAACAGATGTCCCAGCCTCTCTTTGATTTATCTTCATGAGGGCTGGTAACCCCCTCTCCCCGAGACAGCAGCATAGCAGGAAGCTGTCCTGGGTCCAAGTATCAAAGGATCACACCCATTCAGTAGGAGTAGCCTCACAACAGGGTGCTGCATGTCTAAAGATGTGTGTTGCCTGTATGAGGGAAGGCAGTGGGAGTAGGATAGGCATTGTTCTGGCCACTGGAAAAAAGCCTTTCACCATCTTGTTTCTCGCTGTCTCTCTTTCCTGTTCATGTCTCCTCCACTTTGTTTGTAAGAAAAAGAAAACGTTGGGTGTGATGTCGACGGGGCAAAGTCCACTTCAGTGAGGAGCAGGGATTGCTTTCCTAAAGCAGGCAAGCTTTAGAGCAATTACCTGAGGTCTTGTGCCTTTACAAGAAGGAGTCTTGCACCCCTTCAATATAATTCCCTCATTTCCTCAATGATCCTTTATGGCTGAAGATTCTGAACATTCTCACCGGAACCTCCTTTGGGACAATTGAATGGTACAAAGCCCTGATCTGGAGATGAAGAAGGAGCCAAACAAAACAGAAATAACATCTTTCCTCTAACCACTCCTAGGTAACATTGGAAGTGACCAGTGCTGTGGACCAGGTCCAAACATTGTGCAACATATCTTCTGTGCCGGAAGAGCAGAATCTGAACTGGAGCATCCTGTTCTTGAGTCCTTTGCGAAGGCTTCACCGCAACTGGAGGGCCAGACTATCCAAAGTCCCTTGTTCTCTCACACCAAACTGGTTGCTTTGTGTTCCTCGCATCCTAAGCCATAGGGAAGGTGCTGGTGCTATTGTCTGTGCTCCTCCAACCAGACAAACTATTGTACTGCATCTAAATCAGCTCAAAACTACCCTGTTGCAAAGACTGGGGGGTATATGTCCTTCTGCCCACTATATAGTTGGGGTAGAGGCTCAGAGCACCCCAGCCATGGCTCTGAATTGGTAGAATGGACAAGCAGCCAACACTGAGATTCAATGGACGTGATGCAAGCTGGTGCTTAGGTATAGTGAATCCCAAGCTGTCCACAAAGGAATGGCCATAAAAACTGTTAGGCGCTTTCCTAGCTTCTTTATTCACTAGAATAAAGGATAAAACGTCAGATAGGTATATACAAATAAATAAGACTCACTTTGCACTCAGAATATAAACAGGTAACTTAACTTAATATATACAGTTGTATGTGGTACCACTGTTACCTTTAAATTCAATTGTAATGAACCAGCTAATGACCGTTTTTAAAAAGCATTGAAATTATTAGACAACGGTTAACTCATAAATCATTACTGTAGAAGGGCAGGTAATCATTAGAACATAGACAGGATGCTTTATTTAGGATAAACATGCAATAATGTGTGAGGATCCACCCACTTGGGCAACCTGTAAAGAAACAATAAGGTGTTCTTTATGTATGTTATATATTACAGCCCAGTTCAAATATGTTCAGTAATAGCCTGTTTCTTTTTTTACAGATCCCAATACCCCAAAGTAACTGGGAATCCACAGGATCCAATGACGAACCTGGGACCCCTTGATGAATCCTGAGGATGGCAGATCCTCTTCCCACTCACAGTAACTTGGGTGCCTTGAAGGCAAAGCAATGGAGTTTCTTGGCTACATTTGATGAGACCTCTTGAGGGTATTGTTATGCTCACCTGGTCTCTACTGGGGTGTTGGGGCACGGTTGCAGACCTCCCAGGAAGTAGATCCCCTCTGCCTACCTTCTTCCTCTGCAAATAGGCTGTGGGCTGCGGTGAATTGTAGCCCTGCTCATGTGTAGATATGAGAGGATGTGAGTTTGCCAGCCTGTGACTGATTCCCCTCTCAAACCCTTCTTCTCATAGCGTGGTTTCCGTGAGCATGCATCGACCCATTGAGACTCACCTGCTGATTCTTAATGGCGAGCTCTCTGTCCTGCTATTTCTGGCAGGGGTGCTTTTATGATGAGGACCGAGTTCATTCACTGGCCCTTCACACGTGGTTGTCCATTCCAGCTGCGACTATTCCAAGTCTCTCTGGTAAGTGTCTTTCAGTTTTCTCTTTGTCTCCCCTTTCTCGTTACCCTTTGTTTGTCGTGAAGTATTTGTATTGTTCTGTCCACAACCCGTTGTCCGCTCGTTATTAATGTGTATCTCTGCTTTCTCCCAAATAGGTGTGATTGTGGCCCAGCAGAGCTACGGAGCATGAAGCGGCACCGGATGAGATGGGAATGCTCCCACGGTGGTCCGGCAGCAGCTAAGTGGGTGTTTAAGGATGAGCACAAATAATTGTGCAAGCGCGACCTTAAACTGAATGTTCATGATGTCTAACCTTGTCTTTTGTCCTTTTACAGGGTCTGCATTCTGAGATGAAGAATGCATCGTGTTGCGGTGTCAAGATTACGATTCCTGCATTCCGGAGGATGAAGATGATGGAAGAATGGACTTCAGGTTCGGCGAGTGAAGAATTCAGGTGAAGGCTGGTTCCAGGATGCAAGCGCGTAGGCAGGAGCCTGGATTCCCAAGGTAAGTCTGCTTTATTCCAGGTGGCGGTGAGCGTTACGCTGCATGCGAATGCAGATTAACGGGAAGTGCAGGCCTTTGGATGGGAGCGGCTATTATAGCCGAGTTTGTGAGGCCACGCTCATCAGGCCTTGCTTGCCTGCCACACCGTGCCACTCCCTGAGTTAGCCTGTGCACAGTAACTCAGGGAGGCCACACCCGAACAATGTGCAAAAGGAGCTGCTTCAGCAAAATGAAGCTCTAGAGTAAAAGCATTTTTACACAAAAATGAAGTGTTCCTGTTTACTGACTTTCATGAGCCTGGCGCCAAAGGCACCAGGACTGTGTCCACCCAGGCCCCCTGTGATTGTGATCCTTTGTCCTCTTCTCATTATGGCACAATGTCAGTGTCCTTGGCCCCATTTGACCAGTGACCATGACAGCACTCCCCCGCAAGGCCCCTCTTAAGGGTTGTCCTTCTCCTGGTCCTGGTTTGGTGGGGTTACTGCGGTGGAACTGTTTGATTAGTCGTGGCGCGTGGACATGTTCACTAGGTTCTAAGGTTCGGTCTTGAGGTCCATAGCCTTTCCAATCTATAAGATAATGTAAATTGGACCGGATCATCTTGGAATCCAAGATAGTTTTGACCTCATACTCTGGTTCTCCTTCCACTATTTCAGGATCTGGTAGAGTATTGATCTGTGTACCCGGTTTCATTGGTTTGAGGAGGGAAACATGAAACACTGGAAGGATTTGCATATTGGATGGCAGCTCCAATTTCATGGAGACAGGATTGATTATGGCGCTGAGAGTGTAGGGCCCCAAATATCTGGGGTGGAAAGCCCTTGGTATTTTCAGTAGGATGTTTTCAGACCTTGTCTCCGTCCTGGTAACTGAGAGCTTCCCTTCGGTGTTGATCTGCAAACCTTTTTTGTCTCGCATTGGCTCTGGTCAAATGCTCGGCTGCTTCTGATTGCGAAGGTCAATCTTGGCAATTTTACAACACCTTCTCCAGAATGCTGAAACTAATTGAGTTCCACAATCTGATATTAGTACCGATGGGAACCCATGCAGTCACACAATCTCTTCCAGAAACACTGTAGCAAGAGCAGAAACAGTAGGGAGTCCGTCAAAGGAATGAAGTGAGCCATTTTGGAGAACAGATCAACAATAACCAAGATCTGTTACGGTGAGCATTACGCTGCATGCGAATGCAGATTAACGCAAACCGCTGGCCTTTGGATGGAAGCGACTTCTATAGCCAAGTTTGTGAGGCCACACCCATCAGGCCTGGCTTACATGCCACACCTTGCCACTCCCTGAGTTAGCACGTGCATAGTAACTCAGGGAGGCCACACCCGAACAATGTGCACGTGGAGCTGCTTCAGTAAAATGAAGCTCCAGAGTAAAAGCGTTTTTACACAAAAATAAAGTGTTCCTGTTTACTGACTTTCATGAGCCTGGCACCAAAGGCACCAGGACTGTGTCCACCTTGGCCCCCTGTGATTGTGATCCTTTGTCCTCTTCCCCTGATGGCACGATGTCAGTGTCCGTGGGCCCTTTGGACCAATGACCATGACAGGTATCCCATGGGTACTGTTCACCAAAAGGGCAAGATGAAGAATTGCACTGCCAGGGGTCCAGGGCGGACTCATGTGCAGAATAATACACAGAAAACATCAACAGAGAAGCGGTAGGACAAGGACAAGAAGGCCCTGCCCCACAAGCGCATTTCTAGCATTACACTTGTGTCCTAGCGAAGTACTTCATGTGCTAGACCCAAAGCATCTACTCAACTCTGGAACCTGAAGCACATCTCTGGAGGGTCACTCGCTGACTCTGAGGGTTACAACCATGGCTCTGCCCCCCTAGGCTGTGAATGACTGCCTCATTGATGCACCCTCGATCTCCCCTTCAACGACCGCTGCTCGCCAGTTCGTAATACTGGAATGTCACTCGCTGTCCTCTCCTAGCGGCCAAAGCTCGAATCGGCCTGGCCAACTATGAGGCATTCTTGGGACCTCCTGACCTTCATCATTTAACCGCTGCCATTTTGACTGCAAAGTGCAACAGCATTTGACCCTGCTTGATGCCCGCTTGCTTGCAGCCTCCACAATCCTACATGCCCAACGTTCGAACCCAGGACTGATGTGCCAGCCCGCCAAGAACAGAATCCAGTTAGTGTTACACTGAACTGCCCCCATGGTCCACTTAGTCCCTAGAGACTGGTTAGGTCATGATTGCTCCTGTTTTCAACCCAATAGCCTTTTTATGGTAGTACCTCACCAACCACCCCCGAAACTACTTTCAGAGAGGTACTTTCACCAGTCTGTTGCATCTTCTCTGTTCTTTTCTTTGTGGTGGAATTTTGCATAGTAATCTCTTTTCGTTCTACTTGCAGATTATGTGTTGCATTAAAGTGTTTACATTTTTATAGAAACCTTGATTGGAAATTCCCTTTATTTTAGACTGTGATACTGTGTTCTTTGGGTCACTACTGGTTGACCTTTGCACCTCTCTTAAGAGTGTAGAATACCCTCGGCCCATGTTACCACACATGGCAAAGGAGGTATATCTATTTGATTGTCCCTGTTTTACCTTTATGATTGCATTGGTTTATGGTTTGTAGAAGGGTGAGTGCTGAATGGGCCATTTTAACCCAACTCATCCTTGTACTCCAGTAAGACAAAATCCAATTTGTCACACTCATAATTAATGAATGGGACAAAAAAGACAAGAGCTGACACATTTTAGTACCTCTGCAGCCATTCTACCTATTCTCAAGGTGCATCCTCCCTTATATTTATGCTAAATTGACACACTACATATGTGCAAAAACAATGGCTGCTGGCACATGCCCCCTCATGCTGATAAATGGCTGCTGACCCCTCATGCTGATCAATCCTGTTGCGAACACTGCAGAGATTGCTGACCTCATCTTGTTCAACAACCTTGATGTCCTCTTCATCACTGAAACATGGTTTACCCCATCTTCCCCATATGTTTTTCACATCCTCCTACCCACATTCAACATGCTAATTGGCCAGGAAGGGCTGGAGTTGGAGACGCAATCATCCACAGGATTGATTGACCATGCCTCATCATCCTCTCTCTCAGAACAAACTTGTTCAAATCACTTGCCTGCCAGTTCCCTTTATCGCACAAGGAATCCATCACCTTCCACCTCATCTACAGCCCACCTCACAGGAGAGACTCTTCCATTGCCGACATCTCCAATTCCCTCTCCTCTGTGAAATGAACAAATACTGATAATGTTTTTCTCTGAGATTTTAATGTACCTGAGTTTCATGCCGACAAGAACACTCAAAGCATGCTTTTTCTCACGGAGTGGGTCCATGGACCTTAAGCAAATGATGCTCTTCCTCCATGCACAACAAAGGCAACACCGTATACTTAGTGATTAAGTCATTAGTCATTCCCCGCGACCTATGTAAATGAGATCGATCCCTACACAGCCGTCCTCATCATCTGTTCAGATAGGGCGCGGGGAATGAGCCCAGAGAGTGCATTGAAAAATTAAGAAGACATCATTCTTGATGATAGACCGAACGGTCTATGACACTTAAGCAAGAACAAGTACACGCATAGGCCTTGATAATGACCCTATTGGTCGAAACGCGTGTCGGCTATATCTTTGGACTATTGCACAACCAGAATACAAAAAATACGACCACTTACCGAGAATACTAGTTCCAAGCGCGGAGACAGTCTTTCAACAGTTTTTAGTACACTTTCACTGCATTGTGAACTTTTTGTGGAGGGTTCTCAGCTTGTGAGACACCCGCTGCTGGATATCTTTTAATTCTTTCACTTGAAAAACTCAACAGGTTTGGTGAATCGCGCGCAGGATAAGGTATCAATCCACTAAATTTAGTTTTACTATTTACAGAACTGTCAGACCTCTGGGACCTTCTGCAAGATATGGAAGCACAGGCAATGGACAGCTCGCATCTGCATAATATAGAGGGGATAAGGAGGAGCGTCAACAGGATGGAAAGCAAGGGAGGAGGATAGAAGGAACATTGGAAGAAACCAGGGGGCTCCGCACAAGTTGATAGATGACAAGCAACAGATGAGAGAAGGATCCAACACGGACAGATTATGGGAGAAGTTGAGATCTCCATTGAAGAATTATAAATGGGACAGATCAGAAAATTAGGATGTAGTACTAACGCCAGAGGTGTGTACAGAAAAGAGATGAGTAAGCAAGCAGTCTAGCCTGCATAACACAGACTGGATAAAAGATAAACTACCAGTCACAGGGGACTATAACTACTCCATAGACAGACAGAAACTCAAGCAATGTGTGGGCACTCGCTCAAGGACAAAATACACCAATTAAGCTAATAACGGAAGGGTGGGTGTAGAGGCGAGGAGGCCAGAAGTAAAGCACCAGTCACTTCACCGGGGAAAGTAAAAGCGATAGAACAGAATCCTAAATCTGTATTGAGGCTCCATAATGGGAATGAGAGGCTTGGTTATCTCAATCGTAGGAGGGCATGGGGTCCGAGATCACTGGATTTAATTATTGCATGTTCACTAATTGTCTTTATAGCTCATGGGTTTCACAGAGAGCCAATATCAGAAAATAAATATCTCCATGGAGTGGAAAGGGAGCATTGGAAATACTTAAAACAGTCCCAGTAACAGAAAATGACGTCACTTGCAATCATGAGTAAGAGTTTAAAGGTACTTTCGCTGAATGTCAAAGGTTTAAGGCACTATATTAAAACGAAAACAAATATCACAATATTGAGCCACTAAAAATGTAGACAAAGCACTTCTACAAGAGACAGACCTCAATAAGCAAGAAGTGGAAAACTTGTGCATTTATTGGGTTGGAAAGGTTCACCCTAGTGGTCTAGAGAAAGGGAAAAATGTGGGGTTGAAATCCTCATACATAAATCACTCCTCATTAGAATTACAAAGATCTGGGCAGATGATGGGGTGGACTTATTGCAATCAAGGGTTATTGGCAGTGACAAAATATTCATAGGCTCGACTTAGGCACCAACAGCGGTTACACGAGCATTCTTTTCAGATCTCCATGGATCACTGGCAGAAATGGCAAGTGCCTGATTCTGATAGGAGGGGATTGCAATCTGCTGATTGACCACTTTATAGATAAATCTGATGAGCCCAGGGATGGAGATAGAAAAGACAGAGAACACTTGAAGCAATATATGACAGATCGTGGTATATATGATCATTGGAGGCTGCTTAATCCTTCAGGCAAGGAATTTATATTTACATCGTGTGTACATGGCACGTCAACACACACTGACTATTTTCTGATGTTGACTCGAATGATCAGCAATGTGATACAATGTAACATTTTGACGGTGGTTGGGGGTTTCAGACCATGATGCATCACTGATGAGACCATGAATGAAACGATGGAGAATGAACACTGGTATGATTTAACAGTCGCAAGACAAACAAGCGCATAAGCAGGCGATCGCTCTTGTTTGAATGAGGGCTCAGTTAGCATGGTAAGCAGCTTATGGGAAACAGAGAAAGCATATCTCAGGGGAATATTCATGCAAAAAAGTGCACAGAGAAAGAAGGAAGATAGGGACAGACAGGCAACACTTGACAAAGACACAACCCATTGTTTGCGCCTTTATGATAGAGTCCCCTCAAAGTAAAACCTAATGGAAGTTAGAAAACTGAAATATGAATTGAACGCGCTGTTCACAAACAAAGCAGAATATGCCCTATTTAGTCTAAAGGCCACCCATTATGAACAGGGGAGAACGCAGGACATTTGTTGTCAGCTCAACTGAAACAGAGAGAAGGGCAGACAGTGGTTGCTTCAATATGAAATATAGACACAGGGGAGAACGTCACATAATCGAAGGAAATAGGAAAAGCATTCTGTATGTTTTATGGAAAACTATTTACTGCAGAGACACCCCATAATCAAATGGAGGAAGAAGGCCTCATGAGCACCAGAACCCTGCCCACCCTGCGCAGTGAAGACAGGTGTATGTTAAGGGGCCCATTCTTAGTAGGGGAAGTTAAGGAAGCCATTGAAGAAATGAGTGCAAACAAGTCGCCATGGGAGGATGGGCTGCCCATAGACTTCTATGAGGAAGAAGGCGATAAGATTGCAGAAACGCTGACTCGGCTCGATGATGAAGGGGTAAAGGAGAGAACTGGATCCAGTATTCAAAAGGGCGCTAATAATGATACTACCTAAACCAGGACGAGATCCAACAAGCTATGGCAGTTACCAACCAATATCCCTGATAAAAACAGACATTAATATGTTGGCAAAAGTATTATTAACATGACTTTGGAAAGTTATAACAAAGTTAGTATATAGAACTCAACTAGTATACATGCCTGGTGGATCAGCCAGGGATAACATGAGATTATTGTTGTGCACACTTTGGCAGGAAAGAGAAGGTCATCCGGCAGTAGTATTCTCTGTAGACACAGAGAAAGCATTCAACAGAGTTGTGTGGGGATATTTATTCAGAACGCAAGCATGATTTGGCTTAGATGATGAATATATAGCTAAAGTCAAATTGTTGTACTTTCATCCCAGTGCCAGGGTGAACACTGCCATTGGGGGCACATTTTAAAACCATTTCAGACCATGAACAGGACTAGGCAAGGATTCTCGCTCTCGATGCTGTTATTCATACTGCCATTGGAACCTCTGTCCGTGGCAATATGGGTTATAGAGGCATGCCAGGGATACCAACGCCAATAGGGGAAATTAAAGCACTGCTATATGCAGACAACATAATGTTAACTCTAGCTGACCCTCGCTCTTCTATAGCGACACTAGTAAGGTGGTACAATCCTTCTCCCACATCTCTGGTTACAAGATAAATTGGGACACATTTGAAGTGATGCTGCCATTGAACAAGTACATCACTAAAACTAGAACACCTGGTCAACAATTTAAATGGATGAAGAAAGGCACGAACTACCGGGCAACCAATTTAAATCAAGGCCTAGTGGACGTGGCCAAAGACAAATCACAAAAGATATGGTACAAAATCATCCTAGAAATGGTCAAACGAGCATCGTTCAACCTGTCCACCTGAGGTAGGGTGCAAACTGTAAAAATGGTGATAATAGCAAGACTAAATTATACATTTACCATGTTGCCCTTGGAAGGTTTGCCTCATTTGATGAGAACGATACTGCAGGGATAAAAGATTGTGTGTGTGGAAGTTTGCAGCCATGATTTAAACTGGATTAACTATATGCCCGCATGACAACAGGAGGCCTTAATTTACCCAATGCAGAATTATATAATCTAGAACAGCAACTATCCTAGATGACAGCAATCTTTAGGGTACCTGCTGGACTAATTTATAGGGCAAACAATTCTGCCAACAATGATATACAATGTGAATGTTGAAAGCAATAAACACCCAATTCTTAGGTCCACCAAAAAGGCCTGGGAGTGAGCACACTTACTAACCAAAGTGGATAGTTATTGGAAACTAGAAGCCACACTTTGGAACAACAAAGCCATTCAAATAGGGGAGAAGTGCATAGCATGGGCAGTGTAAGAATCCAAAGGAAGCTATGATGCCCTTACAGCCAGCTATAACCTGGGCCAGTCTGATCCATGGAAATCTATGCAATTCACACACTGTGTCACGAGAACACACACAGACCATAATTATATTACAAAAAGCTCTCCAGTGGCAATGTTGTACGAAGCTAGAAGGGGGAAAAGGCCCTAATAAGAAACCTTTATTCCTCACTAAGAGACTCTATGTATGGGGGCAGTACCAGGGAAAGGATAGGGGAGAGGTGGCAATAGGCGCTGCATGCACAGTTGAGTGAAGACTCTGTCCTTAGCATTATGGAGACCTATGCTAAAGGGAGCCGATAAGTGCGCTCAAGCTGACGCAGTTCAAAATCATGCAGGTGTGGTACTGGACTCCTAAGAGGCTACAGGCAGCAGGTCTTCAGCAACAATCCACATGTTTATTTATTTTGGGATTTGTAGAGTGCACCAAACAAGGGGGCATCATTATGTTGGCGATGTAAAGCACAAGCAGCAGATATTTTACATATATTATGGTCCTGCACAAAGTAAAAGGAATATTCGGCTGACCAGCATGGACTAAAACAGACCACACTGAGGAGGACACTCTCATTAACCCCTAGGTTATGGATATTAAGTGATGTGATACAGGAAATAGTATGATGGCCCAAGAAACAACATGGCTCAGCATGGCTTTATTGGTGGCCTAACAGGGCATCCTACGACTATTGGGACCCAGAAGATACCCCTAACAAAATCCTGGGAAGCAGACATGACAAAGATGGTGGCATAAAAAAGACTTATATGCAGAATACAAGATGAGTAGAAAGAGTTCTTACACACATGGGGCACATTTCTATCACTGGGAAAATAGTGTGACTAAACCCAATGTATAGTTTTGTTACTGCACACCTTGAAGTGCTCTACTGGGGGTTTCTGAAGGTCCAGGTAGTGGATGATGCCCTCCAAACCATGGATAAGAGCGGCTCATTGCTCCTCGTCCTCTGAGACCTCTTGGCTGCATTCAACATGGCCGACCACCACATCATCTTCTCATCCTCATTGACAGGATGGCATTCTCTGGTTGCCCTGAAGTGTTTTACCTCCTACCTCTCAGCAGAAACCAGGCTGTCCAGATGAACACATTCAACTCTATTCTTTCACACTATGATCCAGTCATAGGTCAAGAATTGTTTTCAATATTTGTAGGTATTTTTGCCACTTGTGCAACCTTAGTCGCACTTGCCCTCCAGGGCTGCTCAATGAACCCATCTATGTTTGATTAAACCATGGGGTTCCTCCTCGTCTGTACAAAATGTGTTGCAAGTGAAACACATTAATTTTATTTATTTTCCTTGCTCTCCATTTGTACAGTTTTGCTGCTGAGAAATATGTTTTTATTGTTAAAAAATGGTTCCAGAGCAGGTCATGATTTGGGTGTTCCGGATCTCAAACTGTGAACCTTGGTTCTTAATGTTCACTTCGACACTCCTGCTTCCCTTTTGCAAGTTCTTCCCTTTTGCAAGTTCCAGGGTGCGGGGATTGTGTTGACAAACAATCTAAAAAATGTTCTCTACCTAGTCAGATAGAGGGACACACTGTGCTCATAAAAGTCATTTCTTCTATTTGCGGCCCCATTTTCCTTTACTTGGGGTCAGTACTGGTCTTCCGGTTTCAGTGCTTCAACAACAACTTTGTCCACTTTCTTCAGAGCCACAACATAATCTAGTTGTTCTCAGGGGAACACACAGGTTGTTCCCCCTATCAGTCTTCACAGAGGGTTTTTTGCACATTCAACTCTAACCAACATCAGTGATGTCATCAATGACATTTGTGATGTCATCTTTGATGTCCTTGGTGTTAGTGTTAGCAGTGCAAGGTGGCGCGAGTTATGGTTGCTTATCTTACTATAACTGCCGAATTTCAGGGGTTTTTCGGTTTTACTTTGAACCATAACGTTCCTTTAACAAAGTTTTTTTACTGAATTTGATAGGTTTTTATTAGCGCAACTTAACCATAACGTCCCTTTAACAAAGGTTTTTTACTGAATTTCATAGGTTTTTAGTAGCGCAACTTAACCATAACGTCCCATTAACAAAGTTTTTTTACTGAATTTCATAGGTTTTTAGTAGCACAAGTTAACCATAAACTCCCTTTAACAAACTTTTTTCATTAGCATGCAGACAATATACAAAGATGCAGTGTAAAAAGCAATTTCTCAGGGATGGCTTTACACAGAATGTTGCAAAGTAAGAATTTATGCTTGTTCACAGTGAAGGTCAGCTGCTTCCATTTTTTGCTCGCGGGCCACAGTGGCCCACGACTCGCACTATAAGGTTCTATTGTTTTTTGACCTTGACAGACAGGGATCGTGCCAAAAGACTTCTTTTGAAGGAGGGGTGCAAAAACGTAAGAGACGATAAGGATGAAATTTCTGAAACGAAACCACTTTTATATATTGTATCACTATGAGAAAGATTGTTGGCACAGACGGAGTCGTATTTAGGGACTGCATTACGCGTAGACAATGGAAAATGCCAATATAATGTAAGTAACCCTTTAGATCATTTTATACCGGAATATAATAACAATAGCGTGGCGTTAAAGCCCAGTTAAATTGTACTTGTTTGTTCAATGTGGCATATTGTTTTGTACCGCGCACTATCACCGCCGAAGTGGTCCGCTGGCGCTCAGACGGCTCTGAAAAAGGCAGAGGAGAGAGGGTGGGTTAGTGGAAATAAGTTAGCATACTCCGTTGCACTATCCTCGCTAGCAAATAGTTTCACGCCCTAATAAATAAAATGAATATTTTTAATGAAGATCAGCTCGTGAGACTAATTTATGTTTTTAAAACAGGTACATCCTTCCCTACTGTGAATGCCATGATTTTCAGACCCCGGACGACTCATTTTTTAACTGCCAGGTGCAGCTCCTAGTAAACAACTTCATGACCCTCACCATTTTATGGGACAATCGCCAAGGACCAATATGCCCTTAAGCGGTACTAGTGGCTAGAAGCAACATACCAACCATTATGGTGGTCTAATGCCTCATTGTGGGAACAGCCTTCCGATTATCAGTGCGACCACAGTCCTTCTTTTATGATAAACCAACACCCTATGTAGCGCAAAGGAACAGTGCGTGACTCAAGATAAACTTTTGCAGATTGACAGCAAAGACAAATGCAAATCGCTGAATATTCTCTAAACATTTGATGTCAAATAAAAGTACTTTACGAAATGTACAATCTTGCTGTTTGCTTTTAAATCACAGTTTCATATTCCGAATTGTGGCGCGCTGTGTTGTGAGATGATCTGTGTTGTTTTCCGGATTCTGTATGAAGTCGCGTAGGAGCAGTGTTGGCAACTCCTTAGTAAGAAAAGTAGCTATTGGCCGTCATTAAAGTAGCTAGATGTAGCTAAATAATGTCATAACCTAATTTGCATAATTCACCAGGTGCATGATGGGTGATTGCCGAGGGCATGGTTGTTATAGCTTCTCATTGAGCTCACCCCTTTTTTGTAATGAAAGTCGCGAATGCACAGATGCAAACTCAGTACATCCATAGGCATACATTCACATGCAAATGCAGTAGTATTTAAATAAACCCCACAATGAATAGGTTGTTCTGTTGTCGCTTCTTAAACGTGTACTGCCATTTTTAATATGCTAGTATTTTATAATCCATAATGCCTTGTTATTGGAACAGCCTTCCGATTATCAGTGCGACCATAGTGCTTCTTTTATCATAAACCAACACCCTGTGTAGCGCAAAGGAACAGCGCGTGACTGAAGATTAACTTTTGCGGGTCGACAGCAAAGACAAATGCAAATCGCTGAATATTCTCTAAACATTTGATGTCAAATAAATGTACTTTACGAAATGGACAATGTTGCTGTTTGCTTTTAAATCACAGTTTCATATTCCGAATTGTGGCATGCTGTGTTGTGACATGATGTGCGTTGTTTTCCGGGTTCTGTGTAAAGTCGTGTAGGACTGGAGACGACTGGGCACGTTTGGCTACGCACCCTGTAACGTCACGGAGAGAGACGGGGAATATGAATGCTTTGATAATGTCAGGCTTAGGGGCGGGAGATATGATTTAGTGTCGCAAAAACAGGTCAGCCAGGTCGATGGGGCAAGTGATAGGATTATCACATAATGTCGGCACACAGCAGCCTGATTTATCGTTTGTTTAGTGGACAAAAAGTCGGGTAAGGCCCATAGGAAATTGTAATGTCAGCCGACAATATGAGGGTTCTTAGAACACTTTCAACCTGACAACGAACAATATGAACAGCGTTCTCAGAACACCCCCATTTTGTTTAATTGCAAACATTTCAGCACCGCGAGTGTTCTTAGAACACATTCAACTTGCCAGAGTACAATACGGACAGCGTTCTCAGGACAACCCCATTTTGTTTATGTACCAACATTTAAGGACACCGCGAGTGTTCTTAGCTCAATTTTAGCTTGCTTGCGAACAAAACGGACACATACTCCGTCCTCAGAACACCCCACCATTTAGTTTATATAGAAAATTTCAGAACAGCCGTGTTGTCCGCAGACAAATCGAACACAACAAAAGCGTCTAGCACATAAAAAAACAGACCATTGAACCTATCTCATACTCCTCCACCCTCCCCAAACACTCTTACACACCAACACACTCCACTAAATACAATTTTTAATCCAAGTACCACCGCGCTGTCCGCGGTCGTCGGCGAATGCAAGATGGCGGGCGCCACAAAAAATCTGACGCGCTTCAAGCACCACGCCGTCCAACCAGCGAACACGTCGCATGTCCGCGGACATCACGCAAGCTGCTTGGCCAATCGGGGCGCTGTCCGCGGAGCGAACAGGTGTAAATCCGTCCAGCGGTTTGGGCTGTAGGCGTGCGCAAAGTTTTTTCCCATTATGTCTACGGGAAAAAACAAATGTTTTGGGACCCCCCTAAAACTTTGCCCCCCCTGGACCAAACCTCTCCAAACTTTGCAAAAAAATTCAGAGTGGGCCATATACTTTTTTTTGCAAAGTTTGGTGAGGATTCGTTGAGAGGGAGCGAAGTTATAAGCCGCCCAAAAAGTGCTCTTCCTACGGAAACACCAACTTAACCATAGCTACTTGTACGCTACCATGTCCATGTAATATATATATATATATATATATATATATATATATATATATATATATATGATATAATGAGTTGATCCAAAAGAAAACAAGTCAATGCATTAATTGCACTAATTAACTCTTTATTTGTGAGCTTTCGTGTTTTTCACCACTTCCTCAGGAAGGGATGAAATAATCCTGTGACAAAAATGACAACTTTACAGCATAAATAGCCCCTCCTGGGATTCCTTCTTTTCTTTACCTGTGCCCCACAGTAAAGCTGATTTGCAGTTTGATCAGAGTGGCATACATTAGATGTTGCAGTAGTCCACACAAATCATTCTTCAACGTTTGAATGCTACACTGTGTAATAAGTGCATCCAACAGCATTGTATACTTGAGTATGTACATGAAATGCCCCACCCAAAGCTACTATGTCGGGGAAACTGGTCTACCCTTACATAACCCTCCACCTTCATATTGTGAAGTTATTCAATGAGAGCCCAGTTGGTGAGAATTTTGTAAAAGGCAAATCGTACCCTTGATGATCTCAATATTGCTATACTCTGGAATAATGTCAGGATATCTAATGCGTGTCGCTCTGAGAAAACTGCAAATCAGGGACACTGATAGGCCTAGATAATCCCAGAGGGGACTATGTATGCTGTAACATTGTCATGTTTGTCAAAGGCTTCATTTCATCCCTGCATGATTGGGCTTCTCATGGGGAACCAACACTCCTACCACACATGCTGATGCCCCTGCCCGTGGATCCTACTCAGGAGCAATGCACCTATGATCCACAACACGCAGAGTGCAAGGAATACTTAGCTGACGTCCTTCTGCTGATGGAGCAGTAAGAAAAGAGCACATACTAAGGAGGACTGCACTCTTATAGGATTGGCCTAAGGGAGGGGAGGAAAAGGGCAAATCTTGATGCGCCTTGTCATTTTTCTATGTATGTTTTCCTTACTGCTGTGGAGTGAATACAAGAGTAATGGATAATAGGACAAATCCATGCTATGCCTTAGAATTAAGGTATCAACTTGTTTTTTTATGTTGGATCAACAGGTTAGTCTACCTTTGGCTAACATGGTACAAGTAAACTGAACACACACAATGTTCTGATTGTAAGGCAATAAAGAGAACAATACTACCATAAAACCTCTTCATCTACGACTAATAATCATCCTTTACTCAAATACAATAGCTCTTTGTCAAAGCTGTGTGCAGATACATTTGAAATCTGCATTATTTTGCATGGGATTTAATTGAAACAGTGGTGGGTGGTGGTGTAAGTTGGCACAGTAGCTTTACAGAAGTCATTATTTCTTCACACAGAAAGAATTACACTTCGGAATGTAAGTGCTAGTCTGTTTCTAACCATGCCTGTCACATAATGAAGACACATTCGTAAAGAAAATCATTAGCACTTTGATGCCTCTGCTAGAGCTGTGAGTTGAATCACCACCTTCGCCAATTGCTGAAGAATAACGATGATGAGCATTTCACCACAATATATGTAAATTAGGAAACCAGCCTCCTATGATTATTGATCAAAGTACCATGTAAAGCGTGCTTCATGGCCTCTTCATGGTTGCTTGTTGGGGTGCTCCATATACGATTGTATATGTTACAATCACATGTGCATGTATATCCACAGGGCCATACTTTGGGAGATCTGTGCCCCTAGATACCTCTGGAATGTGTGCGCTATATAAATGTTCAAATAAATAAATACATAAAGTAGATGAAACCATAGACTGCTCTCAAAACCAAAGGAATACTGTGGTTAATTAAACTAATCTATCCAGCTTTCTCATCACTGGTCTGCAACCACTGGCTATCCAGAAACCAGATGTTTTTAACTACAACTCCCATCATCCATATGATGCAGTTTACAGACCTGTGATTTAGTGCATCAACTCAGTTGCATGATGTTCAAAGTGGAAACTGCATGGCACCATTTGGACCGTGTTCATCATTTGGGATTGTTACCAGGAATACCAGACATGTTTTGTGTAATATTCCATTGGGAGTAGTTATGGGTTTGTCGGCCTGGCAGCGAGTAAGATCCTATCGGATGTTCAGAAACACCCACCGACATGCACGCGATGTTTAGTGAATTTCACCAGAAAACTGAATCTGAATAGTCAGTTGGCCAACTCTACCAATACTGGTTGGGAAAGTAATTTTCTGCCATATCCTTGTCCTATGCATGCTCTGTGGTGTACCTACACTATGCCATCATACTACAAATCATAGCAAATAGAATGACCTAAATAATCATATTGGCAAGGCCGATAGGTCTGTCTCTCACCTGCTAAGTGCGTCCGTAAGTGTCCCAATAATGCCGCCAAATGCCTAGCATAGTGTACATATGGCAAGGTATAATCCCACGTGCGCAGCTGATGTCATCAGCTGCTAGGTGCACCCTCAAATGCTCCAGTAATGCACTACATAACATTTACAAATAGGTAAAAGGAATACATCTGTAGTCATGCATTGAATCCTCAAGTAATTTGTGCAAGGCACATTTTCCTTTTTCTTGAGATGCTGACGGTTGCAGTTTTGCCTGACCATATCTTGACTACAAGTTGTGATGAAACTCGCTTTTTAAATGATCTTTTTTTCATTAGTTTCATTTTTTTAGTGTCAAGGTTTTTTTTTTTATATAGGGCTAGAAGCTCTGTGATAATAGCTGTTATTGTTTCACAATGTAAGTGTACTCGCGTAAAGCCTTGGAACAAGAACCGCAACGGTAGAGTTGGCCTTACCAGGAATCAAAGTTCCATATGCTTCATCTCAGCAAGCCTGAGGAATAAACACATCTCCTCATCCCCTCTAACTTTCCAACTCAATTGCATGTGTGTGTTTCATGACCTCGCTGTTGTTGTTTTCATTTCTCAGTCTTTCTAATGTCATAGAGCACCTTGCAACAGGCCTAACGAAGAAGTAGGCTGCAGCAATGGACACTGGTGAGCAAGGGACATAGGGAAGAAGAGCAGTGACGAGTAGAGGGACGAGGAGTAGAGACACTAGTCATTCTTGCATCTCGCTGTCTGGTGCTGCACAGACAGGGAATGGAAGGGTGGTTCTGTACATAGGGGGCTTGGACACACAATTCATCACTAAATCTTTCTTTACAGCGGTTCACGTGATGTACAAAACCCATGTGTCAGGAAGTGGATCCGTTTTCACAGCACCCAGTTGCTGAAATGTAGGTTCTTATTTTTTATACTTTGTTTATGGGTATTTTGTTAATGTAATCAGGTGAGCTTTACACATGCCACATTACTCAAGTTTACTTTAGATTAATTTGGCTGACTTGGCATTACTTTTGATAAAGTTAACAATACTTCATAGTATATAGAAACAACTTATTGGTCTGTCCACTGCGCATAGTCCATCAGTTTTGTTCAGAACTCAATGTTTTACACCCTCATTAACCATATAACCAATGAGGGTGTAAAACATTGAGTTCTGGACTCAACTTAAAAACGGATGGACTATGCGCAGTGGACAGACAAATATGCGTTTTCTATATATCTTAGATTCAGACTCGTGAGGGGACTTTGAGTCTGGTTTGGTAGTCCTTGCAGCTATTGTGTCCTATATATTTTTTTAATGTAAATAGGCAGAAAGAAGTATTTGATTAGTATGCGCAGTGGAGTATAGTCCCCCAACCCCTATTTGATTGGCGGTGTACTAGTTTGCAATACTTCATAATACTTTGGAATTCTTGAGATTAGTTTAGATCACTTTGGATTCTATTTGATTAGCTTAGATCGCAGCATCATCTGGGCTTGAATCAGTCATTATGGGATAACAGGTCTCTGCTGCAGTACAACAGAAAACATGCCTGCACCCAATTTCTAACATATCCTCATCTTTTCATGAATGAGCACAACACATATTTTATAGATTAACCTTTTCAGTGATCCTTTATTTGTGGCTCTATATCCAAGGATGTATTTGAAGCAGGTCAACCAAGGACGGTAAATAGGTTCACCTAAAATGAGCACAAGCTAAGCTTTGTAATCCCTGGTGGTGTGCTGAGAGTCTGTATTGCAGAGAACTCAAGTTACTAAAAGTAACATTTCCATCATGAAATGTGTATTAGGTTAATTACCTTTTGGATAGCTGGTTTTGTTCTAAGTCAGCATAGAGATATCTGATTCACAAAGGAGCTACCAGAGGTGACTCTGGCTTACTCTGGGCTTCAGTATCACTTTGCGGTAGTAAGTCACAACCAGTCACAGTTACTCTTAGTAACTTCTTTATGAAACAAGTAGGGCCTCATATATAAAGATTTTCAATGGGGCTTTCCAATTGAAACACGTTTTTGCAAATCAGGCCCAAAGTCTCTGTCCAGGAGTAAGTTAAGAGGGTGTGCAGTTATAATGTCGAAAACATAATGTCGACTTACAAAAATGTCGAAAAAATAATGTTGACATTTTTTTTCCATATGCTTTCTTTTTTTATTTTTTGTGGGCCCGCAAGTAAAAAAAAAGGATTAAAACAGAAGAAAAAAAATTAAAAAGGGGGTTTGGGGTGAACCCCCCATTTCGATCAAAAACAAAGAAAAAAAGACATTCTAATTTTTTTTTTCGACATTATGTTTTTGACATTTTGACTTTCGACATTATGTATTTCAATATTATCACCATAAACCAGTTAAGAGTATGTCAAAGTTACTACCAGCAACTTTATTTGTTTAAATCAGCTCTAACATGTTCTCCTTAAATGTGTTGCGATTTTACTATAAGGTGGGTAGATTAGCATTGCCCTCGATATGATAGCTTATTTATAACACGCTTAATACCCTGAGGTTTCTAAGCGTGGACCCGGGAATCAAACCTGTGTTGCCCCACGTCGTCTTGCTTTGAAGGTGAGCACGTTGCCCCTGAGCTATCCTCCTGAGACACCATTAACAGCAAGATGAAGGGTTCCATGTGTTAAAATTGTGGCACAAATTGTCATTTACACAAAAAATCACTGCACAAAAATCTTGGTTTTGCCGCTGCAATCCATGTAATGGATGGGGGGACATCCCTGTACCCCCTTGTCCCATTATACCATTTAAGAGGAGCACGGTACACCCCTGCAAGCCCATCTCCCCTTAAATGGTATAATTGTACACCTTTACCAGGTAAAAACACAGATTACTCTTTGCCGCAATGTTATTACTGCACACCAGATGAAGGAGATATGAATCTACGATCACTAGTGTTAAAAGTAAAACAAAAATGTTGGTATCAGTTGGGATGGCCCACTTGGTCTTCAATAGATACCATTAAGTGCAAGCAAAAGTAGATACTACACATGTATAAGCACTGCTGTCAACAGTAACGTAATTATCTGGTAATTTGGCAAACATGTGAAAATGGAAACATTTTTGCATAGTTGCTAAACTGGCTAATGGCTAGAATGCATATGGCAGGCTGATGAGGAACCACTGCTTTGCTTAGATGAAAAGTTCATGCACGAGGGGATTTTACAACAAGCCATGATTTGATAAGAGAACATTTTAAACTTCCCAATGTAATGGGCAAATAATGTACATTCATGAAAAGGTCCAACCGCTTTTTCATATGAATGATGTATGTGAGAAGGAACTTTGCATGTTCATGTTTAAGAACATGTTTTTATCTATTTCACACAGCAGCTGTATGCTGAGTTGCAGCATCTCAGGGCTTTTTGGGCTACCATGTTCACATGTGCCCACTGTTGACTTAAATTGATCCAAGTGCATAGTACCTTTCCACCATCACAATCATACCAGTTACATCAAGTTCAATGGTAGTTGCCATCAGATTCCTTTTGGGGAGTCTGAGGATGAGGAACTAAATTAAACAAAAGGGGTTAACTGCAAGATTAGTTCACAACTGAATACTGATAGTATTGGAACCATGCATGCAAAATACGACCTTCATTAACGATTTTAGTGCCAATTTAATGTGAACTCAAATGTTGTAGGTTTGCCTAGGTAATGGATTACAACGTTGATTAAGTGGTTAATGATTGCTCCTCCCAAAACAGATTAAGGCCACTTGCTCATATTTCTTGCACAAGAAATTTTCCTGCATGCATTACAGTAGTGTGGAAATGAATTAGCAGATTGTGTAGATCGGATAGCGTTTGTAGTGTTTGCTTGTTAAGTGTATTCAGTTATTTTGAAATGTGTTAGTTGCTGTAACACGGAAACACTCTCCCTGTAAACATTACCATTTCACATGTTCCATTTCTAGGAAGGCAAATGCAAACATTCACAATTAGAATCGGGTGCATTGTCAAACTAAAGTGACAGGCTTTGAAACACCAGCCAAGCAACTGGAGGGACCCTCAAGGCATGGCTCTGCATAGCAGAAGAAGGAAATCAGTGCCCACATTGACCAAAGAAGTCGTCCCGATCAAGCATTATCTAAAGTGCCCGTGAAAATATGAACTGAACAAGCCTGTGGGAAAAACCGTAGAGGTACATGTCTTCTACATCTGTTATGGCTTGGGTTTAAGGGCAATTCCCAACCATACTGCCTTCAAAAGAAAACCCAAAAATGCCCTCAAAGAGGCTTTACATTTCCCTAGGAGAATGTGATCACCACTCTCTGAAACGATGCAGCACTGACAGTAGTATGCCCCCAGTGGCGATACATATGCCACACTATTGGCAGTGGCAAGGGGGCGGGGGGGGGTCCACTTATGTTATAGCATATGGATTTCTGCAAAACGAAATGGCAGCAAGTGAACTTTTCTACACACCAACAGATAAAACACATAACTCACCCAAATAATAATTGTTCATAATTAGATAATTGCACTCTGAGAGCATTGAAAGTAAAGGACACTAAGCTTCATGGGCAATGTCAGGAGAATATGCTGTGTTAAAGACACACAACCTAATAAATGATGTTGCACAATTACACCATTGAGATCCTCCCATGCCCAAAAATCATTGTACTGTTCCAGGTTCCCACTCTAACTTTCATCCCCCAAATAGTAAAATCCATCCTCCTCTTCCATCCATCCACCACACCTTTTATCATCCTCACCAAAACCCAAATGCACTCTTTGATTACTGCGTGAAACCATGATGGTGGTCTCATATTCTATCATGGCTTCCTCATCATTCCCATGATAAAGTGTGCTCAGCCCACGGTTTTAGTTTGTAAAACAACAAATCTGCTTCCATGGATACGCAGCTCCCCTCTGGCTTGGCAATTAGTGAATCCTCTAAAATGGCACTCTTCCTATCTTGGCCAGGGAAGTGTACACCCAGTGTTGTCACAGGCACAATAATCTGTTCATGGTAGACTAGCGGTCTGGGAAAGTGAGCAAGTCCTTGGTGGTGCTACCACCCTCCTGTTGTGTTGAGAAGCACTTTTCAAGGATTGGCCTGGATGAGTAGATCACCCTCCAGTGACAGACTAGACTATCACTTCTCCTCTACATTTACAAGCTGTGTTTGAACCCAGGGAATACTAAAACCATCACACCAAAATGTTCCAGAATAAATTCGGCATCCATGTTTAAATTGCGTGAAACTCACCAAGCCCATGCACCCTCTACATATAAATAGGACATGTTGCTGAGGCAAAATAAACTGTAGTCTACATACTTAGATGAACTCTGAAAATAGACTGCCCCACAAGTCAATGGTAAACTTATGGACAAAATAAAAGAAGATTAATCAACTAACGGAAACTACTACAATATAAAAAGTAATTCAGTTAGGTAATTTATTGGGAATTAAATCGGAAAGAAATAGGGTTTGCATCTTTTAAAATGCATTAGCCTTTGCTGGAGAATTTCTAAACAAACTCTGCAAGCAGAATAACCAAATTCCAAATTAACCATTGTTTCAAGAAAAACCTGAAAAGTGATTTTGTTTGGATATAACTCTGCAAATGAACGTTTTCTGAAACACAAATCTTCCAATTCATTTTTGCTGGAAATTAAATGTGAAAATGTAATTATGCTGGGAGATTTCTCAGGTAACTAAGTGAACAAACACATGAGGTTTCAACTTTCCGATATATTTTTTTTTAAAATTGAAAAACAGCTAATTAACCTTTGCTTGAATACTTTTCTTCAAACGAAGTTAAAAGTAAAACTCTCGCATATCTTCGTTTCCTCAATGCATGAAAATATTCGTTCTGCTAAACATTTTGTTGTTCATTCCTTGCTCCTATCATGTAAAGCCTTACGTTAATTGTGTGTCAGACCAACAGTGGGGGATGTGGTGTGGTAGGCCGTGAGAACCCACTGGTGCTCCAGACCATCCTGGGTCATGTGCAGACTCTTCAGACTCTTCTGATTCACCTGGCTTTGATGCTGAACCTTGTGTGCATATCTCAAAAAGGGCAAAGGTGAGTGGCCCAATGGGTAGATCAAGTGGGGCCTGTGAGTCTATGGCGGGGCAGCTGGCTTCTCAAAGCCAGTCAGTGGTTGTCCACCTGTCTGCGGTGGTTAGGGCTGCAAGGCTACCCTTCCATGATTTGGCTTCATGACCTGGGACTGATGTCCAAGGAATGGTTGCAGACCTGCAGCCAACAGCAGGGGCACCACAGCAACAGGCATGGAACCTTGCATCTGGCCGCCGTGGGCTACAAACACATGAGGAACATGAGTAGGCTGGGGAGACAGAATGGGAGCGGCAAATGTTGCATGTCACCCTCCGACAGGGGAATGTGTTGGACAAGATATCAGAGGGGAGAGCAATAGCTGCAGGTCATGTGGTCCTCATGCCGCTCCCACAGACGTGCATGAATGTGAACATTAAGGGCTGATGGTCTGATCTCCAGCCACACAGTGAAGCCCTCAGGCGTGAAATGTTTGCCATGAGGACTGATATCCATGAAGAACTGTCAGGCACTAGGATACTGATCCATCAGAAGATGGATGTCTTCAGGCAGACACTCTCCGAGCAACTCAATGCATAGGAGGTGAGCATGCACACAGACTTTGCAGCCATCCGCGAGAAAATGGATGAAGACCTTACCAACCTCACTGTGCTGGTGCATTCAGCTGTGTCAGGGCTAGCCGTGGCCAGTGAAGACCAGGCCTCGGCCGTGCATGGTGTAGCTCCAATGCAAGGACTTGTCCCTTTGCAGAACAACCACACAGAATGGAGTTCTAGCACATACCAGCCTCCTTGACCACCGTTGCGGTGAGGTTCATGAGCCCATGAAGTGTTTTTTTCTCTTTTAGTCTAATTGGACATTGGCATGCACCCTATTAGCCATCCCCCCTCCAGCATGGACACCCCTCCTGACCAAGGTGGGTTTAATTCATGTTTCTTTTTTGGGGGTCCCTTGACATGTGTAGTTGCACTCTCAGGGGCATGATGGATGCAGCTGGGACAAGCATCCATGCACAGTGACATCAACTGCCATGGTTGCATTGTGGAAAACGGGAGGGCATGTGCAGGTAACATTGGTTACATTAATCTTAACGCATGCATGCTTAATGCATGATTGTGAATTACGGCTGTTGTAATGCATTGGACCATTTTTTTGCAGTACAATAGAATCATGCAGTGAGTGGACTCCATGGGAGGTCCACCTTGCACACCTTTGCATCCCTAGACCCCATGCCCTCTGCCAGGCACTGGCCCTCCTCTCACACATTTGGAGGCACAGTTCCTGGTGGAGGTGATGAGGAAATCACATCATGCTGGCTCAGTCAGCAGGTAAACATATGCTGTGTCTCTCATTTTGTGTCAGTGTTATTGGTCACCATGGTATTTACATGCAGTACACATCTTGACATAATGGTGGCTTAACCTTGTGTCTTGGGTAATGTATGGGCAGATGTATGTCTGTACACATGCATGCGTGTGTAAGTGCAGTTACGCTTCTATGCATGTGCATTGCTTGGGTGGATGCACTTATATCTTTGATGCCAGAATTGGAAGGGACAGCACTTTACACACTTAACACATTGGCAATGTTTAATTCAGTCTGGATTTACGTACTGATTGATGCAAAAACAAAGAGGTGATGGCTGGAAGGTTTAGAATGAATCTTAACCACTGGCATCCTAATAATAATAATAATAATAATAATAATAATAATAATAATAATAATAATAATAATAATCATCATCATAATTTAGCATTTATATAGTGCTACGAACCATCGGGTATCTGAGCGCTGCTTATTAGTACCCACGCTGTGTGTGGTCATTGCATTGCTCTGGGCAAGCCTCCAGACCATAGTTCTTCACCTGTAAAGCCATTACAGAATGGGAAAGACCATTTGCAAATCAGGCTTGGTCCCACCCCAAAAGAGGCAGTCCTGCCTGAACTGCTAGGTCACATCCCTTCTGCACGAGACCACAAGCATCCCCAAACATGTTTCAGCCTTGATGGGCCTCATCAGTGAGGAGTAGCTTGGGTCTCTAGGCCCAGCAGCACGGGACACACATCTGGGCATACCCATCCCACTCGGGGTGACAAAGCAAAAACAAAGAGGTGATGGTTGGAAGGTTTAGAATTAATCTTAACCACTGGCATTGCTCTGGGCAACCCTCCATACCATTGTTCTTCACCTGCCAAACCATTACAGAAGGGGAAAGACCATATGCAAATCAGGCTTGGTCCCACCCCAAAAGGGGCAGTCCAGCCCGAACTGCTAAGTCACATCCCTTCTGCACGAGACCACAAGCATCCCCAAACATGTTTCAGCTTTGTTGGACCCCTCAGTGATGAGTAGCTTGGGTCTCTAGACCCAGCAGGCAGAGGACCCATGTCTGGGCAAACCCGTCCCACTCGGGGTGACAAAGTAAAAAAAAAAGAGGTGATGGCTGGAAGGTTTAGAATGAATTTTAACCACTGGCATTGTTCTGGGCAACCCTCCATACCATCATTTTCGCCTGCCAAGCCATTACAGAGGGGAAAGACATATGCAAATCAGGCTTGGTCCCACCCAAACTGCTAGGTCACATCCCTACTGCACGAGACCACAAGCATCCCCAAACATGTTTCAGCCTTTTTGGGCCTCATCATTGAGGAGTAGCTTGGGTCTCTAGGCCCAGCAGGCACGGGATCCATGTCTGGGTATACCCATCCCACTCGGGGTGACAAAGCAAAAAAAAAAGAGGTGACGGCTGGATGGTTTATAATGAATCTTAACCACTGGCATTGCTCTGGTCAACCCTCCAGACCATCGTTCTTCGCCTGCCAAGCCATTACAGAAGGGGAAAGACCATATGCAAATCATGCTTGGTCCCACCCCAAAAGGGGCAGTCCAGCCAAACTGCTAGGTCACATCCCTTCTGCACGAGACCACAAACATCCCCAAACATGTTTCAGCCTTGTCGGGCCTCATCAGTGAGGAGTAGCTTGGGTCTCTAGGCTCAGCAGGCACGGGACCCATGTCTGGGCATACCCGTCCCACTCGGGGTGACAAAGCAAAAACAAAGAAGTGATGGCTGGAAGGTTTAGAATGAATCCTAACCACTGGCATTGCTCTGGGCAACCCTCCAGACCATCATTCTTCACCTGCCAAGCCATTACAGAAGGAGAAAGACCATATGCAAATCAGGCTTGGTCCCACCCCCAAAGGCAGCTGATTGATGGCCATGCATTCACTGTGCATCTGCATGACCAACCGTGATGATGTGTCCTTACTGCCACCCTTCCACTACCCCTGTCCACATGTTTCCTACCGTGCCCTGCAGGTGTACTCCCTGTGCACACTTCTCTTTGACCTGTGTCACTTCACAATCCACTCCCTTCGATACTTCTATGTCCTTTTCAACATGTGCCACACACATTGATTCTCATCTATCATCATCCTCCGCTGCAGCCCTTCATGGTGTAGACTATGGATACTCATTCTGTCCTCTTGTGTGCATTGACTCCACAGGACATGTTTGTCACACCTGATGCATGTCGGGTTAGACAAATATGTTCATGTGCTCCCGTGACTGACTAGTTCTTTGTTACACAATGAGGACACGTTTCTTACAATGTTTGATTTTGTTGGTTATCTGCACCAGGGTGTGTTAGATGTTCCTTGGTTTTGATCATTTCTTCATGTCATCTGCCACTGTCAGTGAGTGAACAATGCGTGACCACATTGGGAACGCATGTATGCGTATTATCGTCCACTCACCACAGCTTGTCTTCATCTGTTCTGCGCGAGTGAGTTGCAAGTGCACCACTGAATCCATGCACACTTCCTGGGACAGTCTCAATCAGGGTGTGTGGTGTGTTTGGGGTGAGGGAACCGCTGCATGTTGTCCAAAGGTCAATTTCCAATGTTGTAGTACCTAGGTGTATGTTGGTTGGTGTCGGGTCACCTTTGCCCATTCTTTTCCAGTCTGCCATTCAGTCACCCACTTTTGTCCTTCATGTACCACTAGATCTGGTTCTTGGCCATTTATGCTCCTTCCGTGCTCTCTGACAAGGATGCTACTTAAAGAGGTATTCATGTCTCCATCTTCTTCACTACGGTGGATGCCCTCACACATTGTGATGTCAGTCAAGTCCATATTCATCTCCACTCCAGACAGGCTCCTCCTTGCAATGATTTTCTCCCCCTCTCTAACTCTATTCTACTTCACTTCACTGCTCGTCAATCGCCATTCCATGTCCCTTCTTCGTCTGGCACTCTGTGATCCTAGTACATTGGGTGGTACATGCCTACTTTTGTGTTCCCTACATGAGTTGTCATGGATGGGCAGTATCTTGAAGTTGTTGCAATGCATGTCCTTGCGATTTGCAAATTTATTTACAGGTGGGATGCAGTGGGTGGAAGTTAGGTGGATAAGATGTGCAGGTAAGTAAAATGCACTCTGGGTGTGACATGGAGTCTGGCACTGTGTTGGGTTGCTTTTATTTTATTTGTTTGGGGGGAATGGGTCCAGCATTGTGGGTGCATGTGACACATGTTGTTGTTAGGATGGTTTGTGTATGCTTGCTGTTTTTTCTAGATAATCATGGTGGCACTGGTTGAGGGATCATAGTTGGGGGTGGGTATCACTGTTGGGACTTAGTTGGTAAATTGTCATGAGGGCGGCTTCCCCGGCTGTTTGTGTGCTGTGAAACATCTTTAAGGTGGTGGTGGTGAGTGGTTCCTTGCACATTACACATGTGTCTTGGCAGTCACATGTCTTCATGTTGGACACATTTTTAAAGGTAATTCCTACTCACACAGGCAGTCCAATCATGGTGCTTCTTCCCCTTCTGGGGTTGCTGTCCCAAGACCAATCCACACACACACCACCATTGTTGTAAATTGTTGTGATGTAATGTACTCCACAGACACCAGGCACACATGATTGTCCATTATTTGTTGGTTGCCATGGTGACCATATACTGTGCAGGCTGCACCGTCACTTATTATGAGGCATGTTGACAGCTGCTGGGTGCATTACAATGCTAACTTCAGTTCAATGCACATTTCACCCACTTCAATATATTAAAGGTGAAGTTTGACTTGCCTTGCACATTCCTTTTGCATGCTCCCTTTTGGGTGTGTTTGGCCTTGGCCTCTGTTTATCATTGCTTTCTCATGTCTGCTTGTGGGTTTCATGCCAGTTGCCTCTGTGACCTGCCTTCCAGTCTAACAGCTGCCTCTGTGAAGTGCGGCCTTCTGCAGGATCCAGATTTCTGTGCAATTTGTGAGATTTTGGTTCACTTCTTCTTGTGCTTAGCGTTATCATCTCCTCGGCCAGTGTTCACTGCATTCTCACACTGCCACATTGCTGAGGGGATGGCATATCATGGCATGGACAATACTACAAAGGTGCTCCTGGGTTTCCACCCTCTCAATGTTCTCTTGTTGGGGTGGGGTTCTTTTCAATGTCATGCTGACTGTGGCTAGATGCATGTGCTGGGAAGGTACTATCAGCATTATGATGGGTAAGTGTGACATGGTCATTCACTGCTTGTCACTCAGGGGAGGCGGACAGTGTGGGGGTTATGGGTGGCTAAGGTGTAACTGTGTGGGTTGTTCATGTTGCATTGGTGTTAGGGGGTGGGGTGTATGCATGTGTGCCAAGACACATGGTGATGGGTGGCTGGTGAGTTGGTGTATGCATTTGTAGCATGTCACTCAGAGGAGCACATATTGGTGTCTGTTTGGGTGCATGGAGGTGTTTCCAACACTCAAATTGAATTGTTTTCCTCTACAGATGATTGTGGCATGGAATGCTGGATGTAGGAATTGTGAAGGAAGTAGCAGCTCTTTGCATGCACAGGAAACAGCATGAGGGTTTGGTGGTTTCCAGGCTGACAGACTTGTAGTTTGGTGAACTGCACAGTCCCAATGATGCAGGCTCACATGGGACGAGGTAAGATGTGCATCTCTATTGCAGTGCATTTTTTTCCGTTCCGGTTTAAACATGACTGCTTTTATGTGACTGTGTATTGTGGGCATAGTGGTTGCTAGGGAATGGTTTGGCCACTGAACCAGTTTATTGTTGTGTGGCACATATTGTGGATCCAGGGCTGTCCTTGCATGAGTTTGTTATCATCAAATTAGTAGTATGCCTTCGGACTTGTGGTCTCATGTGTGTGGTTTGGCATCGAGATGCAGTCCAGTTGTTGTTGTACATGTGACGGTGCTCTGGGACATTGTTCCTTGTGCTGAGTGATTTTGGGTGTACTACATGGACACTGTTGTGTCAAGTTGTTATGTCTGTGTGGTTCAGTTGTGCACTGCCATGCAGATTAGGGCTATGAGTCACAGGCTGTTTTCATGTGTGGTTGCACCATTAGTTGATGGTCCTGTTAATGTGGCCCTTGGGGTGTTTCAGACACTTTTGCTGTGTTACTTATTGTGTTGTTTTGTTATGGGGGCAATGTATACCTATTTCCAGTATGTATGTTAATGTTAATGTTAATGTTAAAGGACATTTGTACTGTGCACTATCACTGTCACATGTTTAATCTTGTACCCCTCCTTTCACACTCCCAACGACATAGATATGTTTGTGCCTGTAGTGCACATGGTCCCACAGGTCTTTTAACAGATTTTGGTTTGCTTCTCGGAATTGGTGAAATTGTTGATTTTGGTGTCCATGAATGGCTAGGTAATATGATTTGATTATTACCTAGTTCATGCATTTTTCTGTGGGGTAATATTTGTTCTTCTGCATGATTTCCTGTCATTTGAACAGTTGTTGATACTCAAGATTGATTTCACTACATACTTCACAAAGTGATAGTGGTATGCTGCCACTTACAAGTCTTTTCAGGGGCCTCTACTTGGCCATGTTGTTTTATGTCTAATGGACATACACAAATTAGCACTCCCAGTGGCACATTATCAGGGTGTTGTTGTGGGCACAGAGGATAGGCCACAATTCATCATTGAATAGCACCTGGGAGGTGGCCTCAATGTGTGCACTTCACAGGGGCTGGTAATTATGTGAAGTACAATTGCACCAGCTGTGTCCGTGCAGCCTCTCCACGTGCTCTGTGGCCAGGCATGGAAAGGGTGATGCCTGTGGGTGAGGGCGATGTCCCACCTGCATGTCCTCTGGTACACCGCACTGTGTGGTGGCATTGTGCAGGACACATGTAGCCACAATTATTCTACAGACTACTGGTGGGGCATACAGCAACACTCCACTAGACTGGTCGAGGGAGCAGAACCATGACTATAGCACTGCAAATGAGCACTCCACTATGCCGCCAGTGGCTATATGTGCAGTATTGTACCTCACCTCGCTGGTGTTGTAGGGTTCCTGATGGGTGTCATCATGAAGATAGTCAGCAGGTAGGCACTGTTCCCTGTAAATGTTGACACGGTTGTTATTGTAATTTTGTGTCAGGGTCTATTGTTCAGTGTGTGATGTGCATGCATGTGCATGAGTGTTCAAACTCACCAATGAGCCATGCGTTCCCATGTTTTCCAGATAACAGGGCCCGGTCCAGTGGTGACATGCAGAGAATGTAGCTGTCATGTATGCTGCCCAGGATATTAGTATAGACTTCCATGTTGATTCCCTTGGTATCACAGACTACCTGCCATTGATGAAGTGCCAGTGCTTTTTGTTCCTGTAGATGTGCTCTGTCAATCGGGTTGGCTGTAGCGCTACATGAGTCTAGTCTATGGCATCTTGTACATGGGGGAATTGAGCCACTGTATAAAACTCTTGCATGACTGTCTTCCCTTTCACCGGTGTTCGGGCCATATATATGTGCCTGCGCACACATGCACGTGCTGTTATAAGGACAGCACCTGGTGTAGACAGCTTGACTGGGCGGCCTGTGATATCCCACCAACTACTGCAGTGGTCCATTGGAAGGACCCAGTGGCAAGGAAATGTAGAGCAGT
Organism: Ambystoma mexicanum; assembly: GCF_040938575.1. Lineage (NCBI taxonomy): Eukaryota > Metazoa > Chordata > Amphibia > Caudata > Ambystomatidae > Ambystoma > Ambystoma mexicanum. The sequence continues at coordinate 900,836,597 of NC_090936.1, forward strand.
CAGCACTTTTACTAGCAGGGTAAGTCCATGGGAGCAGATGGTGGGTGATGTTAGGCCATCTTCCCACTCCTTGACAAGGCCTAGGAGTATATGGGGCTCATCAGGAATCCCAAAAATGGTGGTGCATGTTGTGAAGATTGGGGCCCTGGGTATTCTCCTCCGGTGCCCGTGCACAATGGCTCTGGGTACTGCTGGATGTATTGTGGCTGTAGACAGTCATTTGGTATGTATTGTGTGCTTTATATGCATTTGTTCCTATGTGCGTTGAATGCGCATTGACGTTTAAGCCCGCTATCATGTGGTGTATGGGTTCCAGGATTTGCATGTACTTTTCCGCAACCTGACGTTCCCATTTCAAATCTATGAATATGGTTATATTTGCGCTGAGATGGGCGTGCGGTTGCTTGGCCGTGTACCATCCATCGACATGCCCACATTTTCTGCATGTTCCGCCCCCTATTTTTGTCGATGCACATGCCCGGCCCACACTCTGTGTGGAGACTCACGCAAAGCGTTTGTCTACTGACACAGATGTTCCGGGCCTGTGCGAACTCCACACAAGTCCTAAGAAAGTCCAGCACAGTCGGTTCCATGAATCGACAAACTCGGATTTACATGTAGTTTGATGACCGTGTCCCCTATTTTCACTGCAAATATTTCCATGAATCAGGCCCTATGTCCAATAATGCCTCAATGATATGCTCCTAGAAGGATATGATCCCCAACTCTTGCATTCAGCAAAGTCCTTGGGCTTCAACATTGACAGTAGCCGTCCTTCCAGAAATACATAGTCCAGAAGATTCATACGGCTTGGCTCCAAATCTCCACCCTTTGCAGAATCAAATCCTCCATCCCGCCAAATGACTTCCAGGCGGTAGTGCAGGCCCTTGTGGTCTTGCAAATTGAGGGGGAAATACCATCACTTTATGGTCATATGTCTTGGGTAACACATTAAATGGAGTGTTGGTGGTGGACACAATAATAAACTAGTGCATCATAACTAAAGTTTATGTACCATGACTAATAATGCATGAACATGATTAATCAATTAGTAGAGTACACTCGAATCAGCTGAGATGTCAACTGTAATGAATTGTCATTGTGAGTATTTTTCCTTTTTTCTTTCCCCTTTTATGTGACCCACTGCTGGCCTGGATTCTGGTTTGTACTATTGTAATAGTTCGTACTATACTGGTTTGTACTATTTATAATGCTGACTGCACATTTACTGCACAGTCGGCATTATAATAAAATTCTGACTCCCATTACTGTGACCAAGCAGTGGTGTCCAACGGTCCACTTAGTTGCTGTAATGGGAGTCAGGGGTTGTGGGGGTGTCCCCCCGCATATCGCTGTGGTAAGTGAGCAACAAGGAAGTATATAAAAAAAGCTAAAGGACCCTGCGGCGTCAGCTCAGACCCACTTAAGTGGGAGGAACTGACAGCGCAGGGATAGTGGGGCGTCGGCGGCGCACACAGAAGTGTGCCGCCATAAAGGTAAGTGGGGGCGGGAGCGGGTAGGGCAATGCGGGCCGGGGCATGCAGGTTAAAGTGATCTATCTGATCACTGCGCCGCAATGTAATTGGAGTCATTTTCGTCGGCAGAATTACAGGTGGCAAGCTATCACATAGATCATTGTAATATTCGTTTATGCTTTTATCTAATTTGAATTTCATGTATATGTCAAAAATATTTTTTTTGCTGGTGATATAATATCCCTGATGAAGACATGTGGTTGAATGTCGAAACACGTGTTGGCAGCGGCTGAAAATTAAATAACACTTTTTTATTAGCCAACTTTGTTTGATTTCTTTGTGACAGCATTACTAGATTACTATATATCTAGTGTATGGCACAATGGGAAGATACAACTGTTTGAAGCAATTAATTGATGTGTCATTGGGCTTGGAGTCACAATCTACAATCAATGCTGTCTATTCACCTTAAAGAAAGTAGAATTCGTTGCTCTTTTTTCTCCTTGTCCCCAGTCTTCCCTCTGCTGCCTCCAGTTTGTGCTCTTATTAATTTACTGCCCCCAAACCTTTTAATACTTTGTCTCTTCATATTCTCTGTTCTACTACCCTTCATGTTTTTCAGACCCATTTCAAAGACCACCTTCTGTCTCTTCTCTCTAATACATAGCTTCTTGTGCTTGTCTTTTCATTTCACTATTGTGCACTATTGATTCATTATCTTGTTAAGTGCTTTGGAGAAAGAGCTCTATACATTCAAAATATACAAATAATGGCTGATTAACAACCAGTAGGGCAGCATATAATTGCAATCTCACCAAAGAGCCTTTTAGTTTACATTTGGCTCTGAGCAACATCTTGTTCCATAATAATTTCTCCACCCACTTTGATGACAGTCTTCCAGAGGTTTGCAGTATTTACTGCATGAACACAGTTGCAACAGCTAATAATATAGATGCTTTGCTTCAGCATAAGAGGCTCGACTGCACCAAATCCATGATGCTATACATGTTGTAATTTGAAGAAATCACTACCAAATACAGATTCAACTGAAATTGCTTCTTTATCTTAACCATTGTATAGCTGTCCTTAAAGCTACAGCACAAAAATCCTCGATGAGCTCATTAACATTTTCTTGAAACTTTAGTTTTATCAAACCAGGTTATTATACCTGGTGACCAGAACCTCTGTGTTGATGACATTTCAAATAAATATGCTCAAGACCGCACAGAAGGGCATTCAATGGACTACATATTCTGCTTATTGTGAAATAGTCACATAGTTTGGCCCTCCTTTGGCACTAGGTGGGATCAGTGGACCAGGAATGCCACATGATGAATGTAGAGCTGCAGGGAGGATGCATCTTTTAGATTGCACAGAGACTTTACTTATATCCCCAAACACCAGGCCTCCTATTAACAGAGGTGAGTGCTACCCAGTCTGCATATTGTTTCGACAAGGGCAGCTGATTAGGCCCCTTGTTTGGTGTACTGACATAAACCACTACTACCAGGAACAAACCACAGTCAACAATACCCACCTCCAAAACTACAAGAGCACCAAGTCAATGCAATAGCAAGAGAAACTGGCCTTGCAGCACCTGGATCAAGACCCATTGATCCGGTTCCTGCACACTATGATCAGTGATCAGTGAGTGCTCTAACAGATGCTCAATGCAACCACCATGTACAAGACAGAGCCAGCTCGTGGATATGAAAACCAAACCCTCATCTGGTGGAAAGGTCAGTGTGATTTGGCAAAGCTTACACACATTGTGTATGTTGTACTGCAGAACCACAGAGCTGTATTGGCACTTTTGCCTGCCTTCAAGGTGGCACATGGGTACTGAGACAGAATATCAAACACTCTTCTGACATCTGTCATCTCCTTTAAGACTTTGACCTTGATAGCCTCGCTCTCACTGAGACGTGTTTTAATGCCAGTTCTGTCACTGCATGTGACACTCTCCGTCCTGAGGACTATACGATCCTCTCCAAGCCCAGGTCTAACTGGTCTGAAGGCAGAATGGCCCTTATCTTCCCTGAATCGATCGCTGCTTCCATCATACCCACACAATCCTACTCCTCCTTTGAAGGCCTTGTTTGCAAGCTTTGCGTCTCTCCTTCCTTCTCGCTCACTCTCGCTACCATCTACAGGAACCCTGAACTGATCTCCCTCTTCCTCTCGGAGTGGGCTGACCTCACCTCTTCTCCTCTGACCTCTACCTCTAAGCTTCTCTTCCTTGGAGAATTCAATATTCACCTACAATCTCCTGATTCAAGCATTTTACTCTTCTGCAATCTCTGCGATTCTCATCCTTCTTGAGCTTTCATCTGCTTTTTGCACAGTCAACCATGCCATCCTGATCAATCGACTCCTTGAGAACCTGGGCACCACGGGTCAGGCCCTGGAGTGGCTGACCTCCTTCCTCTCGAACTGCCCCTCCTAGGTCCAACATGATCCCTTTTCCTCCGCCACCTCTCTCTCTACCTCTCACAATCCCCAGAGCTACATCTTCTCACCCTGGTTTTTCAACCTCTAATGGATCTCACCTGATCTCTACCTTCTCCTCTAGCTTCCAGTGTTATGCAAATGACACTCAGCTTTCCTTCAGGCTCCCCTCAGCCTCCTCTCCTCTCTCGCTCATTCCTGACTGTCTATACGCGATTCAGGATTAGTGCACCTCCAACGATCTCTGCCTTAATGCCAGTAAGACAGAGATCATTCTCATTGGGATCCCTGCCCCTGCTTTCACTCTCTCACTTTGGCTTCCAGCCTTGGGCCCTCTTCCCTTGCCTTCCTGTGAGGCAACAAACCCTAGTGTCATCTTCAACTCCACTCTCTCTTTTTCTCCTCACATCTCGAATATTGCCAGGAAGTCCCACTACCAACAGCATCCCTCAATGGGACTCTTACCTTTCTACCTTTTCCCCAGAAGCTCACTGTCTCCAGAGCCCTCGTTCTCTGTAGGTTGGACTACTGTAACAGCCTCTTCTATATCTGCCTTCCTCTACTCTCCGGCCTCTGCAACTAATCTAGAACAGGACGGCAAGACTTATCCTTGGCCACAAGCCCAGGGACCTTATCTCTCCAGCCCTGAAATCTCACCACTGGCTCCCAGTGGCTACAAGGATCAAGTTCAAGACCCTTTGCATTGTCCACAAGGCTTTCTGGGGCCAGGGCCCGCACTACATCCAATGCTCTCTTCTAAAATGCCTTCCTTCTCGAGTCCTTCATTCAGCTACCTCCAACTCTAATTGTTAGATGCTTCACCGGGAACAGAGTGGGGGTAGATCTCTCTCTTCTGCAGGTGCCTCCCTCTGGAATGACCTTACTGCCCCTCTCAAACTTGAGCCGGAACTCCTGAAGTTCCAGAAGCAGCTCAAAACGTTCCTCTTCTCCTCTTCTTTCTCTCTTTCCCTCCCCTGCTGACCTACCTGACCTACCTGTCTGTTGTACCGACTGGTTGCTTGGCTACCCTCAGAGTCTCAATGGGTACCAGGCTCTTTCTTGATCAGTCACCTTTGCTCTGCCTCTGGGCCTACCATGCACTTAGGGGCTGTAACTGTAACCCTACAGTACCTTGTTCTTGTTGAGCCCGGTTGCCCTGTTTTTCCCTCCCCCTCTCCCTTGCACTTTCCCCCTCTCTTTCTTCGTGCAATTCTGGTTCTCACACTTTCACGATCTGAATGACACACGGCCTAGTAAGATTGTTTGTCTTGTCCTCCCTATGTCTTCCCTCCCTTGTCTTCTTGCACCTAGAAACACTTGTGTACAGGCACATTATGAATGACTTATCATATCATATCCTATATCATATCTTATCATAAAATTCCCTCACCATTCTTCCCTCTGGTCCAACCCACTCAGCCGGGCACTCATCTCAGCTGATATCTCCTTCTCTAACCCTCTCACTACCACTCTCTCCTGGTCTGACCATGCTCTTCTCTCTTCCCATCTGTAACTCCTGGGCTCCCCCGGCTAAGCCTTTGACTGCACTACCAGTCTCCTTCTCTGTTAATCAACCGATGAAGTGATTGTCTGTAGCTGCCTTTGCTGCCTCCTTCATTCCTCCTCCCACTCCTGCTATTGACTCCCAGACTGACTCAGCCCTTGCTAACCTTCATCTCTCCATCTCTAACACCCTTGAAATCCTGGACCCTGCCATGAGGATCTGCATGAAGCCTGATTCCAAGTGAAATAGTTGGTATGATTCCGACCTAGGGTCGCTGAAACGCAAGTGCAAAGGCAATGAATGAAAATTGTTGGCTTCTAGCACATCCTCTGACAAACTGGCCTGTCGCCGGCTTCAAAGGCAATACAGACTCTCCATCCACTCCAAGGAAAAGGCCCACATCCAAGCCTGCATCTCTGGGGCCACAAACAACATGGCTAAATTTAGCAAAATCTGTAAGGAACTTGCCAATCCTACTGCAGTCTCCACTTCTTCTCTTCCTTCCCAGGCCCTCTGCATGGCCTTGGTCACCCATTTCACTATCAAAACTCAGGACATCCTGTCCACTCTCTGCTATTCCCGACCCACCTTCCCCTGCACCCAAGCCTCCTTTGGCCATCCTCTCTCCTTCCCCAGTACTCTCCTCCTTCTTCCTTTTCTCCCGTAGCGCCAGATGAGGTTACCAAGACAGCCTGTTCTATGAAAGTCTCCTCCAAACAGGTGCTTCCCTGCTCATTTAGAACTATCACGGACAAAATTGCCTCTCTTGCTGCCTCCTTGGCTGAGTTCTGTTACCATTATTGTGCCACTGGCACCTTCCCATCACCCCTCAAGCTCTCCCTTTTGCACCCCCTCCTAAAAAAGCCACCTGCAGACCCTTCCTGCCCTTCTAACTACCACCCTAATTCTACAACCCCCTTCTTGGGCAAACTTTTGGAGAAGTTGGTCATCTCCCAATTAATCCATCACACTGAATCTGCTGGCTGTCTCCATGACCACCAGTCTGGCTTCAGAGCAGCCGGAGGCATGGAAACTGCTCTCCTGAACACACATGATGACATGCTCTCAAACCTCCACTCCAACTCTCCTTCCATTCTCCTCGTCCTCGACCTGTCCTCTGAATTTGACACAGTCAATCATTCCACCCTCATAAATCAACTATGCCATACCCTGAGCATCACGGACCGGGCACTGGATTGGTTAACCTCTTACCTTTTGAATCGGCCCTCACAAGTGCAACTGGGCCCTTTTCTCTCCTCTATCTCACTCTTTACTTGCGGCGTCCCTCAGGGCTCTATCCTCTCCCCGTGGCTGTTCAACATTTATCCTGTCTCTCTTGACCACCAGATCTCCACCTTCTCTACTCATTTCCAATGTTAGTAGACGACACAGAGCTCTCCTTTAAGCTTCCCTCCCCTTCCTCCTCTCCTCTTTCTCTCATTCCTGACTGTCTGAATGCTATTCAGGCATGGTGTGCTGTTAATGATCTCTGCCTTAATGCCAATAATTGGGACTCCTGAACCATCCTTTCCTACTGCTCTCTGGGGGCCCTGCTGTGGCCTTCTCCCCTCTACCTCATGTGAGGCAAAAGCCTGGGTGTCATCTTCAATTCCTCTCTCTCCTTCTCACCCCATATCGCTGACCCTGTCAAGAGGTCTAATTTTCTGCTTCACCTACTCAGAGGCATTCTCCCCTTTCTCATCTTCTCCCAAAAACGTAATGTCTCCATAGCTCTGGTTCTCTCCAGGCTCCACTACTGTAACAACCTCTTCTTTAATCTGCCTCTTTTCTCCCTCTGCCCCCTTCAACTAATCCAGAATAGGATTGCAAAAATTATCCTTGGCCTCAAGCCCAGGGATTACATCTCTCCAGCCCGAGAATCTCTCCACTGACTCCCTGTGGTTGCAAGGATCAAATTCAAAAGCCTATGCATCATCCACAAGGATTTTTGGGGCCTGTGACCGAGCTATATCCAACTCTCTCTCCCTAAATACCTCCCTGCTAGAGTCCTTCGGTCTTCTAGATCCAACTCTCTGCAGGCATTTCTCCAAGCAGAGAGTCGGGGGTAGATCTCTCTTTTCATCAGGAGCCACTCTCTGGAACGGGCTCCCTTTCCCTTTGCGGCTTGAGGCGGATCTCCTTAAGTTCCTGAAGCTTCTAAAGACCTTCCTTTTCTCCTCCTCCTTCTCTCTCCCCTCCTCTGCTAGTCTCCAACTGCCGCTACATCTGGTTGCCTGTATCTCTTAGGAGCCCTACTGGGGCCAGGCCCTCCTTTGACCAGTCTTCCCCCTCTCCCCTTTTTACCAGCACTTGCCCTTGGGCACCCCTCCCCGACTTGCCTACTGAGTTTAGTCCACCTCCTTCCTTCTCAGTAGTTGACCCCACATACCCTCCTGTGCTCGCTCAGCCCCTGGGCCTTCTCCCTCCTGCACTTATCCCTCTCCCCATCCCTTCCCTTCCCCCTGATCTGCCCCCTCCCCCGGAACTTCCTGTTACTGCACTTGCACAATTTGAATGTCAGAAGGCCTAGTAGGACCATTATTGTTATCTTCTCCTGTGTCCCCCACCCCTTTTTTGTCTTGTGGCACCTGAAAACACGGTTTGCTGTATAGGCGCCATACAAATGTTCAATAAATATAAATACAAATAAATATCATCTAAATAATATTCTGATGCATCTTGGAAGGTTTCAGATCCTCATGCAGTAGTAATCTTCAAGTTCTGGAGGTATGGCAACTTCAGAGACAACAACAGGCTGGCAATTCCCATGGGCACATCTTAGCATAAAGTATTCAACTGAACCATGTAGCAACCGGTAACAGGTAGAATCTGCTCATGAAATTCCCAACACTTACATCCCCCATAGTTCAGGATTTAGATTTTGAAGACAGTTTACATTGTCATGTAATTTCTTGACATAATCTTTGATGGGATTTTGGTAATTAGTTGAGCCATCATGTGTCACAAAGGCATGAGCGTATGTTACCTTGAAAGTATAATCCCAGTGTTGTTTTACCTGGTGTAGGTTACCCCAGTATACCAAATATTGGGCCTCATTATGGGTCCGGCAGTAACCCTGCCGGTGCTACTAGTGGGTTCCCGCTGGACCCTAATATTTTATCAGCGCCTGACCTCCCGGTGCCACCGACTCATTACAAGTAAGTCCCCATTCCCAAAGGACACGGGCGCGTGCTCCGAGAAGTAGCTTGGAAGTAGCTGTTCTGCGTTCTGCCAGGAGACTCCAGGCTACATGCTACGAGCTACGTGAGGAGAGGATCTCCTACGACGCCTATCCCGCCCCTAATCACTCTCAACAATTGAACTGAAGCCACGCCCCCTTTACTCAGCGTCAATAAAACAGGCCGGTCACGCGCTCCTGCATGCGCGCTCCGAGAAGTAGCTCGGAAGTAGCTGTTCTGCGTTCTGCCAGGAGACTCCGGGCGACATGCTACGAGCTACGTAAGGAGAGGATCTCCTACGACGCCTATCCCGCCCCTAATCGCTCTCAACAATGTAAAGGAACATTTGTGGACACTCTAAATTATTTATTCTTGGTTAATGAGAATTATAGTCTTTAATTTTATACTTTACTTCTTTTTAGTGAACTGAAGCCAGGCCCCTTTTACTCAGCGTCAATAAAACAGGCCGGCCGCACGCTCCTGCGCGCACGCTCCGAGAAGTAGCTCGGAAGTAGCTGTTCTGCTGTTCAGCTGCGTCAGCTGTGGCACAGTGGCTTGAGAGGCGTTCTTTTTGTTTTGCCCTTTCTCTGCCCATATGCGCTGAGTCCAAGATTCTTAGGTTTGTTGACGCATCTCCACACTTAGAAGTCTGAGGTAAGATTAAGTCTAAGGCATAGAGCTGTGAAGTTTGCTTATCGATACATGCGTTACGTTACGCTCACAGGTTGTGTTGTGTACTGCATACTTGCTGTGTCTAGCTACCCGCACATATATGCACTCCTCAAGCTGGGTGGTTAATTACAGCTTGGGCAGAAACTGAGTCAAGCTGTATAAGAATGCTCTAAAACATAAACAGGCGACAGACAGGATTGATAAAAATCTTAGGTGTATGGAAAGAGGCGTGGCCGACATCGTTGATATCTTTAAAAATCCAGAAATGCAGTCACGCCCCAATACACCATCCTCAACTGGTCTTATGTCACCTTGTGTACCCCCTCACCTGATGAATGATAATGTGGTTTGTGTTGACGATTTGCAGTCATGCGATGACTCTGGTCCTGTAGTTAGTGAAATCCTTAATGTACAAGCCAGAACTGGTACTCATATTCCTAGGGTTGAGCATGTCATGGTGAATGAATCTAAGGTGGTTGGATGTGTGACCCCTCTGAATGGTCTTACAGATCAAGATGTTTGCAGTATGGTTGAAAACATTTAAAAAAAACAGAGACGGAGTGAAAACTGTTGTTTTGTCGAAAGTTACTAAAAATATCCTGCATGAAGATAAATTGAGTGAAACCTTGGTTCAACCAGCAGGCGGGTCTTTGATTGTAGATTCTCGACCCATAAATGAAGAACGTGTGCAGACCCAGAAGGGCCTTACAGAGCAAGATGTTTGTTGCTTGGCCGAAAACATCTTAAAAAAACAGAAGCTGAGTGAAAACATGGCTACCTTGCCGAAAGTTACTAAAAAAATCCTGCATGATGATAATCTGACTGACACCTTGGATCAATCATCATGCGGGTCCCGAAATGTAGACTCTTGACCTATAAATGAAAAACGTGGGCAGACCTGTAAGCCAGAAACAGAAGCAGTTACAAATGGTGCAGGTCATGGCCTTGACGGGGTCTCAGAACATACTCTGGGAACTATGGTTGACAATATCTTAAAAAAGAAATTTGCCACAAGTTGTAATGGTTATGCTCTGACTGAACCCAACGAAAACACATTGTCAAGGGACTTTGTAGACACTACTTATATGACGGATGGTCTATTTGAACCTCCATGCAGAATGCCCATCGTTAACAATGGTCCCGTGCCAACGGGACATAGTCTGCAGAATGATCCGCCACTTGGGCACTTAAGGCCACCGGCTTTTCCAGATGAGCACAGTTTAATTATGTACTATGTACTTGAGGAAGGCGGTCCTAGTTCCTTGAATAGACCATATGTATTGAATTTATTTAATGAAATCCCTGAACTTTGCCTGATAACATCGGCGGATATACAACTTGTGGACTTCATCCATAATCTGAGATATGATTATGTACGGCTGATCATCAAATCTCCCCTGATTAGAGCACTTCTCTTGAAGGAGGTGGGCTCGCTACAGAGGAGGGGCTTTGATATTATACCCTACAATAATACATTCAATCATAAGCCTCCACAGACAGAAAAAATTTGCAATGGAACCTCTGAGACTAGAACATCTGAAATCCCACCTGTACGAAATGAAGGGATTGAGGTTATCAATGAAGCAAAGTCCTGTCTAAAGGATATGCAAGAGTGGCGCTGGCTTGCACTTTCCCTACGAGAATCTATTGCAGAATTGAAATCTGTTCCCAAACCACTTTAGCGCAAGGTCTTACTTTCAACTTGTGTCATGGAATACAAGAGGTTATAAACATCTTTTGCTAGACACCGAAGTAAGTGTGAAACTTAGTAAATATGACTTTGTGCTGCTGCAAGAAACTTGGGTCACCTCTGGCTTGTACATCGATGGCTTTAATACCCTAGGCTAGCTGCAAAAAAAAAAGATAGAGGTAGACCTAGCGTTGGTTTGTTGTGGTTTGTTGTTGGCATATAGAATTGATGTGTGCATCAAACTATTGGACAGGTCTTTTGTGCTGGATTGTGCCATAAGAGCAAGTTTTCAACTGACAACAGATGTTGGAATTGTTCATATTTTGATGTTCAATGTATATTGGAATACATGCAATGAGAATAGATGCAATTTACAGGAGTTCTTTGTTTATTTAAATGAAGAGATATGCAATTGGCTTGACTCATACCCACAAGGTTTCATTTTACTTGCGGGTGATCTGAATGCGGATTGTTCACTTACAAAAGCTGCACAGTATCAGATGCGTGCTTTTTCACCCAATTTGGACAGTAAAAAAACTAGAGGTTGTCAATGGCTGGACTTTGGAAAGAGTTGGGGCTTGGAGCCTGTCTATAACATTTTGCCAACTTGGGCTGCTCGTGGATCATGTTCCATACTAGATCATATATTTGTGACCACCCATTAAAAATTGTATTGTAAAAAGTTTGAAGTCATTGAAAATTGTAATAGCGATCATGCAATGTTAAGTTTGGAACTCCCATGGAGTAAGAATAATAATGAAATTGTGTCCTTTCCTATTCAATTAAAGCATTCAATGATGGGAAACAAGTAAAATGGAATTGTGGTAAAATGGAAAAGGCTAACCATATTATTACACAGGACTTTGCACATTCAAATTACGAGAAAAAGTTGGTTTGCTATTCTGTCGATAATTTTGTTGATTACATTGAAGATATGTTATATCGTAGCAAGGTGCTCAAAAGTGGTAGCACAGAATCTAATCAAGTGCACATACACACTTTTGCTGAAACTGTAAAAAAAGCAAAGATCTTTATGAGAAAGTCCATTAGAAATATAAAGACAAAAGACATGGGGGAAACTGAGAGGAGTTTAAAAATTAGGCAATGTAAACAAAAATATAAGAACTGGATCAAGAGTATCAAAGGCGAGCTAGCCCAAAAAGATGGGGAGGCAATGTTAGAGGCCATGCATGGGAACAATAATACCAGCTTTTGGTCTACCAATGTAATCAACAGCGTTTACAACTGAATCCTATAGATGCTAGGGTATGGTCCAAGTATTTTGGATCTTTATACAAATCTCCTGAAAACTATTTGTGTCCTGAGGATCTCATTGATGTTGTATGGCATTTGGACACATCAATCCTGAACATTAAAAGCTTAATTTCAAAAGCGAAGCCTACCTCCACTCCGGGTCCCAATCTTTTGTCATTTGCTAATTTAAAAAATAACATTGATTTGTGGTCTAAGATTTAGCATTTTTGTATTTGTGGATATTTGCCTCAAAAAGAGGATACCAAATAACTGGAAAGTGTCATATGTATTGTTACTCTTCAAGAAAGGTGATCGTCTGTGCCCCAAGAATTATCGCCCAATCACACTTATGAATGTGGAGTCAAAAATGTTTGCTGGTATAGTACTTGAAAAACTGAATATGTGGATTGATGACAATATATTAGACTATAGGCAGATTGGTTTTCGTAAAGCTATAGGGACTGATGCTGGAGGATTGTTGATGGTTGAGTTAATGAGTGCGGTCAAACAAAAAGCTATGAAGCACTTATATATTGCATCCATGGATCTAAGTTCCGCCTTTGATCTTGTTGATAGGCCTACATTATGGAAAACCTTGTTTATATTAGGCATAGATAAAGCCTTGCTAGATGTCATTATTCATCTTTACACAGAAACATCAATTAAAGTCAGGCTGAATAATAAAGGAAGTCTGACTGATATTATTCCTACTGTGAACGGGCTTAAACAAGGATGCAGATTAGCTGCAACACTCTTTAATCGGTATGTGTCTAATGCAGGCAGGTCCTTGGATGCTAGCGGTCTAATTGGACTTAAAATCGGAGGCTCAACTGTTAGGTGGGTGTCATATGCTGATGATTTCTTATTAATGGACTGCACAAAAATCGGCCTGCAAAAGCTGATAAATGATTTTGGTATGTTTATTGATGAAAGAAAACTGAAAATTAACCCAATCAAAACTATAATCTTTCAAGTGGGTTGTAAAAGTCCTACCCCGTTTTTTTCATATTGGACCTGTAATGGTGCAAACATTAAAAGCCAAATGCTACTAACCTAGTTTGGGTATGTTTTTTCCAGTAACTCCAGTAAAGTGATAAAAACCAGCCTGACACAAAAAGCAAAAGTGGCTCTCAACCAAATAAGAGCCATTGAAAGAACATATGGTAAATTTACTTTTGACCCCTGCATTCTGTTCTATAGGCTCAAGGTGTTGCCAAGACTGTTTTATGGGTGTTAATTTTTCTCTAAATCTATGTGGCCCTTTTTACGTCAACTGGAGTCCATGATATGGCGAAAAATATTATATTATGTTCCAAAATGTATTCCTCTAGAGCTAATAAGATATGAACTTGGTCTGCATTCACTCAATAGTATCATGTTCAATAGAAAACTGCCTCTATTAAGAAAATGTCTGGTTGCTGAAAACGGTACAATTTATGCTCATTTGAAACATGTTACAAATGGAAACTATATGCATAACTTAAATGAGGACTGTGAGAAAAAACTCTTTGATTTAGGTTTATCGGAAAATACACTTATTAAGTTTCCAGATAAAGTGAAGGAGGTTGTTAATGCATTTGACTGGTTGAAGAACAATGTAGTTTTGTTAAATTCGAAGTTATATTCTGATAGTGTGTCATATTGGAAATTCCGTCCTTATCCGGAAGTATACCTGAAAAAATATCCGTCAAGAGAATTTCGAAACTCTTATATGCGCTTCAGGTTTAACATCCTAAGTACAAATGAGATCCTGTTCATTCGGGGGTTGAGCTCTTGTGGGACCGAAGAATGTTGGTTCTGTAAATTAAAAGGCGTAGGTGAATCCCTAAAACATTTATTACTGGAATGTCCAAATCTTCAAGAGAAGAGATTGGAAAGTTTTGCACAATTTGTATCTAATACAGCCTGGGTGGATAGAAACAAACTCTGGTGTGAAATGCTTCATGGCTCTGTTATCGCCTTGAAAATAAAAGTTAACAAATTCTTGAAAAACACTTGTGCGTTGTCTTAAAAAAAAATTGTTGAGGGTACTCTTGGTTCCTAAATGGATACTATAGAATGAGTCATTGCTTAAAAAGGTCTTAAAATGTTTGTTTAGCATGTAAGGTGGTTATATTTTGGGAGGTGGTATGTGCTTTTTTTAATTCGTTCATGTGTGTTTTCTTTTTGTATTTTGGACTTTAATGAAATTGTAAATGTATTAGCATTTAAGGTGGTTATACTTTAGGATGTGGTATGTGTTTTTCTTTATTTGTTCATGTGTGTTTCTTTGTATTTTGGATCTTAATGAAATTGTAAATGTATAAGCAATTAATTTTGAAAATACTGTTTTAATGAAATATGTTTATCGCTTTTTACTGTTTATATTTCTTTGTAAAGGTTTGAATAAACCAAAACAAATAAAGGAAAAAAATAAATAAAATAAAGTAAGTCCCCATTCCCAAAAGACACGGAAGCACCGGCACCATTAGCAACGGTGCAGTGCTTCCGTGAACAGCTTGCCTACCATGGCTGCAGCGCCCGGCAGGGTCAGACCTTTGGGCAGGCAGACTTGGAGTTTGCCGATCCGGAAACAAGGGTGCCAGTGAGCTTACCGGCACCCTTGTTTCCGGACCGGCAAACTCGCAATGAAGCCCATAGTCTTAAAATACATTAAAGAGACACATTAAATAATATATGCAGTATTCAACTTTGGTAAAGTTATTCAAATTCAGTTTTCTCATCTGAACATGTTGGATCAGTGAGTTTCAGTGTGGAACAACTAGTGTCAGTGTATTGAGAATGTTGTAAAATATTGTCTGCATTCTGCTGGTAGTTTTGTATGCTGTAAAGATTATGGTGTATTGTTCCAGTTGTATTCACAATGACATCTCTAAGCAAGAAGGGAGGGAAGGATGAAGAAAGGAAAATGAAATTGCCATATGTTGCAGAGGTTTCTCTATGGTGTGTTCCTCGAGTCACTGTATTACTACATCTTCTTGCAGGGTATCTTTTCTAGACTTTCCTAGATGTGTAGTGATGTACCGGTTTGCAGTTCAATTCCTTGATGAACCCCATGTATTTATGACATAGATGACGTAGCTGAATTTCAATTCATGGCCATTGAATTGCCTAATTTGCCGAAAGAGATTTAAAATGTCTTTTAAAATGTCTTGGATGAGTTGTGCCTGGACCAAGCTCTAAAAGAACCAGCACTAGTACCAAACATATCTTGTTGCATATTTGGACTGTGAAGCCCACGGTGCTGGTGTAACTGAAGTATATGGTGTGGACTTACAACCATTAAGGAGAGCTTCTTCTCTTTGGGACTTACTCCAGAACATCTTCTCTTGAGTTTACTTGTATGGATGCAAAGATGTTTGTTTTGCTGCAGATCATTTAAAAACAGGCATAGTTTAAAAAATACATGCAATGAGGAAACACACATGTTCGATCTAAAGTAGCATGTTCATTTGCTTACCGAGAATTACCCCTTACCCGTGTGGAGTTTAAAGGGACAGATGCTTGCCAGGATTTCTCTGTCATGTTAGAAAAGGAGATTCTATCAAATGCTACAGGATTTATAGACCACGAGAAGTGTTCAGCCCCTGTGTGTGAACATAATCTATAGCTGTATTCATATACATAATTATAATGGGGTCCCAGCATTAATAGGGAAACTGTGCTTTAAATTCAGCAGATGAATCTGCGAATAAGCACATCACAGTGTTCTCCATGGGTTTTCTGTAACCACTGAACTAGGTTATGTTTATTGAAGATAAATGTGCCAAAATAGCTAGTAAAACAACCATTATCAACATTGTCATGCAACTCTTCGACGTCATCTTCCGGATTTGGCAAAGCACATTGGATACATTTTGCATGTCTAACCCGCAAAATGTTCTGGTATGTGTAGGAAACAGGGATGCTGCGGAAAATGCTTGATTCGTGCCACAAAGCAGAGCAGGATTAGCAACACACTGGCACATGATGAAAGGCTGTGTTTATTCAGTGTGGCTATTACTCGGTTTAAGCAAAATAATGAAACGTCCTACACCCCTTCCCTGATCCCTGAGTCTTTCCCTCAGCAACTAAGAGGGATACTCAATGGGGTGTGGTCATGAACCAGTTCTCAGTATCTTCCACAGTGGATGTTTTTGCTTGTCTGGGTTTCATATCTCTCTTTCCTGAAAAGCCTTCCTTTATGTGGCATTATCTCCACTAGAAAAACTATAACTCGATAAACAAACAATCGTAGCCTTCTGTGATAAATAATGATGCCTGTGGCCATATACTTAGTCTCTGGGCATAACACACAAATTGCAACAGCAAAAGTTTCTTGGATAAAACAAAGCTCTCCAAGATAAGCGGAAAGTCTCTCAGTTGGTTTCCCTGCTCACTCAGAAGTTCTTGTCAATTCTCAGGCACTCACAGTCTGGGAGTATGAGTGAAGCTAAACTTTTTTCTTGACTCTCGGCTTCATCCATTTGGGTCTTCCACTTCTCATCCTGGAGACCCCTCTACATGGGCATCAGGGCCCAGTGCACTTGCATGTTAGGACTAGGAGGCAGCAGGAAGAAGGGCTGAGTGCTGCCAAGATACACACTTGAACCTCCCCCAGGGGGCTCTGCCACCTTGTGCTGTTCTGTATTTTGGTTCAGGTATCAGACTGTACATCCTTGCTTTACGGTCAAGGCTCTATATTCTATCAACATCCCACTCTTCTACTCCTCAAGCAGTCAGGACATTTTGAGGTTAAACCTGCAACATTTATCCTTCACCCTCCTTTCCTATCCACTGTGCTCAGCCCCTGTGCTATTTCCTCAATACTCTGACACATGCTTAATTCTCCTCCCAACCTCAACTCTGTTCTATGAGGTTTGCAGAATATCTGTTCCATCTCCTGACTGCTTCAGCATCTTTCTGCATGTATCATCTCACCTTATTTTCCACCTTCTTATTGCCCTAACAATGCTCCATTTATCTCTCTTCCTCTCCTTGCCAAAGGTCCTTCCCCACCTCCTGTACTTCAAATTTGTTTTGTATTCTCTACAGCTTCCTCACCTTTTCCTTCTGCCACCTTATGGTCGTTTACCTTCTCTTGACTCTCCACCTTTTTGTTAATGTTACCCAATTGCATTCTCTCCATATTTGCCTTGTTGTTCTGCACTTCCTTCTCACATCTCTTACTTGATGTTCCCCACTCTCTGGCTTTCTAACTCTGACCTCTTTCTCCCCTCTCCAGCTCCACCTCCTCCATCTTCCTATTCCTCCAACACACTTCTGCATTTCTCCACCAGTATCTATAAACACCCGCTCTCCCCTGAAACCGTCCATGACTTAATTAGGGGCCTAGCCATATCTCTGAGGACTGCCCTTCTAAACTGTTTTCAGGTGTTTATGGTTTTGCACTCTAAAGTAGGATTAGTTGAAGTTCACCACCCATTTCCTTCTGCTGTTCATGTTGCCCTGCCCCCGACTTTGTGGAACTACAGTCTAAGCCTTCATAGGGACTGCCTGCCATCTTGGAGCAACAATTTGTGAATGAGTGGGGAGGGTCCACAGTAGCAGTGCTATGCAGGTTCACCTAGCATTACCCGCTCATGGAGAGTCCTCAGTAAGTTGGAGGCCTTTTAGGATACAGCAGCTCATGCATTTAGAATTAGAATTTAAATTACTGTTCTTTGGCTTCCCCAATGCCCAGAGGCGTAGACAGGGTAGGGCCTGAGCGGGCAAGGCCCACCCAAAATCTGTCAATAGCCACTGAGCTGCGCATTGCGGGCATTTACAGATGTTAATGGGCCCAACTACATAAGCTTCAGACCCCACTTGTTAGACAATCCTGGCTACGGCTCTGCCAATGCCTGTGCCCTCTTCACCATTTTCTCTGTGCTAGTTGGATTGTTTGATTCTCTCCTCTGCAGCATGCTTCCCATTCCCATACCAGATATTCTGACTGATCCCCCAGGACCCAGTTCATAACAAGGCATGGTAAAACCAGGCGTTAGGGAGGGTCCCGCTAAGGGACCTCATAGTAGGGTGGTAAGGAATTACCTGCACCGGTGCCCTTACCGGTGCCGGTAATCCCTTACCGCCTACCGTGTAATGAGGCCCACTGAATCCCCCGTGCATAAGGAAAAGCAGTAGACTCTGCTGAAAAAGCTCAAAAGCTCCAAGCAGGCCTCAGTAAACTGCCTCTGGAGTGGATGATGGTCTCTGACAAGAGACCTATGATGGACATCATGTCAATGTCTTGCCACATCCAGAGGTAAGAAATGACAGGATTGAGAATGTTATACCTCAATGGTTCCAAGCTTGATGTTAATGCATCTGTATTTTAAACACTGCATCTGAATTAGGTGACTCAAATTCATCACTTCCAATCTCAGTTAAAAAGCGAAGACCCAATGTGATCACTTCCAATTTCAGTTAAGAAGCAAACCTTTCAGCTGTTCAGAGTTGGGGACGGGGCTGCCTGGATTACTGTAACAGTGTTGACATTGATCTCATAGGGATTCTATACAGCTTTAAGCAGTTCAAAATCATATGCGAGAATAGTACTGGGCCGAAAATGAATGATACAAACAATGGTTACTTTGAAACCTCTGCACCGGCACCCAGTGGAGGACATAATCATCTGCAAGTCTTTGTGCATGACACCCTACTGTGCACTGATGCCAAAGCTGGTATTCCTTTGCAAACTCACCAAATAATACAGACCATTTAAGTCCCTTTGATCCAACGCTGAAGGCATAATAAAGCCAACCCATTTTAAGTGGAAACATTAATATGGCATGCCACTAAGGTCAGTCTGCACCAGATATTGCTAATATTACAAAAATATCGCCTTACATTCTGTAACAGTTTCAGACCTTTCCCTTCTGCGAGCCTACCCATGCACAGGAGCATATTTCCTTGACACTGTCAACTCTGATTTCACCAGAGTACTTGGAACGACGTTGCCTTCCTTCTATTTGTACCTCTAAGTTCCTCTCTGTGTTTTCTCATGTGACTCAATTTACCACTCCCTTCCTGCTCATCCTTTCTGTATAGAACTGGATTGAGGCATGTATGGCTTAGCTTTAGAAACCATCTTAACCTTTGTTATTTCATGTGGGTTCTTGATTGGCCTAAGCATTCCCGTATTTAATTCTTCTTTGCGCTCTGAAGCAGCTGTTATTCAGTGCTTTACAATTTACAAGCCAATGATAAATAATATGGTGCAGTAGTACATTCAGGAGCTTGCTTAATTGAGCATTGAGATCTATAGTAGTAGCTCTTACTTTTCTGCAACAATGGCATGCATTGCTTGTCAATGTTGTGAGGTATGTCAGAATAAATGGAACCCAAGACTATTTCCCTCAAGCAAACTGTGACTGAAAAACTGCAAACTGAGTTACTCCTCTTAAGTGTGCGGCAGATGGCTCAGTGCTGCGGGTGTCAAATTCCAATGGAGATTATTTCAAGTTTAAACGCAGGGGCGGCAGAAATACATTTAATATTGTATTTATGAATTTCACCTCTTACTTGCTACCAAAACCAGGAGGCACCTGTGGAATTCAGGCAAACATCTCTGCTTATGTGACATATGACGTGGGTTTTGCCACAAACAGTTAACATTTATGAGACTGCATATGCCAAAATGCAAGGAAGCCAAAGAACCGGCACCTATGTTACATTACCTGGAAAATCCTGCCAAGTTTAGAAAGGGAGACATGTTTGTAACACTTGTGATTTATGTTTTAACAAGCTTGTTATTTGCTTTCAAATGGAGCACAGCTAATTTATAAGTGGCAGCTAACCTATAAGTGGACTGTATTCTACAATGTATTTTATTTATATGATGTGAAATAATGTTGATTGTAATAATAATAACATTATAAATGAAAAAAATAATTAAGCAATAGTTCTATTGGTTTGGATAATACTGTGTTCAATTCTGCCATTATTGTGCTGACTTTTAATTGACCTGCATTTCAACTAGGACCAAAATCCCTCCCATCTTTGAAAGTCTTTGAGGGGATATTCTTATAAACATAAACTGACAAACCAGAAAAATAGAATCTATGGTCTCTGTTCGATTGAGATCTGGATTTGCCAGATAGTCAGAGCCCATGCTGTTTTATGGGCAGCCACAAAGGTAGGTTTGTGCATTAGTTAGCAATCTATTGACCGTTATCTCATAGAAATGTGGTATTTTGCTGTGACTTATGACAGAACAACGTAGCCTGTCAAAAGTCCTCCAACAATCAGAGATTAATGACTTCACAAACAGGCCACTGAAGAACTATCACATGGGCCATTGAGCTGAGCACCAGATCGAAAATGGAATAGCAGGGTTGATTTAGGCATGTGTGCTCTGAGTTCCCTGGGCATGTAGCGCTTAGTAAAAATTGAATAATAATAATAATAATAATAATAATAATAATAATAATAATAATAATAATAATAATAATAAATTATTGCCTTGGTTTTGAGACAGCACAGAATTACCATTGATTTTAAAAGCAGACAGTGCATATTACTCATAGGTCTGGAACTACGAGATATAGTAATATGCAACCAAGTGTGTTTTAAATATCAAATACTCCTCTTCAATTTAACACCAAGTTCCACCGGTTTGTAATTTTTACTGAATAATAAAATGGGGAGAAATGCATGGTTTTATGAAGCAATATGAAAAAAACAGTGTGTCACATTCTTTCATAGGTATTTGGCATGACTTTGGCCTCCACCCTTTATGATCACATGTATAGATATTGTAATCATCCAATAAATACTTGGGATGTATATTCAATAGGAGTGTCTAACTATGAAGTAGGTCAATGAAGGAGGACAAAAAAGTCTGGGGTTGCTGGTAGCCTCGAGCAGAAAGAATGTGACCAAGCAGCGCCGGCTGGACTTTTTCTTTTGGGTGAGACAAAGAATGATTTGCGTTTCTCATTTCTGTAATGTCTTGGCAGGTGAAGAACAGTGGTCTAGAAGGTTGCCTAGAGTGATGCCAGAGGTTATTGATATTGATATTTTATTTGTATAGCGCTCGTACACAAGTATTTCAGAGTGCAACAAGGCAAGGGAGGGGAACAGGGGAGAACAAAACAAATGATCTTACTAGGCCCAGTGATATTGAGAACGCACAAGTGCATGGGAGGGGGAAAGGGGAAAAAGCATGGGAGGGGGAGGCGAAGTGGAAAGTGCTGAGCAAAGGAATAAATATAAATAATACATAAATAAATATGAAGGCAACAAAC
The DNA here is from genome assembly GCF_040938575.1 of Ambystoma mexicanum. Taxonomy (NCBI): domain Eukaryota; kingdom Metazoa; phylum Chordata; class Amphibia; order Caudata; family Ambystomatidae; genus Ambystoma; species Ambystoma mexicanum. The sequence goes on from NC_090936.1 coordinate 900,858,049, forward strand.
AGTGGTAGTGCAGCCATTGGCAAGTGCTAAATTTAAGGAAACAGACAGGTTGTGTCTGATAAGTGCAGAAAAGAAGGGGGCACTGTAAGGTTACAGATACAAACTCCAGTGAGTGCAAGGGATTGCCAGGAGGCAGTGCAGAAGGGAAATTGTGAGCAGGTACCTGGACCCAAAAGTCAGAGGGTAACCCGGTGTACGATTCCGAGGCAGAGCAGATCAGCAGGGAGAGGAGGAGCAAAGGCAGAAGCAAAGAGGAATGTCTTAAGGTGCTTCCGGAACTGGAGATTGTTGTTGAAGTGTCAGGAACGACACGAAGCAGGTAGGTGAGTTCATATATTTTATTACACACATATATATATATATATATATATATATATATATATATATATATATATATATATATATATATATATATATATATATATATATATATATGGGAACGCTTGATGTATGCTATCAGGCTCCACCAGCTGCCGAGCAATACGTTAGTATTTGAATGTTGCTCTCCCTAAGCACAATACGTCGTCTCGTATTGTGACGTGTGCTTCACTGGGGAACTTCTCGTGCTTGCTTTGCCACGAGCCCTCACGCTTAGGATGAAATATTGGTAATAATACACATCTCCCCTTCTTACATTAATTGATGACACAACTATTCTAACTCTTTACAAAAGTTCTGAGCTTAGTGTTCCCACACAAAGTCTTTCAATCCGCAGGGATCACGAATGACTCTTCCTCTTCTTGAAGTACGTGAAATATCTGTTTTCGGTTTTGGCAAGGAAAGCATCGATGATTCTTTCTCTCGTACTACATCTCTCTGACATTTCTCAACAACACCAGCACTATTAACATTCATACCTTTCTTTGGTTTCTCACGATCTTCATGCATAGATGCATTCATTGTAGGAGTGTCCCACACACATACTCTCTCCATATTCCACACTCTTCCGTCTTCAACCCTCACTGCATGTTTAAACACTTCAATGACTCCAACAGGTTTGGACCATTTACATGGACCATCTCTTAAAACAGGTGGAAGTTTAATTTTCACCCGTCCTCCAACTTTCAATGGTGGTATTTTTCCATTCGTGCCCACAGACACATCATGAGCTCTTTTATTCCTCAACTGCATGGTTCTTATGTTCTGACATGCATCTCCGAAATCTTTCCTTATCACAGTCATTCTTTTCAACCAGGATGGTGTTAACCTAGTGTTTGCTTTCCGACCTCTACTCATTTCAAATGGCGACAGGCCAGTCGTGCAATGTGTTGTAAAACGGTGTGCATTAATCTTTTGTCTAACAGCTTCTTCCCATTTAACACCATTTGCCCAAGCCCATCGCACAGCACCTTTAAGCACTCTGTTAAAACGCTCGACAATCCCGTTGGTTTGTGGGTGATATATAGTACTTTTCTTGTGCACAATGGAATTCTCTACACAAAATTTCTGCATTTCTCTTGAACGGAACTGAACTCCATTGTCTGTCAGTATACTTTTGGGTAAACCTTCCCTTCCACATACTTCTTTTAAAAAATCAACCACCATTTTAGCCGTCATGCATGGTTTAATCATGACTTCAACCCATCTAGTCAAAAGGTCAATAATCACTAGACAATATTGTTGCTTACCCTCACTGTAAATTGGACCTACTATATCCACACCAAGGTCTTCCCAAATGTTACCTGGGAGTTCAGTCACCACCATGGGGTATTTCTCATTCACACAACCTCTATCACTCTCTTTGCAAAGGATACAATCACGTATAACTCTCTCAGCCTGTAGATCGTATCCTGGCCACCAGAATTCATCTCGTATTCTTCTCTTCGTCTTTACAATTCCTTGATGGCCCTCATGACCTAACTCAATTATCTTTTGACGTAGACTTACAGGTGGAACAATTCTGTCACTTCTCATGATTCTGTCATTCTCCACCTTTAGTTCATTCGCAACTTTCCAATATTCTAATAGTCAATTTTCTTCATATTTGGCTTTTGTTAATGAACTACCGTCCAAAATGATGCGTTTCAACTTTTTGAATGTGTCGTCCGAATCCTCTGCTTCATTCCATTCCTTCTCTGATATAGATAATCCTTCAATATTTAATACAACTTCGGATTCCATGTCTTCGACATCATCTACCTCTGAGACATTAGTGAGCCTTGAAAGACAGTCGGCAGCACAATTTTTCGTGCCTGGCACATATTTCACTGTACAGTTATATTCTTGCAGGAGTATGACCCATCTTTTCATACGATTCGAGACATTGTCCAATCCTTTATTCATTATAAAATGGACCAATGGCTTGTGATCCGTGCGGAACTCCACCTCTGTGCCCCAAATGAAATTCCGGAACTTTCCTGCAGCCCATTTAATGGCCAACATTTCTTTTTCAATAGCCCCATATGTTTTCTCGGCTCCTTTCAGCAATCTGGATGCAAAGGCTACCAATCTCTCTTTACCAACAAATCCTTGTGTGACGACCGCACCAAGACCTACATTACTGGCATCTGTCGTGATAATGGTCTTTTCCCCACTTATGAAATTCCTCAATGATGGAGCTTTGTTTAGTTCATGTTTTATCCATGTAAATTCTTCTTCACATTCTGTGTCCCATGCAAATGTTTTCTTCTTCAATAACTCGCGGAGGGGAACAGTGTGCATAGCAAAATTACGCATGAATTTCGAATAGTACTCTGCCATACCTATGAAGGTACGTACTTCCTCCTTAGATTTGGGCCTTGGCATATTCTCTATCGCATCCAACAGTTGTTTCTTGGGTCTTACTCCCTCAGCCGATATGGTATGTCCCAAATATTCAATTGTATCACAATTTATCTTGCATTTTTCCTTACTCAGAGTCATGCCAGCTTCACACAGTTTCTTGCATACATGTTGCAATTTCTCATCATGTGTCTTCTGGTCAACAGCATGTATCAATATATCATCCTGGAAACATATTATACCATGCTCTCCCTCGAATAGTTTATGCATAATTTTCTGAAAGACAGATGCAGCTGATATAAGCCCAAAAGGTAGTCTCTTGTACTGATATAGGCCGTCAGGTGTAATAAATGCTGTCATGCATCTAGATTCTTTGTGTAAATTCACCTGATGGTAGGCTGAGGTCAAATCAAGGGCCGAGAACCGCTTCGATGGACCAATCGTAGAAACTATTTCTTGAATGTTCGGGAGTGGGTGCCTGTCCGGAATTACACATTTATTCAGTTCTCGCATGTCGACACATATTCTTAATTTCCCATTTTTCTTCCTTAAGACAACCAACGGGGACACCCATTCGCTGGCATCAATGGCTTCTATGACACCTTGCTCAACCAAATTCTTTATTTCCTTCTTTACTTCTTCTCTCATAGAAAGAGGAACATTGCGCATTTTCTGTGCCACCGGAATACATCCTGGTTTCATTCTGATTTTATGCGAATATCCACGTAAACATCCAATCTCATTCTTGAAAACTTCCTTCATCACTTCCTCTATTTCCTCATATGTTAAATGTTTCCTTGCTACATCACTCCCAATATTCATCACTGATTCATCAGCACTTGCATCCAACTTCACTTTGAGTTTGCTTTGATGGGTCCAGCTTAACAAAGGAATTCTCCCAGTTTTTGTAATATAAATCTTCCCATTTGCTTTTCTGTTTTTAAATTTGAGTGTACCCCAAAACCATCCAATGATATCTATTTTTATCCCACCGTAGGCTCTGGGTCGAATATCGGGTTCATGCAAATATTCATGTTTCCTTTTGTCCCACATTCCTTGTGGTATGAGTGTGTATTTGGCACCGGAATCAACCATCATGTGCATATCCACTCCATCTATGCACACTGTGGCTTTGGGACTCTCCATTTCTTCTTCATGTTCCTCATCAGATATAACAAAAACACACTCATCATCATCAACATCACTGTAATTATCACTGCCAATCCAGTTCATAGAGGTATTAGATGCTTTGCAACACCTGGCATAGTGTCCCTTGCCCTTGCATTTACCACATATGATTTTTAAAGCTGGACATTCCGGATTATCAGCCCAATGGTCAGTACCGTCACATCTAAAGCATTTTCCTTCATTTCTTCTTCTTGCGTTAGTTCTTTGTCTACGTGGACTTCTTCTTTTCTCATATACTCTGGGTCCGCCCCCACCTCTTCTGTTTTCATTCCATGATGATCTGAGAGATCTCTCCGGTTTGTCTTTACCGCTAATTACTTCCATCACTTGGGCTATTGATTCATTGCTCTTATTTACGTTCATAGTACTATTGTTTTTTGGGATTTCTTGTTTAATTTCCACAGACTGCATTCTGCTTTCTAGTTCCTGAACACATTTTTCTGTATGTTCAACTTCTTTGGCTATCCTCAGAACTATGTCAAGGGGTGGATCATCTTCAGCCCATAATTTTTCCCTCACTTTGCTGCTTCTGCACTCTAACATGAATTGGTCTCGTAGTCTCTCATCCAATTGTGCATTGAACTTGCACGTTCTGGCCAATTTCCTTAAATTGGTATTATACTGTTCGACACTTTCACCCTCTTCTTGAACTTTCTTCCCGAATTTGTACCGTTCTAGGATAGTGCTTATTTTCTTCTCATAATGTTTGCCCATTTTTTTTACTGAACATTCATAGTCATTCAAATCTGCACTTTCTTCAGTTGATAGGTCTGGCAAATCTTCAAATTTTTCTTGTCCAGCCGGCCCTAAGCAGTGTAATAAAAGAGATTTTCTCTTCTCTATACTACAATTCTGGCCGCACACTACTCCTGCATAGTGCTCGAATGCTTTGATCCATCTTTTCCAGGGTATTGAGGGTTCCCCTACATCTGTTAAGAAAAATATGGGAGGTGGAACACCACTGAATGCCATGATGAAACTTCCTTTTTTTTTTTTTTTTTTTTTTTTTAGAGACTTGGTTTTGATTATGGATGCACACAGTGATGGCTGTGTGTTACTGTAATATCCTTGGGATCCTGTTTACATCCACGATTGAATGTTCGTGCTCTCCTTGAAATGCACTGAGTGCTGTGTTAATTTTACTTGCCGCTCTACAACACGTAATGTACTGAACTGCAATACCTTGCCCCTCTATACCGTGTTATACGGTAATTGACTCTCATAAGCACAACACGGCAGGCTGAGCAGGTTGAGGGCGGAGATTAAGGTCATTGGTTTCACATGAAACGAAAGCGGAAACACTTACACTTACTTGGCTCGGCAGCAGTGCGATTAAGTGGTGGCCGCTGCTACGTTCATGGGAACGGAGCGGCCGATAGTCTGCAGTGGGCCACTACCATGCTCGGGGAAACAGAGCGGAGCGGCCCGGTTCCTTAGGCAAACCTCGTCCTGGAAACAGCAAACGGGACGCGCAGGTAGAAGGAGGCGGTGGAGCCCGAATCCTCGTCGCCACGTGAAGTGTCAGGAACGACACGAAGCAGGTAGGTGAGTTCATATATTTTATTACACATATATATATATATATATATATATATGGGAACGCTTGATGTATGCTATCAGGCTCCACCAGCTGGCGAGCAATACGTTAGTATTTGAATGTTGCTCTCCCTAAGCACAATACGTCGTCTCGTATTGTGACGTGCTTCACTGGGGAACTTCTCGTGCTTGCTTTGCCACGAGCCCTCACGCTTAGGATGAAATATTGGTAATACTACAGTTGTCCTCAAATTTCAGAGTGTCAGGGAGGCTGTTCCAGATGGAGGCCCCAGCTGAAGACAGAGATCTACCACCAGCTTGTTTCTTTGAAAAATGACTGACCCTGAGGAAGTCAGAGGTGGAAGAGCAAAGAGCTTGAGAGGGAAGGTATTTACAGAGGGACAGCTGAAGGTATTCTGGACCCAGGCCCCAGAAAGCTTTGTGGACAATGCAAAGGGTCTTGAATTTAATCCTTGCAGCCACAGGGAGCCAGTGGAGAGATTTCAGGGCTGGAGAGATACGATCCCAGGGCTTGATGCCAAGGACACTTCTCGCAGTCCTGTTCTGGATAAGTTGCAAAGGGTGGAGAGTAGAAGCAGGTAGATTTAGAAAGAGGCTGTTGCAATAGTCCAACCTAGAGAGAACCAGGGCTCGAGAGAGACAGTGAGCTTCTAGGGGAAGGAGAGGAAAGGCAATATACCTCTGAGGAGGTGCAGTATGAAGTTTGACGTTTTAGAGACATCAGAGACGTTGGCAGAGATGGAAAGCATGGAGTCAAAGATGACCCTGAGATTCTTAGTCTCGCAGGTTAGGGTTGGAGGAGAGCCAAGAGAGGCAGGCCAGATAGTGACAGGAAAGGAGGGTGAAGGTGTGCCGATGAGGAGAATCTCCATTTTGCTGTCGTTCAGGGAGAGATCATTGGCGGTACACCAATCCTGAATGGCAGATAGGCAATCAGAGATGAGAGAAGGAGAAGAGGTGGCTGAGTGAAGCCTGAAATTGATTTCAGTGTCATTCGCCTAGCACTGAAAATTGGAACAGAAAACGGCAATGCGGTGGCCAAGAGTTGAGTTAAGATTAGTTCTAAGCCTTCCAGCCATCACACCTTTTGTTTTGCTGTTGTCACTCCAAGTAGGATATGTATGCCCAGGCATGGATCACTTGCCTGCTGGGCCTAGACACAGAAGCCATACCTCACTGATGATGCTCATTGAGGCCGGAACTTGTATGGGGTTGCTTGTGGTCTCATGTAGAAGGGAGGTGAACATGCAGTTCGTGCTAGGCTGCCCCTTTTGCGGTGGGACAAAACCTGATTATGGTCTTTCCTCTTTCTGTAATGGCTTATCAAGCAAGACATGATTGTCTGGAGGGCTGCAGAGAATGATGCCAGAGGTTAAGATTAATTCTAAACCTTCTAGCTATCCCATTTTATGTTTAAATGAAATAAGATCAGAATTATAGAAACTTTAAAACAGCGTGAGACCAGAGAATAAGTGTTCTAACACTGGGAAGAGCTACAGGAAAGAAAACCATCTGTTCCTATTGGATGGATTACAGAGAGAGAACAACGTAAAGGCTGCATAACGGAAGGTTCCTGTTCCTAGGGATGACTCCTGTCCACAAGAAGATCTGCAGAAGGGAACTTCATGAAGATTCAAACTCCCCTGGGAACACATGAGGATTTCTCCTTTTTTCATACCTACAAAAAATTATCAAAAATGAATATGTGATTTCCCCAAAAGAAGTGATGTATAGTCTCTATAACTGTATTCCTTCTGAGCCCTGAAAAGGGGGATGTTTGTGAAGTTGTTATCAAAATTAATTGATGTTAATGGGTAATAAACAGTGCAATCTCACAGCATTTAAAATTAAGTAAAATGTCAATTCAATCGAACTTAAAATACCTTTTTTGAATTTTGTACACAATGATATAGAGAGCACTTCTGTGCATTCGATGTGTAGCTTGTTAAAAATCATAATTTCATTAAATTGTACCCAAAGCGCTTTAACACATATCGATGAAATTAGACCATGACTCGAGGGGCATGTACCATGACCTAATGAGGATCCATTTGATAATATGGGCTCTTTGAAGGCCGCAGTTACTTTAACAAATATGAAAATCAGAGCAAGTTTAAATGAGTCATTTCTATTCCCATTAAAAAAGTCTGAACGAAAATTCCATGCATACCCTAATTCTAAAGTTACACAGTGAGTTTTATGCATGATTTGAAAGGGGTGGGGTATTTATATGTGTTCAATACATTCTGAAAACCATTTTCTCAGGTTGGGTGAGTCAAAATAGCATGTGCATTCTAAATTGAAAACATGACTTCTCTGAGCCAATACCTGTAGAACTCTAAAGTAAGCTATAATAAGCTGATTTACAACTGCACACACATGTTAGGAGCTCACAGCACGCACCATAACTAGAAGGAAGGCCAGAGACAGGAAATACTTCTGGGATTCTAGCATGTATATGTTTTATTAGTTAAAACCACGTGTTTGTATTATTTGCAAATGTAACTTCATGTGTAATTTAGAAATATGTTGAAGTGTAGTCAAGGATTTTGATATACTAGTGACCAACGGTAGGAGTGTAAATAGAATGTCTACTGTTATTCACCACTTTATATATTTATATATTATAGAGCAGCGATAGCCACCTCATAGTTAAGGTGAGTCGATCTCCCATAGGAATCCCTCAAAATTCTATTGTTAATAACTTTTGATGCAAGTTATGGTTTTGGCGAAAATGTAGCAAGTGATTAAAAACCCAGAGTCCCCCATAGACTGCAAAGTTTCATAAAGATTTGTTAAAAAATGTAAAGTTTACTGAGAGTCAAAATGTTTTTTTTCTCCAAAAGTGGGACCTACTTCCCATTCATTTTCCCAGAGACAAGTAAGGTACATTTCTGGCAAAGCGCACAGCCCAAACCGCTGGATGGAATTGGACCAGGTCCAACTCAACTTGGGCACGAAGCGTTGACTCGCGACCCAGGCGTGGTTTGGGGTTATTCTGTGCAGTAGTTATTTAAATATATTGCCCCCTTCTCAAAAATAGACAGCTCTCTTATTTTTCTCTCGATGCGAGAGATATCCGCGGGTATAGCTGAGGATAGAAGTGGGATGGGGTGGCTAGAGGGCACCAAGTGAAATTTGGGAGTTGGAGGGAGTCTAGGGACTGAATGTGCAACACAAAGCTTTCTGTAATCTTGGCATTAGCCTTGAATAGCCGTCATTGTTATTGTTATTTTGCATTTATATAGTGCCTTATATACCATTGGTATGGTCTGAAGGCGCTGGTAGGTTGAACGCCCTTGGGAACCGAAGTTCGGGTCAGTAGAGAGAGTGAAGAGAGTCAAAAGGTGCGTGTGCGCACCAGGTATGTGTGCAGCTGGTGCAGAGTTCATGTGGTAGCTGCTTCTTAGCGGTAGGTGTGGTGGTTGAGAGGTCAGGAGAATGTGTTCGCTCTGGCAGAACACAGTGTGGCTGCGTTAGGCCTGAGGAGAAACGCCTGGCTGGGGGTGTTAAACCAGCAGTGTTTGCCTAGGGTGATGGGGAGTGAGCGGGAGATGTTGATATGAGAAAAGTTATACCGAATGGTGTCATAGTATCCCTGTGTTCTATTTGAGTGGTGGTGTAAAGGAGAGAGTAGGCGTGGGGTGTGGTATGATATACGTTCTTTCAAATGTTCCCACATACCAATGCATATTATGTACGTCACGCAATTTATGCGATCAGGTCCGTTCTATGCATTTTATTCATTTCAGGCGTTCAAGATTGTCCTACACACTCCTGCCTGCTCGACACACTCACGCATTCTAGTTCACCTTGCGTGCTCTAGTCTATCCCTCATTTTCCAGTGTGCTTCACGCATGCTCTCATGTATTCCATACGCATGCACTCCTGCCCTCCCCGCGCATGCACTCCAGTCTACCCCACGCATGTACTCCTATCTGCCTATGCACTCATCTGCTCTGTATACTTTTCCGCTCTGTATACTCATCCATTCTGTTCGCTCATCTGCTCTGTACGCTCATCCGGTCCGCACTCTCATCGGGTCCGCACTCTCATCCAGTCCACATACTCATCTGTTCTACACACTCATCCGGTCCACACACTTAAACGCTCAACATACACTCATCCGCTGCACACACGCATCCGCTCACACAGGCATCCGCAACACACACTTGTCTGCTCCACACCTTTGTCTGCTCTACACCCCCTTCCGCACCACATATTCTCGTCTTCTCTACATACATTCATCCGCTACATACAGTCGCCCGCTCCACATACGCTCGTCTGCTCCACACACTCGTCCGCTCCCCACACCCATCCGTTCCACACACTCATCCACACACTCGTCCGCTCCATACACTCGTCCAATCCGCACGCTCATCCGGTCCACACACTCATCTGGTCTATCCACTCATCGGCACAACATACTACTCGTCCGCTTGATATTATATCTCAAAGCAAACTGCGTCACAGAAACAGCATGTGTTGTGGGGAAAAAGGGAAAGGGCAGGGGAGGTGAGGAGGTCATCTCGGTAGTGAGGGTAGTGAGGGAGCTTGCACAGATGAGGGGAGCACTTGGTGAGGGCCTGGTGGTGCAGGAAAGTATTTTCAATTTCCGGACAGTTTGCGGATATTGGCGGCTGTATCCAAGGCTATGAAGGGTTACAGGTTCTCAAGATTAAGATTAGTTCCGTGCCCGTGGCTATGTAGTTTGGGGTGTCAGTGTATTGTCATTCATGCTATTATATCTTGTGTCTATTAAATGTTTCTGTACGTAGTTTACTGTCATGTAAAATTCTCTGCTTTCTTTATCTTCAACTACCTTACATAACTACATGATCAGTGATGCACTGTATTGATCTTTTAAGTTCTATTGTATTATAAAACCTAACTGTTTTAGGGTACACTGAGTGTAGTATTTTAACTATTTTAGAGTACTGTTCTGATGTTATGAAGGAACACCCCTCCTTCATCAGTTAGTTGTACTCCATCATGTTTATAGAAATTGCCAATGTAGAACTGCATGTTGTTGTCTTAAATCCATAACTGGTTGTGCTCTCTCAAGAAGGCCGAAACTACTTTATTAACATTTCTCTGTGGTTTCTCAATTTTACTATTAAATCTGGTGGTCCATCTCCATTTTTGCTTCCGAGTCAAATCAGAAAAGATAAAGATGGTGCGAGGAAATAGTTCCACTAGTTTTCCCATTTCTTGTTTGATCATTGAAGGAAGTGACACACCTCGTACATTCCCCAAATCATTGCTCCACAATGAATTAGTATGACGCCTGACTGCCCTGTACTTTTCAGACTTAATCATTTTGGAAAAACCTGGAACCAAGGCATTCCCTGCAATGCAAACCAATTAATTGTAAACTCTCTCAAACCTAGATCCATGTCAATATTCAGTTTCTCACAGAAAGGCAGTAACCAGAACAGCCAACTGTCTTTGATCAGCCACACAGTTTTCAAATCAGCCATGATATCTGCAGTTTTTCTCTGTTTCCAAGAAAATGATTCCTAGTTTGAATTTCTAGTAGTTTGTATGAGCAGGGTATGTATGATGTGTGTGTTTTCGAGATTGTAATTGGTTGATGGTACTGTTGAAATTATCCACGGCTATCCAGCAGCCACTCAGTGTGCTGCATTGCTACCTGCAGGTAGATGTGGCACCCTGTGCAGCTGCAGCTATACCATGCAAATTACACCTCGTGTATTTGTGGATGTGTGGTAGCCGCGGCTATCTGACATTTTGGGTGGAGTAGCATCATAGATACATTGAGTGTTTTGGGGGATTGGGAGAGACCAGGGGAGTGGAGGAGTACCATAGGGAGTTGAGGGGAGCTGGCAGGCATGTTAGGGACACTTGTTTAAAGTTTGAGGGAGTGGAAATACATATTTTTATTTGTCATTTTTTTTAGTATAGCCGCAGGCTAACAGCAAATGGCCATAAAAGGCTTTTCTATAACCGTGTCTATTGAAATGTACATGCATAGGCATGTCAATGCTTTTTGTCACTTTATTGGCAGTTTGTGTAGGCGTGGTTACAGTTAAAGCCACATCTATAAAATATACATTGCCTGTGCAATAATAATATATCTATGTGGATGATACAGTACATAATTGTAATGGGGTGTGTTATTCTATCTGTTTGGGTGTTCTCATATATAGTTTGAAGGTTTGAAGGTTGATTTAGTTTGGTTTTGGGTGTGCAGCTGCGGATACAAAGAAAGGTCTGCAGCCATGTCAAATATTCGTGGCCATGAAAGAGGCTGGGTGGGGAAAAATTGATTTCTGTAAGTTTCATTGCTTGTTATTGGTTGTTGTTACTGTTCTATTTGTGTAGTTCTTTGCAATTGGTTGTAGTGCAAATGTGTCATCCTTTTTAGTAGTTGTGTTGGTATACAGTCCTCTTTTTTTTGGTATTAAATTTGGAAAGTATAAAAGCCACCATGTTCTGCAGTGTTATCCTTTTGATTCCAGAACTCACACTGTGGACACAGCAGAATTGTGACTGGCTGATGTGAAAGTAAGTGTGAATAAATATTTATATATTTGAAGGTTTATTTGCATTGTTGTGTGTGTTAGTTATATTAAGCACTGCTATCAGGTGGTGTTTATTATCATTTTTTTTCATCTGCTCTGTTTGTGTTGCAAGTATTCTTTAATGCATTTTTGTAAGTTTCACCAACATGGACCTCAAAAATTGATTTGTCAATCAGTGGCATTTGTATGTAGGTTTTTCATTTTTATATTCATGTTAGTGGTGTTGAAGGTTTATTTTATTGGATGTGTTGTCATTTTAATGCACTTTCAGCTATGAAGTACTGTTCGATGTTTTGAGTTTTCTCTGAAGTAGTGCAATTAATGGTGTTTTGCAAGTTAATTTTAATTATTATTTTATTTTTTATTTTATTGTAGGTGCAATGTTCTCATCATCCCAGTGTACTTGCACCAGATGTTGTATAGTTAACTCCTGTGAAAGGCCAACCTATAGTCAAAACATAGTGGTACTGCTGGAGATGGGAGCAGTACTTTGTAGTCAGTTAATAAAAAGCCTCCTTAGTGAACCTTTTTACCATTTCTGATGATTTTTCGAATGGGTTGCTCCAGTGCTGCAGGTGTTTTAAGACTCTGTCTGTTGGTGGCAGCACCTTTAATGTGTGTAAGTTGATTGTGCACAACCACCGCTCACAGGTCCAGTGATAATGGAAGACCACATGTAGGTCAAAAAAGACTGCAGCCTAGAATGGGGCAGACCAGCCAAAACATTTGAAGATCCACATCTTGGTGTTTCTTTACACAAGATGCATTAGACTTTCTCCATTTCTTTTTGCTGCAAAATATGAAAAACTATTTTTAAGAAGTACTTGTTTCTACCTGTTTGATTGTTTCTATCCCATGCACTCCAAGCTTACTTATCCCACACTGTTCTCTTTTGTTCTTAAAGTTTACTTAACCTTCCCACATCCTCTGTCCTGCAACCACCCGGTATAACATCCTTTGTTTATTCTTACCCAGTTTATATATCCCTGTTTGTTTATGGTAGTGGTATTTTCTTATACTTTTTTATATTATTGTATGTTAAATTTTAATACAAGTTGGATTTCTTTTCCCAATGACCCAATGATTAGTATCTGAAAAGAGAACAACATTGTTGCATGCACAAATGTTGTATCTTACATAGTGTTTTGGATGGACTGCATACAAGATATGAAGATCATAAAAATGTGTATATTAATTTATGTTTCTTAAAGTGTATGTGTTCTTTAACTGATATGGTTTTCTTTTTTTCAGATAGAAGGACATTATTTTTTCTTTTTAAACATAGATTCATAACAATGGCTACGGTGTAGCCCAATAGGTTGAGTATTGGAGGTACGGTAAACTGCAGCAGTGACTGGGGAGGGTCATAGCTGTGGGTTTGTTGGACCATACTCACGGCTGTAGGCCTCAATGTACAAAAAAGTACACTGTTTGCACCCAAAAGAGTCCTTTCTAAGAGTTATATTGTATGTATATATTTATAAAAAATCTATGTGACTTACACACAAATGTTTCATATTGTAACCACGGCTATAAAACAAGTTAATGACCTCTAGCCACGGCTATGAGTGATGAGTTATTATCTATTTACATAACTCATTTTATGTACTCTTTTTACCGTGTCTTTTGTTATTTATACTCTATACTCAGTTTCTAAAAAATAACATACAATCTTATAGCCACGGCTAGTATAGATGGGGCGCCATTGGTATATTCATGATCGTGTCTAGGAGTATCAACGACTGGGGGGTGTTTGACCGTGGCTATCCCAAACCCCCCCATGTGCTGGGATGATAGTCATGGCTATGGAAACATTTTGGAAACAAAAATTACATGTGGCCGGTATTGAGTGTAGTGTTTGTAAACAGTTATTGTAACATTTGAAATACTTTTTATTCATTAATAATGCATATAAGTGAAGATACTTAAAAAAAAGGTAACAAACATGCAAACAAAGTTTGTTGAACACAGGTTTATTTGGGGGGGAATGTGGTTGTGGGTTTTCTTTTTCTTTTAGTTGGAACACATGATACGTCTTCTTCTTTAGCCCAATTATCTGTATTTTTGCTGTCCATGATTTGTCTTAAAATCTCAATGTCCTTTTTCATTGAGTGTACTTCTTTTTTAATGTTAATTAGTAGTTGTTTAAATTTTGTTAATGAATACATGATTAGTTTTGTGGGTGTTGTGGTACTTCTTGTTTGATTTGTCTTGCTACTTCAATGTACTTCTTCACCCGTTTGAAAACATTTGAAATATTTTTAAACAATTCAAGATATAATACACTTTAACAATATTTGTGTTGGTTGTATAGACATTTGATAGTAGGTAGATAAAGTAAATCTGTTTGGTGACTGATATTTGTTCCTTAAAATATTATTGTAAGTCTCATTTTACATAAATATCAAGAATGGACTTACAAAGACCTGAATATGGTGTATTTTCTTCTGGTTCATTTTATTCAGTGTCTTCTTTTTTACTTTCCTCCTCTGTAGGATAATTGTCCTCCAGTCACTGCATGTGGTTTTCAATTTCAGTGTGGTAGAAGGAAATACTGTTTGCCACTTCAGATATTAGAATTAGCAATGGAGAGATGGTGGAATGTTTGTATTTACTTTCTAATTGGTTGTTCGTTGTCTGTGTGGTGGGTGGCTGCCAATAGGATGCCAATAGGATGTTAAGTACATAATATGCTGGTGAAATGCTGAACCTATTAGAGAATGTATTTTTTTGAGTGATGTTTATATATGCCAATACAATTGTAGATTATATTGTATCATTGTATTGAGAGTTTTTCTACATTTTTATTGCTTTAGACTGACGTGTAGTTTTAGGCGATTTTTGGGGTATTTTTATTGTTTGATTGGATATTTCAAACATGTAGCCAATTTCAGAAGGAGAGGATTTTCATGGTTCAGAAGACCGTGGAGAATTTTAGAATTTTGAGAATTGGGTTCATAATGATGTTGAGGACATAGTTGATGTGTTGTCAAAACATTGGCTTACAAAGTTTTTGGAAAAGTGTGAAACCAAAATCTAGATATGTGGTAAAGCGTTTTTTGCAAAAGAAAAAAGTAGAAGTAATAATTAAGAAAAGCTTTTTATATCAAAGAAATTGCTTAAGTTGACTACTCCATTCTATACAACTTTTGCGACATGTTTGGTGGAGAGTGGAAACACACTTCTCATACAGAAAGATGTTTTAATGAGAAGAGTTGCATTCAAGGAAAGATTGTTCCCCTAGCTATTAATAAGAGTGGACATAGCTATGAAGTCTGAAATGGTGTGAATTCTGAAAAAGAAGAAATCCTAAGGTCTATTAATACATATATGGAAAGTTTAGGTCAGTCAAGAATAAAACCTAAAAAAGAGGGGGTGATGCGCGCACTCCAATTCCTGGCCAATATACTACCTGAAGAAAGAAAATATATATAACTGGGTTAAATCCCAAAAGTGTCCAATTCACTGGGTCAGATCCCAATTGTTGCCAAAATGTTCACAGGGTTGGATCCCTTCTGCTGCATTTGTGCTGCTGTTCTCCTCCTCCTAGCGCTTTCGTGTCCCAACACTCTTCAGTTAGACTGTGTTGCCTTGCTTTTCAGGTGAATCCAATTAAATTGCTAATGCAGTCTCTAAGGATTATGGGAGCTGTAGTGAAAAAATGTTGTTCAGTTCAGGTGACCAAGGAAAGACTCCCCTCCAGGAGCACACATCTTACCCTTAGCAGGGGGAGGGGGGAAAACCATAACTATGGTTCTCCACTCTAGGGCAAAATATCCTCGGTGCTGCAGCCTCTGGAGTCCGGATCTCCACAAATTACATGTAAAAAAGAGGGGGTGAGGCACGCACTCCAATTCCTGGCCAATATACTACCTGAAGAAAGAAAATATATATAACTGGGTTAAATCCCAAAAGTGTCCAATTCACTGGGTTAGATCCCAATTGTTGCCAAAATGTTCACAGGGTTGGATCCCTTCTGCTGCATTTGTGCTGCTGTTCTCCTCCTCCTAGCGCTTTCGTGTCCCAACACTCTTCAGGGAGGCTGTGTTGCCTTGCTTTTCAGGTGAATCCAATTAAATTGCTAATGCAGTCTCTAAGGATTATAGGAGCTGTAGTGAAAAAATGTTGTTCAGTTCAGGTGACGAAGGAAAAACCTAAAAAGCATTTTGAGGTATGGATGTGCAATTTTTTGTGCAAAATGTATTCATTTTCATGTAAAGTCTTAAAGAGATTTTTGCAAGTTTTGTATTGAAATAATAATGTTCAAAGACAGATGAAGATGCTACAGAGAATATATGACTGTGATGTTTGTCAAAAAACAAGGACTTCTGCGTCACTCTCTAGCTTGTCTTAATAAAAGTAGATGTAAGAGTCAGTTTCATCATATGGATGCTGGCTACACATCATACTAAAATGAGAAATGTATGGCTACAAATCACTGAGTACATCTCTTGCACTTTTAAATCAAACATTTTCGACTGGAACTGTAGAAAGTTTAGTTTCTACAATGCAAAAAATAAATATTATGCATTTAAAAGAGTGTGTGCACGTACATGAAACACTCACAGGAAGTGTAAATGATGGTCCCATGCTTTCAAAGGATCTGATTTTTCAACAGTATAAAACAAATATGTTTGAGCTTCTTCTACTGACAGACCTGACATTGTATATCTTGTCAACACAGTTTTTATAAGTCTCAAGTGCAACTAGTGAACATTGAGAACATTAAACACAGTGTACAAGATGTTTGGAAAGAACTTTACCTGTATTTGTTTTTAGAGGAACAATTTTACACATTTGAGGCACTTTATGTTTGTAGACACTTTGTTGGGTTTCAAAATCAAAGACACATTCCTCCTAGAAATGTCTTGAACAACATGATAGTGCCAGAAATCCCTGTTGTGCTTCAAACACTTTACACATTTAAAGTGATAACATTGCAAACTGTTCATTCTTTCCAAGTCATTGTTAGATTGCACTCAAAGAAGTCAAATCTGACTAAAAATAATTGGTGCAAGGTGGGAGAGGCAACGTTGTGTACTTACCTCTGAATTTGGAGGACAATGTGAACACTCTAGGAGTGATGCATGACATTGCAGATTCTATGTTTGTTTTAGTAAATGTTGTTGCCACTAAAGATAAGAGCATTTGGCAACAGCGTATAGATATTGAAAGGTGAAAATTGCATTGGTGTTTCTATTGGAGCACAATGATTTATACAAAGGCAGTCTGACTGTACCAGACCTGTCTATGCTTGATGTTGTGTTAACAAACAAAAGCATCGAAGGTCAGTTCCAACATATATCTGTTGCAGAAGTGAATCATTTTTATAAACATTACGCTATTCATCCTCTACACTCATGTGATGTCATGGGTGACAGTTTAGAATTGTATCAAATGAAAGCAATGAAAGGTGCACAAATCAGTGTCTTGGAAAAGATGTTAGAAGCTTGTTGTTTCCCTATGCTTTTTCCTACTGGTGCAGGAGGTAGATTGGATGATCAAAAGGTTTGAATCTCTTCTTCAGAATATAGTTGTACAAGAATGTACTCTGAAGATTCCCAATTCCGCACCAATGTTGAATATATTTTTCACTTAGTGTATGAAAGTGAATTTTCAACATTATGTTATACTGTTGCTCATAGACTTCAGACCGGAACTAGATTTCAAAATCTTTCTGCATGCAAGATTCTGCAACAGGTGAAATAAAATGAGATTTTAGAGGGCATACTTACCAATATTGTTGCTACAATGAGAGGAACCAACGAATATTCGTATAGTAGACACTCTGATTTAAGATGCATGAATAGAAACTTGGGTCCTTCAACTTGGTTTGTGACTTTAAGTTTCGCTGAGTATTCTTGGAATGATCTTGCAAAGTGGATTTGTGAAAGTAATCCACAGAAAGAAGACAAAGAACACATGACACCAGGAGAACTGTGTTCCATGGACCCTGTAAATGTATCGCGACACATTCATCACAGATATTTAGCCATGTTAAACCTTATATGTAATAAAGAAAATGATCCCTTAGGCACTGTGGAACATTTCTTTTGGAGGAAAGAGTATCAAGCACGTGGGGCTCCACAAATACACATGCTGTTGTGGATTAAAGATGCTCCTCAGTTTAGTAAAGAAAGGGATGGCTGTGTGATGGAGTTCATAGAAAAATATGTTACTTGTTCCATTCCTGCTCAGCATGTGAATGTGGATCTACGGGACAAGGTGGAGAGGTTTCAAAGGCACGCATGTGGAAAGTACTGTCAGAGCAAATACAAACAAGTACTACACTCAGTGGAGATGTGGCTTTCCAAAACCTGTGACACCAGTTTGTCGAGTGAATAGTTTGATGTCATCTGTTCGACACCATGATACTGGTAAGCCACCAAGAAATACATATCATTTAAAAAGAAATAAGGAATGCCAATTCATTAATGATTACAATCCTGTCATTGCTCAGCTTTGCAATGCAAATACTGATGTAAAGTATATTGCTGATAATACAACAGCTCTTGCTCGTTATGTTACAGCATACATGACAAAAGCTCAAAAGAGCAATGCAGCTGAAGTATGGGCAAATTTATCAGCAGATAAAAGTCAAAAACTTCTAAGCTTTGGTCTGAAGATACTCTCACATAGAAAGTGTGGTAGCTACGAAGCTGCTAATCAGCTAACTAGTTTGCCTCTGTATAGATGTAGCATTAATGTACTTTGGGTAAATCTTGGCCCAGCTAGTTCTAGAAATCGGCTGCTGAAGCCTTTGAGTGAAATTCAGCAGTTAGCTGAAGCAGTACCTGACAGTACAAAGATTCTGAAAACCAACTTGATTGATACATATTATCCAAATGTATCTGTAGAGTTGGAGGATCTTTGTTTATATGAAGTAGCAGAACACTACTCGCATCGAAATATTGAAGCAAACAGTGACAGAGGACACTTAGTACATGTGGTATTTAAATGGATGGTTGATGTGTTACATATATAGATTTCACTTATTTATCATTAGATATAATATGTTTATATGCTGCTTTTTTCAGTGTTTATATAGCATGATAGAACAATCTAAGATAACCCCTAAGTTTTTGGATGGTGTTGCCGTTGTCCGCGTCAGTCCGTGAACATAAGCACAGTCCGCGGACATCAAAATCACTAGCAGGGTTTTCGGTATGTTCTATGTTACATGTATATAAAGTAAGGGAATCCTAGTACACATATATCAAATTCACACTATGTATGTGTGTATTCAGTAAAAAAGAACTTTGATAAAGGGAGATTATGGTTAAGTTGCGGCACTAAAAACCTATGAAATTCAGCAAAAAACTTTGTTAAAGGGACGTTATGGTTAAGTTGCGCTACTAAAAACCTATGGAATTCAGTAAAAAAACGTTGTTAAAGGGACGTTATGGTTCAAAGTAAAACCGAAAAAACCCTGAAATTCGCTAGTTATGGTAAGCTAAGCAACCATAACTCGTGCCACCAACATGCATTGTTTAGACTAACACCCAGGACATCAAAGATGACATCAAACGTTTTTATTTTACTTTCTACACATTACATATTGTTTTCATTAGCCAAGTGTCTGAAATTCAAGGGAAAACCTTCAGTTGCAGGGACAATAAGGTGAGTAATACTTTGTGATAAAATAAACTTGAAATTCATGGAATAATTTTTAGTAATTCCTTGATGGGGCAGGCCCCTTCCTCACTTTGAAGATAAGCAGGGTTGGTCCCAGTTACTGCGTGAATGGGAGACAGTCCAGAGTCTGGTGACGTGTGCTTTCTCCATTTTATATATCTCATAACACAATAAGAAAATACACGGCATCTGCATTATTTTTTTGTAAACTGTGCTACTGTCAGTCCTTGAAAGTATTGCACACTCAGAGACCATTTTTTTCCCTTTCGCTGAATTGCATTCTGTTATTTCAAGTCTCCCATACAAGATGGGGGGAATAATGCCACAATTGTAGACTTTTTGCCTAACATAGCTCAGTAAGGATTTATATATTTGAGTGACACTATGGAATGTGTACCTTTCAAGTTATCTTCATAAAGCATAGTATTGATGAAAGCCAGACATGAGGGTGAGGAGGGGAAATGATGGGAGGGCAAGTAATTCATTTTTGCCTATGATGTGGCAAGAGGGTTTTTAATCCTGGACACCTGTGCAGTTATTCTACCCTGATTTTGACTGCCTTTCAGGGCACAAGTAAAGGCCACATGTGAGTAAAGAGCGTAACTTTTTTTCAGAGGGCGGACTCAACCTCTTGCGGTTTTGTGAGCTTGGAAAGCTTGCTCAAGCATTTGGATACCAGGATTTTACTCAGGTTGCCATGTTCCGAGTGCAGACCCTTACCCACAAGTCCACAAGCACTTGTTTTGTATTGGAATTTTGTTTACCATGGAATATTTGACGGCAGATTGCTGGGTTTAAAAGGTTGGCATCTTCTATACTTCGCCAGCATAGTTATTGGAACATTTCCTCTCTCAGGTTATTTCTCTGGTGTTCATAACTTTTTTTAAAGACCAGTGCTATTTTGTCTTGCACACTTTCTTCTAAGGGGAAGGTCAAATGAACTACATTTGTATATTTCACTTTTTTATGCGCAAGATTTCGGATTAATAAACTCCTATGTATCCATATTAGAATCTAATTACCCGATAGGCTCGACGCCCGAACACACATTGGACTTTAAAGTACCATACATAGGTAATCGGAACCACACCATCCACTCCAAGATTGCGGCTCCATTTACAGGCTCCACCATATTGACAAGAACCATGAGATTCACCGTACCCAGGGTTACCTATAAATGCTTGTCATGATCGGCCCGCCTCACAGCAGACGAGATGACCTTCTCGAACGAGACCGACGTGCATGGAGGTAGGGTGAGTTCAATATGTAAGAGAGAGCGCACAGCACGTGCCACAAAAATCCCAACTGGCAGTGAGCTGTTGGATGTGTACTGCATGTATTCTATCACAGATCAACATTCTTAACAGGATGATTACGGACCGCTAGTCTAAAACGTGTGCCCTTGTTGGTTTGTTTGTCTGTTTTTCTCTATATGACCAGCAAGGGAGCAGCTACAGGCACCAAATCAGGAGCCCGTGGCTCAGAATTATCACAGTACTTCTCCTGCATGAATATAGCAACAAGGAGAATCACCAGTGAATATGGAGCACTGGTAAGCCACACATATATAGATGTTGTGTGGGTTCCTTATAATGTCCTCCAAAAAACATATGTGTCACTAGACAATGTACCCCTAGAGACCCTATCCTGTACCCTTCCTTAACAGTAGACAAATTATGATATTGAAACAATGAAGGTGGTATCATGATGAAAATAAGCACCATCATATGTTTGGAAGCCTCAAAAGGATTCTATACCTTCGACTAGAGCACTACATGTGGTTCTATTTTTATTGTGTCCCCTACAGAGTATGATATGCCCAGAACCCTAAGTAACCACGCTATGGGACAGGCATATGGCAGATAGAATACACCATCAATGTGGTTCACAATTTCTACCCAAACCTACTGTCCTGACAAAGGTGGTATCACTGACCTCTATTCCACCAAATTTGTAGACTACATTATTGGATGTGTGAAGGCTTAAAACACGCACCAGGATAAACAACCGGGATAATAGATTTACAAGTGAAGGCTCTCCCCACTGGCTTTTAATTTGTCAATGATTCATTTCTTCTTCTGTTTCTTCCAAACATTCTCTTTTTAGGCTTTGCTTTTAGCAATTACTGGCACAACAGTCCCCCAAAAAGATATGAGACCATTTGGGAATCAATACAATTTGAGTAGTAGCTCAGATAGGGACAGTATCTTCCTTTCTTTCACACATGGGAGGCACACCACTGCCAACTAGGGATATCACACCCACACACAGGGAAAGTTAGTGTGTGCAGGGACATTATCCTAGTTGACAGACTAATTAAATAAAAGTGAAATTCCTAATTCCACAGTGTTTCCACACTATATTTAGGGCGTCAGAGAGGTAAAAGCGTCCAGCCCTTCAGGCCCTTTTGTTTGTTTTTTGCCGTAACCATATTTGTACCATTGTCTCGAGCGTAATGCCTTACAATCTCCTTTCCTTAGGCCTTTTTTTTATTCCCTTTCAAATCCACCCGTCACAAAGGACCTCTCGCGACTGCAGAAAGAATCTACGTAGGAGACCCATGGCAAAACAGAATATAGCGCAACACTTGCCATTTACAATCATCAGCCAGTCATGCAGAGGCTGCCATCCAGTATCATACCAGAGGCAGGAGGAAAACAAACTTTGACAGACCTACATGGAAGGGAAAGCCTGCAAAGTGAGAACAAACTATTTCCTTCCCACTTGGAGACCACAGAGAAGACTGAAAAGGGAAAGGATTAGATTGGGCCCTAGAGACAGCTGACTGCATCAAACAGTGGGATTCCTGGGCAGCACTGAAGCCCTTTCAAACAAACTGAGTGTGAAAGGTGTTTGGGGTGAGGTCAAGAGCAAGGTAGGGGGACCAAAAGAACAGTTGGTTGAGAGCAGACATTGGTAAGAGGCTATGGGAAGATTGTGGTGGTGGCAGTTAATATGTTATGTATGTGGGAGAGTGGAGCCAATTATAATAGTGAAGAAAGTTGAGAGAGCATGTGACTGGGACAGGGCGAGAGGGTGACAGAGTGAGCGCTAGAGTGAGTGAGAGATAGAAGGGGCGTAGGAGATTAGAGAGAGGGCAGAAGTTAGTGGCGTTTTACACATGAGAGTGAGGTGAGAGAGAGAGAGAGAGAGAGAGAGAGAGTGGGACAAGAGGGTGGTGGGGGAGAGGCGGAAGGAGTAATAGGAAAAGAGAGGGGCAGAGTATCTGCATAGAAAGAAGAGATAAAGAACGGGGAGTAGAGAGAGAAAGAGAAGACCTGGACAGAGAGAGAGAGAGCAAGGGAGTGGAAATTCAGGAGAAGCGAGGGAGAAGTGAGGGTGTAAGAGAAGGTAACAGCAGTGTGAGAGAAGCAGTAGAGTGAGAGAAAGTCTATTCAGATTGGAGAAGGATGGGAACAGAGAGAACACAAGGGGTAGTACAGAAGGTAAGAGAAGAGGAGCAGGTATGCAGGATGCAGTGAGATCGAGCAAGAGTGAGTCTGGTAAGAGACTGAGAGAGGAGTCGAGAGTATATTTATACAATCCCTTGAGGGAGAGACATACAGGAGGCCAAGCCATTTAGGCCCCTAATTAGACCAGACTTGTTCTAGGCAGTAGGGGTTGCCATTCTTTAGATTCTTGACTCAGAAAGTTGTGTTGGGGAATAGGGAAATCTGGGCTTGGGTGGAGGGAGCCCAAGGAAAGGTGAAGTATAGACCAGGGTAAACTCATAGACCACGTCCACCACAACCTTCTAAGAAGGCTAATTCCATTCATAATTAATCTTGGTGAAAACATATTCTCTTTTTTCTGGGGATTACTGAACCTATCTGTGGCACACAACAACTTTTACCTCCTTTCAGTTTATCACTGACTCTACCTTAATGAAGATTCTGGCATCTCACCACACAAGAGGTTCTCCACATGAACCCTGCCCATCTAGGACAATTAAGGAGGTAAGATCTTTGGTGGTACTTGATCATCATCAAATTATTAACAGCTCTTGTGAGCTGAGCATTAGTTCCAGACCACTTATTTTCTCTTCTGAGCTAAACAACTCTTAATCAAAGGCTCAAATATCAGTGCATGTAAGGTGAGTTGTCTACATCAGTCCATCAATAAAGGTGGTATTTGACTTGTTCTACTTACTCGAAACACTGGGTGCCATTTAAGAAATAGTATGTATTGCAGACTGCCAATTTCCTGTCTTGCTCAGAACCTCTAATTATGCCGGTCCTTCAGGATGATTTTTCACTAGGATTGTTGGCATTCATGCATTTGTGTTTAACATTAATTACATACTATTTCAGTGTAAAACAACTGTGAATTCACATTGCTAAACGGAAAGCATTACATTTGATTATACAATGCCTACCAAAGCTTACATTAGGAAAGACATTAATAGGGTAATTCATAGAATTTCGCACAAAAGTGGCGCACGCGGCTGGCGCACAGTGTCCCCGTGCGATACACTGTGCCAGCCGCGTGCGATAAAATCCATTTCATCGCACAGCGTATTCATGGATTTTAGCCTCCAAAACCAGCCGTGGCGCAGAGTGGCACAGCGACCCTGCAGCAGCGCCAGTTATGCCCCCAAGAACGCCCTCGCGCAAGGAAAAGCCATCAAAATCCGCAAATGTCTGCGCTAACCCTGGACCAGTTCACAGGGCTGCCAAACAGCAAACGCCAAGCGGGGAGCATGTATTTCAGGGGTGCGCGGGAAGATCCACATGCGATTGTCTTAGGTACGTGTGTTCCAGGGGTGCGCGGGAAGTTTCACACGCGAATTCAGCAGGGCACGTGTATTTCAGGGGTGCGCGGGAAGTTCCACACGCGATAGTCCTGGGTACGTGTATTCCAGGGGTGCACGGGAAGTATCACACGCAAATTCAGCAGGGTACGTGTATTTCAGGGGTGCGCGGGAAGTTTCACACGTGATTCCATCAGGGCACGTGTATTTCAGGGGTGCGTGTGAAGTATCACATGCAAATTCAGCAGGGTACGTGTCTTTCAGGGGTGCGCGGGAAGTTCCACACGCAATCGTCCTGGGTACGTGTATTCCAGGGGTGTGCGGGAAGTTTCAGAAGCGAATTCAGCAGGGTACGTGTATTTCAGGGGTGCGTGGGAAGTTTCACACGCAATTTCAGCAGGGTACGTGTATTTCAGGGGTGCGCGGGAAGTTCCACACGCGATTGTCCTGGGTACGTGTATTCCAGGGGTGCGCGGGAAGTATCACACGCAAATTCAGCAGGGTACGTGTATTTCAGGGGTGCGCGGGAAGTTTCACACGTGATTCCATCAGGGCACGTGTATTTCAGGGGTGCGTGTGAAGTTTCACACGCAAATTCAGCAGGGTACATGTCTTTCAGGGGTGCGCGGGAAGTTTCACACGCGATTCCATCAGGGCACGTGTATTTCAGGGGTGTGCGTGAAGTTTCACATGTGAATTCAGCAGGGTACGTGTCTTTCAGGGGTGCGTGGGAAGTTCCACACGCGATCGTCCTGGGTACGTGTATTCCAGGGGTGTGCGGGAAGTTTGACACGCGAATTCAGCAGGGTACAGAGTACTACACTTGAATTGGCCGTGTGGGTCCTCCCAGGTGTTCCCTCTACTGTAACGCTCACCTGATTCCCGTAGAGGCGCCGGTCTTGACTGGGCGTATACCGTATCTTCAAAGGTGATGTGTAACACACGGCTGGCTCTTTGGGCTGGACCTCTGTGCACTGTATGTCTGACTCGAAGGGTAAGATGTCTGCAGATAGAAAATATGGGATTAATGAACTGGGTTATTGAATGTCTCTCTCTTCTTCCCTTTCTCCTCTCCTGTAGAACCCCAAAGGTTAACGCTCTCACCTTAGGTAAGTGAACGCCGTGCTCTCCATCTGCCTCGGGGCAGGGTGCTGTAACCAGTTTCTTCACTGGATAAGGGGAGCAGGCCTCTTGACTTCAGAGGACTGCTGTCTGTCGTTTACTGCACGAACGGTAAGTTTCGAGTAATTCTAATGTCTTTAAAAGTCTTTAGTAATGATGTCTCTTGTTTTGCAGGGTTCCGGCGATGGCGGATGACGGGCTGAAGTGAGTTGAAGATGGAACCCGTGTGATGAATAGAAGCGCCTGGAAGCACGTAAGTAAGCGCTTGTTGCCTGCTTCACGATGCGCTCTAACTGTCTTTTTATTTTGCAGGTACAAGTTCGGAGCGGCTGCAGGGTGCCGGAATATCCACTGGGTTAGATGTGGAAAGGAGTAATGGCACGTGAGTATTAAAGTTCCCCAATGTCTTTAAACGCACCTTGTTTTGTCTTTCAGATGCGGGATGCAGCGCCGAAGGCCTCCGGAGCGTGCGAAGAGTTGGTAAGCTTTTGTCTTTCAGATGCCGGAATGCAGTGCGAAGACCTCCGGAGGGCACGAAGAGTAGGTAAGCCTTTGTCTTTCAGATGCCGGAATGCAGCGCGAGGCGTTGGTGACAGCCGATGGACCAGGTAAGTGAAGCGCTGTCACTGAAGACCGTAATGCTAACCTGTTCTTTCTTGTCTTTATAGGTGTTGCTGAAGACTGGATTCAGGATGGTAAGCCTTTTTCCTTAGGCCCAGGATCAGATGCAGAAGACACAATGAGTGTTCTGCTGCAGAGGATGCAGAATAACGCAAAGCAAGATTCATCCATCGGGTGTGGTTTAAATAGCCTCCTGTAGTGCTTAGGTGTCTCCTACCACAGCCACGCCTAGGTAAGAAAAGAGTTCCTGCTTTCCAGAAGAGTTCCAGTGTTCTGAACCTAGGGAGTGGCTCCTGCCCCACCCAACAGGAAAAGTAGTTCCAAACAGAAGAGGATCAGAGGCTCAACTGGCAGGCAAGTAAGCAGCATGGTCTGCTGCAGGTAAGTCCACCCAAGCATTATGAGCCCGGCGCTTCCAGCGCTGGGACTGGGCATATTTATGAGCCTGGTGCCACTGGCGCCAGGACTGGGTCCAAAAGGTCCCAATTGGGACTGGTTGGCACTCGGAACCTGGGTTATGGATCTGCTTCCAAAGGAGTTGGGAAAACCCTGACCTTCTGGAAGCAGAGATCATGACAGTACCCCCCCTCAAGGCCCCTCCCAAACCGGGCTTCTCCGGGGGTTTTGGCTTGTCAGGAAATGTTCGGTGAAATCTTTTGATTAGGCGAGGAGCGTGGACATATTCAGCAGGTTCCCAGGATCTCTCTTGGGGGCCGTAGCCTTTCCAGTCAATTAGGTAAAATAGTTTAGATTTGGAGATCTTGGAGTCCAGAATGCTTTTGACTTCAAACTCGAGTTCTCCATCAACTAGGATAGGTTTTGGAGATTTAGTTAGTCGGGTTTGAGGTTGCACGGGTTTTAATATAGAGACGTGGAAGACCGGATGTATCTTCATGTGCGGGGGCAAGTCCAACTTGACCGCTACTGGGTTTACTATGGTAGTGATGGAATAGGGACCAAGGTATCTTGGGTTGAATGTGCGTGGCCCTTTTAGAGGTAGATATTTGGTGGATAACCAGACTTGATCCCCTACTTGATATTGAGGTGCTTCCTTCCGATGTTGATCTGCTTCTTTCTTGTATTGTTCTTTAGCCCTTTGAAGGTGAGAAACAGCTTCCTTAAAGGCTTGGGTGATTGTAGAATGCAGGTAGTCTACTGCTGGTGTTTCAAGATCTTGAAGGGGATCCAACTCCGAGGTTCGAGGGTGACTGCCGTATAAAAGAAAAAACGGGGTTTTCCCAGTTCCCGAATGGACAGAGTTATTGTAGGCATATTCGGCTATCCAAAGGATGTCTTTCCAAGTTTTTTCAGTTTGTTGCAGCATGCAGCATAAATACTGTTCCAGAGTTTGATTGGTCCTCTCGGTTTGTCCGTCGGTCTGAGGGTGGTGACTGGTCGATAGTCTCACATCAATTTGAGCCGACCGACAGCAACTTCGCCAAAAATGAGAAATAAATTGACTACCTCGATCCGAAATTAGAACCGAAGGAAAACCGTGCAGTCGGACGATGTTTTCGAGAAATTCTCGGGCCAGAGTTGCTGCTGTTGGCAAGCCTTTGAGCGGAATGAAATGCGCCATCTTGGAGAATAAGTCCACGATTACTAGAATCGTATTGTATCCGGAGCATGGAGGTAGATCGGTGATGAAGTCCATAGAAAGCGTATGCCAAGGGCGAGGTGGGATGTCAATAGGGCGTAAGAGGCCTGCTGGTCTTTCCTTTTGACTCTTGTTTTGGGCGCATACTCCACAGGACATTATAAAGTCTCTGATATCTTTTTTCCAAGACGGCCACCAGAAGTAGCGCTTGATCTTTTCTGAGGTCTTGGCCATACCGGGATGTCCTTCCATTAAAGAATCGTGCTAACAAGAGATTACTTTTTTCTGTAAATCTGTGCTGGGCAGGTATAATCGTTCTTGGAAATACAATAAGTTGTCCTTTACTGCAAAGTCCTTTCCCTGCAGATGCCAATTCTGTATGTCTGCTGGAGTTACAAGTTGCCTGGCTTTATCCTTAACTTCCTCTATGGATTGTGTGGCGATTACACCCAGAATTCTTTGTTCGGGAATGATTGGTACAGGTTTAGGGTTGATCAAGTGTTCTTCCACTCCCATCCGAGAAAGGGCATCAGCTTTACCGTTTTTTGTACCAGGTCGATAGGTAGTTATGAAGTCAAACTCGGCAAAGAATAATGCCCAACGGAGTTGTCTAGAGGATTGGGCTTTTGCGGTTTTCAAATATTGCAGGTTTCGGAGATCCGTAATCACAGTAACGGTGTGTCGGGCCCCCAGCAGATAATGCCGCCAAGCCTTAAAGGCAGACTTGATAGCCAGAAGTTCCTTGTCAGTAATCGTGTAATTGATTTCAGGAGGCGAGAATTTGCGGGACCAAAATGCCACGGGATGCAACTGATTGGTTACCGGGTCCTTTTGTGATAGAACTGCCCCCATGGCAAGGCTTGAAGCATCAGTTTCCACGATGTAGGGGAGTTCGGGCAAGGGTGTTTTAAGATTGGTGCAGAGATAAATTTTGTCTTCAAATCCTGGAAAGCTTGTTCCGCCTCGGTAGACCATTCAAAACGTTTGTTTTTCTTTAACAAGGCAGTGATGGGCTGGACTATTCGAGAAAATTCGGGGATAAACCTGCGGTAAAAGTTAGCGAAGCCTAACATGCTTTGCACACCTTTTACGGAGGATGGTGATGGCCATTTGAGAACTGCATCGACCTTCTTTGAATCCATACGCACTCCGCTAGGTGATAATATGAAACCCAAGAATTCAACTTCAGTCACGTTGAAAACACATTTTTCCAACTTAGCGAAAAGTTTGTGTTGACGCAATCTTTCGAGGACCATTTTCACGTGTTTCCGATGTTCAGATTCCGATGAAGAATAAACGAGGATGTCGTCAATGTAAACAACAACACACACATCTATGAGCTCTCTGAGGACATCGTTCATAAAATATTGAAAGGCGGCCGGGGCATTGCAAAGTCCGAAGGGCATGACCTGATATTCAAATAGCCCATATTTGGTGCGGAAGGCCGTCTTCCATTCATTGCCCTCTTTTACTCGTACCAAGTGGTAGGCTCCTCTAAGATCCAGCTTTGTATAT
This sequence comes from Ambystoma mexicanum, assembly GCF_040938575.1. Taxonomy (NCBI): domain Eukaryota; kingdom Metazoa; phylum Chordata; class Amphibia; order Caudata; family Ambystomatidae; genus Ambystoma; species Ambystoma mexicanum. The sequence continues at coordinate 900,887,300 of NC_090936.1, forward strand.
ATGCATGCTTTTCTGACTTGGTCCAGGAGTTCAGGGATCAAAGGTAACGGATATCTATTCTTGACGGTGATCTGGTTCAGGGAGCGATAATCTATACAAGTTCTAAGGTCTCCTTCCTTTTTTGGAACGAAGAACAAAGCTGAAGAAGCAGGGGACTTGGAAGGACGAATAAACCCATTTGCCAGGTATTGATCCAGGTATTGTCGAAGGTGAAGGTTCTCAGGCTCGGTGAGGGCATAAATTCTACTACAAGGAGGAGTAGATCCAGGTATCAGGTCTATCTGGCAGTCATAAAACCTATGAGGAGGTAGAGAGTTAGCCTGATCCTTCCGGAAAACATCTTGGTATTCTAGGTATTCGGGATGTAACTGGGGAGTCTCTGAAGAAATTGCTGCCAGTGCAACACCAGGTGGAGGGTGACAAGTAGAGACACATTCTGGAAACTGGACCGTTCTTGCTCGCCAATTGATCAGAGGATTGTGTTTCTCTAACCAAGGTATTCCTAGAATAATCTGAAACTGAGGGGCCTTGATCACATCGAACACGATCTTCTCATGGTGTCCATCTTGACTTACTAGCGTCACTTCCTGAGTGGTATGCGTTACTGGTCCGGAGGCTATCTCCGTACCATCCACCGTAGTAATGATGTCCTTTACAGCCTTGGGACAAAGAGTTAGATTCATCCTCAAAACCATTTCATGATCCACATAATTGCCGATGGCACCGCTGTCGATGTAAGCTTCAATTGCATGTAATCGATCCGGATTATCAGGGCTAATGAGGACCATAGGTATCACGAAATGCGAGGTCACGGAACTGGTTTTCACGCTCGGCAAGAGGACCTCTATTCTTGTCGGGCGAGGTCGTTTCCCTGCTCAGAGTTTGTAACTTTGGTAACTGCAGCTCCTACTGCCTTCTTGGCAGGTTTCACCGGACAGTCTCGAAGAAAGTGCCCTGAGTTTCCGCAATAGAGGCATAATTGCAACTGTTTTCTCCTTTCCCGCTCCTTTTGTGTTAGAGGACCTTTCAGGCCCCCTATTTGCATGGGTTCCCCGGAGTCTACTCCTTTGGAAGGAGTTGGCGGTTTGGAAAATACTCGAGCATCAAACTTGGAACGATCGGCCTTCCTGTTCTGCAGTCTGTGATCTATTTGAACGACTAAGTCTATATAGTCCGAACAATCTTGTGGGGGATTCACTACTTGGGCTAACACGTCTTTGAGCTCTCCACGTAGACCTCTATAAAACAGCGTAATCCTTTTGTCCTCAGGCCATTGAGTTTCCACTATCAGTCTGTTGAAAGACGCAATATAAGCCAAAAGGTCTTGATTACCTTGTCGCAACGAAAGAAGCTCATTGTCCAAGGCCTGCCCCTGTGAATGTCTTGCGAACAGTTTTTCCATACTGAGCTGAAAAGCTTGAAAATCATGGAGGACTGGATCATCTTGATTTACTAGAGGGATCAACCAGTCTGCCGCATTGCCACTAAGGTACGAAAACACGAAAGCTACTTTAGCTTGATCAGTTGGAAAGGCTGCTGGCCGGCATAAGAAATGCAACCGGCACTGATTGATAAATACTGCAAACCTCTTTGGGTCACCAGAAAATCGTTCGGGCGGAGCCAGAGGTACATTCCCAGGTAGGTTGATCTGCACTGGATTCATTGAGGACGTAGAAGGAAGATTTCCCCCAGATGCGGGTAACGGGGTCTGTCCGGCTTGTGACTGTAGCAATTGTCTAGCGAGATCATCTGTTCGCTCCTTGGAAATAATCAGTTCCCTTCTTAGAGCGTTTGTTTCCTGACGGGCTGCATGCACTTCTGCCCTTAGTTCCCCAAGTAACTGGGCTAGCTGGTCGGTATCCGAGGTTTCCATAGCGCCTGGACGGGAGTTTTGCGGTAGGCTTTGCGTTCTGTAACGCTCACCTGATTCCCGTTGAGGCGCCGGTCTTGACTGGGCGTATACCGTATCTTCAAAGGTGATGTGTAACACACGGCTGGCTCTTTGGGCTGGACCTCTGTGAACTGTATGTCTGACTCGAAGGGTAAGATGTCTGCAGATAGAAAATATGGGATTAATGAACTGGGTTATTGAATGTCTCTCTCTTCTTCCCTTTCTCCTCTCCTGTAGAACCCAAAAGGTTAACGCTCTCACCTTAGGTAAGTGAACGCCGTGCTCTCCATCTGCCTCGGGGCAGGGTGCTGTAACCAGTTTCTTCACTGGATAAGGGGAGCAGGCCTCTTGACTTCAGAAGACTGCTGTCCGTCGTTTACTGCACGAACGGTAAGTTTCGAGTAATTCTAATGTCTTTAAAAGTCTTTAGTAATGATGTCTCTTGTTTTGCAGGGTTCCGGCGATGGCGGATGACGGGCTGAAGTGAGTTGAAGATGGAGCCCGTGTGATGAATAGAAGCGCCTGGAAGCACGTAAGTAAGCGCTTGTTGCCTGCTTCACGATGCGCTCTAACTGTCTTTTTATTTTGCAGGTACAAGTTCGGAGCGGCTGCAGGGTGCCGGAATATCCACTGGGTTAGATGTGGAAAGAAGTAATGGCACGTGAGTATTAAAGTTCCCCAATGTCTTTAAACGCACCTTGTTTTGTCTTTCAGATGCGGGATGCAGCGCCGAAGGCCTCCGGAGCGTGCAAAGAGTTGGTAAACTTTTGTCTTTCAGATGCCGGAATGCAGTGCGAAGACCCGGAGCGCACGAAGAGTAGGTAAGCCTTTGTCTTTCAGATGCCGGAATGCAGCGCGAGGCATTGGTGACAGCCGATGGACCAGGTAAGTGAAGCGCTATCACTGAAGACCGTAATGCTAACCTGTTCTTTCTTGTCTTTATAGGTGTTGCTGAAGACTGGATTCAGGGTGGTAAGCCTTTTTCCTTAGGCCCAGGATCAGATGCAGAAGACACGATGAGCTTTCTGCTGCAGAGGATGCAGAATAACGCAAAGCAAGATTCATCCATCGGGTGTGGTTTAAATAGCCTCCTGTAGTGCTTAGGTGTCTCCTTCCACAGCCACGCCTAGGTAAGAAAAGAGTTCCTGCTTTCCAGAAGAGTTCCAGTGTTCTGAACCTAGGGAGTGGCTCCTGCCCCACCCAACAGGAAAAGTAGTTCCAAACAGAAGAGGATCAGAGGCTCAACTGGCAGGCAAGTAAGCAGCATGGTCTGCTGCAGGTAAGTCCACCCAAGCATTATGAGCCCGGCGCTTCCAGCGCTGGGACTGGGCATATTTATGAGCCTGGTGCCACTGGCGCCAGGACTGGGTCCAAAAGGTCCCAATTGGGACTGGTTGGCACTCGGAACCTGGGTTATGGATCTGCTTCCAAGGGAGTTGGGAAAACCCTGACCTTTTGGAAGCAGAGATCATGACATCTACACCCTCCACGGCCCCTGCAGGCAGCCCACACCACAGGGGACTACCCAGCACCCCTGCTCATGTCCCGCAGGCAGCCCATCCACCATGGGCATGCTCCCCATACCAGCCACATGTCATCTTGCACTACTGATCAACAACGCATATCTCCCAGCACCCTCACCCCCCAGCACTGTGGGGCACCTGCCAGCAGGCCTCCACTCATGTCCAACTCATGTCCCCCTGCACACCCCCCAGCATCCAGGGGCACCCTCCACCAGGCCCCCATTCATGTCTCCCAGCACACCCACCCCCCAGCAGTGCAGGGGTACCCTCCACCAGGCCCCCACTCATGTCCAACTCATGTCTCCCAGCACCCCCACCCCCCCGCAGTGCAGGGCACCCTCCACCATGCACCCACTCATGTCTCCCAGCACCCCTACCCCCCAGCAGTGCAGGGGCACCCTCCACCAGGCCCCCACTCATGTCTCCCAGCACCCCCACCACCCAGCAGTGCAGGGGCACCCTCCACCAGGCCCCCACTCATGTCCAACTCATGTCCCCCTGCACCCCCACCCCCCAGCATCCAGGGGCACCCTCCACCAGACCCCCACTCATGTCCAACTCATGTCCCCCTGCACCACCCCCCAGCATCCAGGGGCACCCTCCACCAGGCCCCCACTCATGACCAACTCATGTCTCCCAGCACCCCCACCCCCCGCAGTGCAGGACACCCTCCACCATGCCCCCACTCATGTCTCCCAGCACCCCCACCCCCCAGCAGTGCAGGAGCACCCTCCACCAGGCCCCCACTCATGTCCAACTCATGTCCCCCTGCACCCCCACCCCCCAGCATCCAGGGGCACCCTCCACCAGGCCCCCACTCATGTCCAACTCATGTCCCCCTGCACCACCCCCCAGCATCCAGGGGCACCCTCCACCAGGCCCCCACTCATGTCCAACTCATGTCCCCCTGCACCCCCACCCCCAAGCAGTGCAGGGGCACCCTCCACCAGGCCCCCACTCATGTCCAACTCATGTCCCCCTGCACCACCCCCCAGCATCCAGGGGCACCCTCTACCAGGCCCCCACTCATGTCCAACTCATGTCTCCCAGCACCCCCACCCCCCAGCAGTGCAGGGCACCCTCCACCATGCCCCCACTCATGTCTCCCAGCACCCCCACCCCCCAGCATCCAGGGGCACCCTCCACCAGGCCCCACTCATGTCCAACTCATGTCCCCCTGCACCACCCCCCAGCATCCAGGGGCACCCTCCACCAGGCCCCCACTCATGTCCAACTCATGTCTCCCAGCACCCCCACCCCCCCGCAGTGCAGGACACCCTCCACCATGCCCCCACTCATGTCTCCCAGCACCCCCACCCCCCAGCAGTGCAGGGGCACCCTCCACCAGGCCCCCACTCATGTCCAACTCATGTCCCCCTGCACCCCCACCCCCCAGCATCCAGGGGCACCCTCCACCAGGCCCCCACTCATGTCCAACTCATGTCCCCCTGCACCACCCCCCAGCATCCAGGGGCACCCTCCACCAGGCCCCCACTCATGTCCAACTCATGTCCCCCTGCACCCCCACCCCCAAGCAGTCCAGGGGCACCCTCCTCCAGGCCCCACTCATGTCCAACTCATGTCCCCCTGCACCACCCCCCAGCATCCAGGGGCACCCTCCACCAGGCCCCCACTCATGTCCAACTCATGTCCCCCTGCACCCCCACCCCCAAGCAATGCAGGGGCACCCTCCACCAGGCCCCCACTCATGTCCAACTCATGTCCCCCTGCACCACCCCCCAGCATCCAGGGGCACCCTCCACCAGGCCCCCACTCATGTCCAACTCATGTCCCCCTGCACCACCCCCCTGCATCCAGGGGCACCCTCCACCAGGCCCCCATTCATGTCCAACTCATGTCCCCCTGCACCCCCACCCCCAAGCAGTGCAGGGGCACCCTCCACCAGGCCCCCACTCGTGTCCAACTCATGTCCCCCTGTACCCCACCCCCCAGCAGTGCAGGGGCACCCTCCACCAGGCCCCCACTCATGTCTTCCAGCACCCCCACCCCCCAGCAGTGCAGGGGCACCCTCCACCAGGCCCCCACTCATGTCCAACTCATGTCCCCCTGCACCCCCACCCCCAGCAGTGCAGGGGCACCCTCCACCAGGCCACCACTCATGTCTCCCAGCACCCCCACCCCCAGCATTGCAGGGCACCCTCCACCAGGCCCCCACTCATGTCTCCCAGCACCCCCACCCCCCAGCAGTGCAGGGGCACCCTCCACCAGGCCTCCACTCATGTCCAACTCATGTCCCCCTGCACCCCCACCCCCCAGCAGTGCAGGGGCACCCTCCACCAGGCCCCCACTCATGTCCAACTCATGTCTCCCAGCACCCCCACCCCCTGCATTGCAGGGCACCCTCCACCATGCCCCCACTCATGTCTCCCAGCACCCCCACCCCCAGCAGTGCAGGGGCACCCTCCACCAGGCCTCCACTCATGTCCAACTCATGTCCCCCTGCACCCCCACCCCCCAGCAGTGCAGGGGCACCCTCCACCAGGCCCCCACTCATGTCCAACTCATGTCCCCCTGCACCCCCACCCCCCAGCATCCAGGGGCACCCTCCACCAGGCCCCCACTCATGTCCAACTCATGTCTCCCAGCACCCCCACCCCACAGCAGTGCAGGGGCACCCTCCACCAGGCCCCCACTCATGTCCAACTCATGTCCCCCTGCACTCCCACCCCCCAGCAGTGCAGGGGCACCCTCCACCAGGCCACCACTCATGTCTCCCAGCACCCCCACCCCCAGCAGTGCAGGGCACCCTCCACCAGGCCCCCACTCATGACTCCCAGCACCCCCACCTCCCAGCAGTGCAGGGCACCCTCCACCATGCCCCCACTCATGTCTCCCAGCACCCCCACCCCCCAGCAGTGCAGGGCACCCTCCACCATGCCCCCACTCATGTCTCCCAGCACCCCCACCCCCCAGCACTGTGGGGCACCTGCCAGCATGCCCCCACTCATGTCCAACTCATGTCCCTCTGCACCCCCCCAGCATCCAGGGGCACCCTCCACCAGGCCTCCACTCATGTCTCCCAGCACCCCCACCCCCCAGCAGTGCAGGGGCACCCTCCACCAGGCCCCCACTCATGTCCAACTCATGTCCCCCTGCACCCCCACCCCCCAGCATCCAGGGGCACCCTCCACCAGGCCCCCACTCATGTCCAACTCATGTCCCTCTGCACCCCCCCCAGCATCCAGGGGCACCCTCCACCAGGCCCCCACTCATGTCCAACTCATGTCTCCCAGCACCCCCACCCCCGCACAGTGCAGGGCACCCTCCACCATGCCCTCACTCATGTCTCCCAGCACCCCCACCCCCCAGCAGTGCAGGGGCACCCTCCACTAGGCCCCCATTCATGTCCAACTCATGTCCCCCTGCACCCCCACCCCCCAACATCCAGGGGCACCCTCCACCAGGCCCCCACTCATGTCCAACTCATGTCTCCCAGCACCCCCACCCCCCCACAGTGCAGGGCACCCTCCACCATGCCCCCACTCATGTCTCCCAGCACCCCCACCCCCAGCAGTGCAGGGGCACCCTCCACCAGGCCTCCACTCATGTCCAACTCATGTCCCCCTGCACCCCCACCCCCCAGCAGTGCAGGGGCACCCTCCACCAGGCCCCCACTCATGTCCAACTCATGTCCCCCTGCACCCCCACCCCCCAGCATCCAGGGGCACCCTCCACCAGGCCCCCACTCATGTCCAACTCATGTCTCCCAGCACCCCCACCCCACAGCAGTGCAGGGGCACCCTCCACCAGGCCCCCACTCATGTCCAACTCATGTCCCCCTGCACTCCCACCCCCCAGCAGTGCAGGGGCACCCTCCACCAGGCCACCACTCATGTCTCCCAGCACCCCCACCCCCCAGCAGTGCAGGGCACCCTCCACCAGGCCCCCACTCATGACTCCCAGCACCCCCACCTACCAGCAGTGCAGGGCACCCTCCACCATGCCCCCACTCATGTCTCCCAGCACCCCCACCCCCCAGCAGTGCAGGGCACCCTCCACCATGCCCCCACTCATGTCTCCCAGCACCCCCACCCCCCAGCACTGTGGGGCACCTGCCAGCATGCCCCCACTCATGTCCAACTCATGTCCCTCTGCACCCCCCCAGCATCCAGGGGCACCCTCCACCAGGCCTCCACTCATGTCTCCCAGCACCCCCACCCCCCAGCAGTGCAGGGGCACCCTCCACCAGGCCCCCACTCATGTCCAACTCATGTCCCCCTGCACCCCCACCCCCCAGCATCCAGGGGCACCCTCCACCAGGCCCCCACTCATGTCCAACTCATGTCCCTCTGCACCCCCCCCAGCATCCAGGGGCACCCTCCACCAGGCCCCCACTCATGTCCAACTCATGTCTCCCAGCACCCCCACCCCCGCACAGTGCAGGGCACCCTCCACCATGCCCTCACTCATGTCTCCCAGCACCCCCACCCCCCAGCAGTGCAGGGGCACCCTCCACTAGGCCCCCATTCATGTCCAACTCATGTCCCCCTGCACCCCCACCCCCCAACATCCAGGGGCACCCTCCACCAGGCCCCCACTCATGTCCAACTCATGTCTCCCAGCACCCCCACCCCCCACAGTGCAGGGCACCCTCCACCATGCTCCCACTCATGTCTCCCAGCACCCCCACCCCCCAGCAGTGCAGGGCACCCTCCACCATGCCCCCACTCATGTCTCCCAGCATGCCCACCCCCCCGCAGTGCAGGGCACCCTCAACCATGCCCCCACTCATGTCTCCCAGCACCCCACTCCAGCAGTGCAGGGAACCCTCCACCATGCCCCCACTCATGTCTCCCAGCACCCCCACCCCCCAGCAGTGCAGAGCGCCCTCCACCAGGCCCCCACTCATGTCTCCCAGCACCCCCACCCTCCAGCAGTGCAGGGCACCCTCCACCATGCCCCCACTCATGTCTCCCAGCACCCCCACCCCCCAGTAGTGCAGGGGCACCCTCCACCAGGCCCCGACTCATGTCCCCCAGCCAACACGTCATCAGAATCTAGATCCCTGGCCCTTATGGGCTGCCTCCACATGCCAAACACCCACCCAAGTATTGCATCCACCCACTTAGAAATGCCAATTACATGATACAACCCCAATGGCAAGTATGTAAATGAACACATGTCCCTCACATACACACAATGGGTGTCAGTGAATGTCAAAACCCATATCATGACATGCACGAAACCAATGAGATGCTACTACACACTGAAGTTTGATGAAGAACATGTATTAAAAGCAACATAAATGGATTCAAAAATAAACAAACGACAGTGGGAATTAAAAACAAAAAGCAGCATGTCCGTAAAATAATGTGAAACCAAAAATCATAGTCCAAAGGAAAGGTGTCCAAAGTCACAGTTCAAAAACGTAAATCCAAAGGAAAATCAAAACCGAAAACCATTGCTCCATGGGTAAATTCCAAATAAAAAAAATAAAAAATCCAACAGTCAACTATATACAGCTTAACCAATCCAGGGTCCATGATCCCAACAGAAGAAATGAAACCTATCTAATAATACTACCTAATTAAAAAAATATATAAAAAAATGTGGTCCATTGTCCAAAAGGTCCAAAAAAAAAAAAACCCAAAGGAAACCTAACACTAACTACATAGCTATTTACAAGGGCAGCGGGCTAGTCCTACGGCTCACTTCGGGATATTCCAGGCCAGGGCATCATCGAACTCCTGCTCAATGTCCCGGAGGCGGTCCTCCTCCATGGCCCCGAGGGTCCGCAGGGCCGACGACATGTTCTCCTCCAACTCCCTGCGGATTGCCTCGAGGCACTCGGCCCGCCTTAGGGCCCTCCGCATGGAGTTCTCCGCCCTGACCATCATGAGCCGTGCCTCTTCCGCCCGCTGCCGCTCCGCATCTATGGCATGGCCCAACCGCTGCCACACGGAAGACACTTCCCGTCCTGGGTCCTCCTGCCCTCTGCCGATGCCTGCCCCTCCGATGTCGAAGGCCCCGAGCCATCATGGCTCCCACCTCGTTGCTGCCTATGCTGTGCCTGTGCCTGTACCCTGGCTCCTGCTGCCTGCACATCCTCCACCGGCTGGGGTGCAGTCATTGATGTGGCCACCCCTGCTGGACGTCCGACTCCCGACTGTGGCAGGGATGTGTTCTCCACCAGCCTGACCGCACCGTCAGAGGCAGCTCCACAGGGCACCCAGGTGACAAATGGGTGGAAAGATGGCACGGAGGACGACTGGCACATAGGGTGTTCAGTTGAGGAGGGGGTCGGAACAAGCTCCAGCAAATGGAGGAATCCGGCCTGGGTGACCTGTCCCAGTAGTCCGACGCGGTCAATGAGCCATTCGAGATGACGTGCAGTCTCCTCATGAAAAGACTGCAGGTCACCTCGCATGGCCCGTTGACGCAACGCCTCACCAGTCAGGACAGGCTCAACCCGTACCTGGATAGCCACGTCCGCAGGCAGAGGAAGGCCAGTTGTTGTAAGCTCATCCCCTGCCTGAAAACGGGTCTGGACGTAGGCATCCCTGCTGGTGCAAGATGATGCAGTGACAGGATCAGGGACAGGATTGCACACAGGTACCTCTGCGGCGGCCTGTGCTGCCTCCTGTCCCTGGTCTTGCACTGCACCACTAGCACCAGTGGAATCCCCACCTCCAGACCCCGTCTCTGTTGCTTGCATGGCCTCCTCCTCCACCAAACACCCCACCAACCTGGATGACTCCGTGCCATCTTCCCCCGTTGGGCACTGTGGGGTCCCAGCTGCCCCTTCTGCTGCCGAGGAGTCCAACTCCGACCTCTGCCTCTTGGACCTCCCCCCGGCAGTTGCGGCCTGGGACGCGGCACCCGGCTCCTCACTCCCCGACGAGATGACAACCTGGGAGGGGAGCCGGGCCTTGCGTCTCCGGCTGGCGGTGCAATCCCTGCCGCTGTGCTCCACAGCACCTTCTCCGCCCTCTTCATCAGTTGACGCTGCAGACAGGGAGAAATAAAACACAGGCATCAGGGCACTGTACAATGGACACATACACACATGAAAGTTGTACATGAGTGGCATTTTGAAACCTCAGACATGGCATCACATTCGCCAACACACATGTCATTTCAACTCGCACACATGAGCCATACAAAACCATATTGCAACAGCAAGCACCATCCATACACATACAACAGCATGAGCAGGCAAAGGTGAACCAGACATCACATGCAACACAGGGAGTGCACTACACATGCACACACACCACCACACTTGCATGCATGTGTACACCTCTGCCAACTGTCGCAGTGTTCAGATTGGCATCCATGTCACATCTGCCAATCAGGCTTCCACATCCCGCTGTCACATGCATCCATGTTGCATCACTGTTGCACCCTTGTCAAATACACACACATGCACATGTACACAGTGCTGATACATGCAGCTGAAACCAACATCCATGTGTGACATCACGAACATGCCTACTTACATACACATTCATCCAAACATGTGTACCCACACATCTGCATTTGGCATGCAAGCCTACACACACAAGCACCATCCATGTCTCACACATGAGAGCCCTCGCATGTGTTAGCCTCATGGCCCTGTACACCCCCCCATACTTGGCCCCATAAAAACACATGTGCAACCTGCACACTACTGGCACACCACCACACGCACAGCTTACAATCATGATGCATGTACACTTACCGCTCGACTCCAGACGGGTCTGCCTCTCAAGGACCTGGACGTGGAGCACTGGGGATATGCGTTCCAGGACCCTCATCTGATCGTCCGACAAGTGGCCCCGGCGCCCCTTAGCATTCGCTGCCTTCAAGAGGCGCCGGGCCTTTTTGAGGGTCCTGGACCTGAAGTCCTCCCAGCGCTTCTTGACATGATGGAATAGTCGGACTGCCACCCCCTCCGCGTTGATGGCAGTCACGATGTCCGTCAAGATCCGAGTCCGTCCTTCCTTGTCGGCGCGCAAACTTCCGAAGAGGGCATCATACTGCCCCAGGACTTGCTCCACCAGGACACCAACTTCGGTGGCAGTGAAGCTGGTGCCCTTCTGCCTCTCTGGCCGGGGGTTGCCAGTTGTGCCAGATGTTGCAGTGCCCGACATGACAACCCCAGAGGCAGGAGTGGGTGGGCAACTGGGTCCTGGGGCTGGTCTGTGGAGCGATGGAATCCCAGTCGGGAGTCTTCGGTTCCAGCAGGGGTGGTCACAGCAACAGCACCCCTGGCTGATGTGCAGGCAGCAAATGGCAGGGCACGTGGGCAGTAGGCAATCAGGCAGCAGCAGATGGCAGGTGGGAGCATGCTCGGGGCTCTGGGGGGCGGTAATTCGGCCTTCTGGGCAGGAGCGTGGTCTTCTGTGTGTTTACGTGTGGCCAGCTTGATACGGAGTGATTTGGCACGTGAAAATCAAGCACGTCTGCGTGTAATTCGAGGAAAGGGCCTTAGCGCGTAAGCGCGTCAGCACATGTACGCGAATTCATTGGCCCAAAGGCCCCCAGCGTGTAGGCACGTCTATGACGTTACGCGCACGTGCGTTTTCCATGGCGCGTAGAAAAAATAAGCACGTCAGAGTGTCATAGCGTGCAATTGGTGGAAAGGGCCTCAGCTCGTATGCGCGTCTGTGACGTGCATGCGCGGGCGTTTCCCTATGACTGCACGTCAGAGTGTCAGCTCGTGTAATTGGAGGATAGGGCCTTAGCGCGTACACGCGGAAGTGACGCTGGACGTGTGGGCATGTTTAAAAGGTACGTGTAGAACGCCATTTCCTTGTACGTGCTTTTCGTGGAGAGCGAGTGGGTGAAATCTGTACTTCTTGTCGGTTCACACGCAATTTACTTCACGACATTCCAAGTTCGTACTCCCTGTTACCTCTGACAGCTTTTTCTCTTTTTGTCTTTTTCCTGGGCCTGTTTCCTCAAACAGTGTTCACTTCTTCTGTTGTCCTGTCTCCTCAGACAGCGTACAATTCTTCTTTTGGTGGGGGTATTGCCAACGCGCACACGCGCGTATTTTTCACGTGATTTTTCCTGGCAGACGGTGAGTCGCGCACGTATTTAACATCTGTGCTTGCCCCGTGTGTTGCGTACCCCTTCAGAGGTCAGTCTAGGCTGCGTGTGACACACATACGTTCATTTTTGTATTTCTGGGTGCCACAGCGTAGTGCAGGTTTATTTTTCCACGCACGTGGTCTAGGAGGGGTTGCGTGCACATTATCTCCCTTTTTTGGGGTGCCTGTGCGTTGCGTGACCCGTCATCTTCCCCCAGTGGTCACATACAGCCTTGCTAGAGCACTAGGGTACGAATTCCATCTAGTACCCTACCCCTTTGACCCCCAATTGCCCAGGACAATAGTTTACTGCAACTCCTATACGCACAACAACATCAGTGCCATGGTTGGGAGGCGAGCACGCGGTAAGGGTGGTAAAGGTGGCCGAGCCACAAGAGGTGGCCGTGGTGGAAACGGTAGGGGACGTGGCCGGGACTTGCAGGGTGCCCCTAGCCCCCCATGTGTGGGTGACCAGTCAGGGACACCCATGCCCCCCCCCCCTGGTTGAGGGTAACGTGGCTGACACCATCCCTGCTCAGCCCTTGTTGGACCAGCCCATTGTGGCACCAGACCTGGCAAAGGGTGACTCCATGGCTGACTTCCAGGTCAGCAGGTCTAGGCCACGTGTGGCAGTGCACATTGGTGTCACCAGGCCACGTGGATCAGGGGCAGCTATGTCATCTGCTGCCCCGAGTAGGCAGGGTGGGGAGGCTACAGGGGCAGCTGCGGCTCCATCCACCCCAGCTATGAGTCTCCCAGCCAGGACAGTGTCGGTCCCAGTCCATCCTGCTGGCGTTCATCACACTTCAACTAATGCCTGCACCAAGTCCCATGGTGAGTGTTCATTCCCACACTCCTAGTCCACAGTCCACCGGGGCTCCTGCCCCTAGTGTCCAGAGCGGCGTAGGACACTCAGGATCCCCACCACCTTCCAAGCGGAAGAGGAAGAGTGCTCGTCCAGTACAGGCTGATGCCCCAGACACGGCTACACAGTCCGGCCCACCAAGGAAGCTCAGCTTCAATCAGGCCGAACTTGATGCACTTGTGGAGTATGTGTCTGCACATGACAGCGAAATGGTGATTACTGCAGGATGCAAGACCACACCTGCACAACGTCAGGCACACTGACAGACCATCACGGACCGCATAAGTGCCCTTGGATTCGTGAGGCGCACAGTTAATGATTGCTACAAGCGCTGGAATGACCTGAAGCGCAGGGCAAAGCTGGCCTCAAGTCATGCCGCAACTCTAGTGACTGGAGGTGGGTCTCCAGCAGAGGACATAGAACTCACTCCACATGAGTATGTTGCTGGGACCTACGTCACGGAGGAACAGATCCAAGGCGTGGGAGACCTGCCAGATTACGAGGCATTGTCCGGTGAGTGCACATGCACGTGTGTGTCATCCATGTGCATGGTGTGTGTGTGAGGGCTTCTGATTGAGTGCCAGGTGAGGGTGTGTGTGCCTGAGTGGTTTGGGTCACCCATCATCCAATACATTCTGCGCACCAGGATTTGGGTATTACAGTATCCCTTCTGGCAACAGTAGACATTCAGCCCAACCTCACGCCAGTTGCCCTTGAAGTGTCATCTTGCCACAACATAGTTGCGTATTATTCTGTGTTCATTCAGGCTGATTGTTTGCATTCCACCACTTTCACTAGGCATTTCTCAGTCCTATTGTCACATGTGTGACATGGCTATGGTACATGCCATCTGTGTGATGGCATGTGTCATGTATGTGTATTGGACATGCCAATCACAGGCCAATGTGTGATGGCACTGCTAGCCAGCATGCAGCAAATGTGTTGGTCTTCCATCTTGGTGTCATCAATGTGTGCCATTTGCCTCCCCTTAATACGCAGTGACGGTGCATGCATGGGAGGGTTATAGTCATGTGGGACATGTGTCAATGAAGTACTGTTTCTGTTGCTTCTCAGCCCTAATTGTGTGCCATGGTGCTAATGCCTGTTCCCATTTCTTTTCTTTCATGTCTTTGCAGGGGATGACGCACTTGATACTGCTGGGGTTGTGGAGATGGTGCAGACCCAGGAGGGGTCTCAGGCCCGACCGGGCACCAGTGAGGGACATGGTGTGGTGGTAGGTGAGAACCCACACTTGCTGCAGACCATCATCTCAAGGGGTGTCTCTGGGTGCACCTCCCCCAAGCTCTATTCAGGTGTCGATTCGGATGATGAGACCTATGTGCGGTCGCAGGTAAGTGTTTCTGGGAGGGATTCTGTACTGTCCAACCCCCCTGCACCAGGGGTAGAACCCTCAATGGGGATGTCAGTGTTGGTAGGTCCGCCTTTGGTGGTTACGGATGCAGGGTCACACTCCGCAACATCTGATCCTGTTCCTGGGCCAGCAGATCAGAAGGAGAATGCAGTCTTGCAGCCTCAGGCAGTGCCGGCACAGCAAGGCGCAGTTCGCCTTGCCCCAGACAGGTGTGGTGCCCGCCGACACGGTGGCTGTACGCCACCTGGCAATACCATGTGGGAGCAATCCATATACGGTATGGCAAACCAACAGGCAGCATCATCTGAGATGATGGCTCAGGCCATGGATAGGGTGGCCACTTCCATTGTCCCCCAAGAAAGGCTGATGGAACAACTACAGCAGGCAACAGACTCCATTTGCCAGTCATACAGGGAGGACATGTTGACGTCCAACAGGGACAGGCGGGCAGCACTGGAGACTCTGCGGGAAGCCATTTCTATTGAGGGTGGAACTTGGTCAGCTCAGGGTGACTCTTCTTGAGCTTGAGGCTTCAACTGGCAAGAGGACAGAACAGCAGCTGGAGCGGCTCACACGTACGCTCTCAGCTGAGATGCAGGCAACTAGGGAGGAGGTCCGGGCATCCCGTGAGTTGTTGCATGGGGACCTCCGCACGATTATCCTCCAGAACCAGACCTTCCACACCCGCATGCTTGCTGCCATGGAGGACCATACTAGGGCTTTGCGTGGGCTGCCTCCCATAGTGCCACCACTTCCTGATGCAGCTGCAGAGGGCGAGGAGAGCAACAGCAGCAAATATCTCACAATAGGGTAGCCGTGCAGGCCATGAGCTCATGGAGGTGTTTTTTTTTCGCAAGATCCACACAGGTGAGTTTTGGTGTGCACCCTGTCCTCGGACCTCCTGGGTGGCCTCCCCCACCCCCCCTGGCCCATTCATGGCCATTTTTGATTTTTGATTTTTGATTTTTTGGACAGTGTGTTGCCTTGTGTGGCTCCCGTGGGCATACTCTGTATTGTGGCTGCGCTCATGCACGCTTGTCCTGAATTTGGGTTAGATGCTTGGGTTTGTGTGACACACACCCCTCCTGCTTCCCGTTTCCATGGGCTTGCAAAGGGTGTGCCAAAGTGACATTGACTTACACAGTGACGTTGGACTCCCATTTGATGTGTGGGCAGTCTGTAGTTAATACTGTGTATACATTCCTAGTGCATATTGTTGTTGTATTGTACACTGCATGGTGTATTGATATGTGCCTCTGCATCCATCTCATCCTCCTAATTTGCAGGTCCATTTCTCATGTCTTCATAAGGCGGTCTACTTTGGAAATGGAGTCCATGTTGTAAGCAGTGCACCTACACTTTTGCGTGGCGCTAACACTGTACAGTTGGAAGTGTTCGAAGTGCTGACATTATCAGGTAGTGAGACTACCAATTTTTAAATCCGTACTGTCATGTTTATGGTAGGTTGGAGGTTGTGTAGGTGATTAGTATTATTGGTAAATATTTGGTAATGTGTGTTGTTGGTCCTGCATTACTGTGAGCATTTCATGTGTGGCCAGTTTCCATTAGGGATACTGTAGTTTGTGACACTTGTGTCATGTTGTGGGGATTAATTTGTTTGCTCTCACATAGCATGACATGCCATGGTGTGTTGTGTGGCGGTGCCGGGGAGGGGTTGGGTGACATGGCACTGTTCTCATGTTGTATTTAGCAAGTGGGTATTCATTTTTGCTGCATAGAGGTGTGTCTTTTGATGACACTGCATTGGTGGTGTTTGTGTAGGTAGGGATGCACACATTGTGACACTTCCAGGTGAAAAATCTCAGACTGCTATGGTTCTGACAGTTGACTGTCCCTTAATTCATCAGAATTGTCTGATTGAGTCATCATTGATTGTCAGATGGCATGTGCCAGGGCTGTGTGCACTCCACAGGGGTGTGATTTCTATGTGAAGTAATTAGCCACCAGCTGCATACGGGCTGCCTCACCCTGTGCCCTTTCCCCTCCCATGCACAGCGGGCGTGCATGTAGTTGGGGATGTGGGGCCACCACCATGTCCACAGCCAGGCCCCGGTGTGTTGCAACATTGTGCAGGACACATGCTGCCACTATGATGCCACTGTGATTCCACTTGCTATGTGTGATTTAGGTGCGCCCAGCACTACCTCTGCTGCTGCCACTGTTGCCACTGTGATTCCACCTGCTATGTGTGATTTAGGTGCGCCCAGCACTACCTCTGCTGCTGCCACTGTTGCCACTGTGATTCCACCTGCTATGTGTGATTTAGGTGCGCCCAGCACTGCCTCTGCTGCTACCACTGTTGCCACTGTGATTCCACCTGCTATGTGTGATTTAGGTGCGCCCAGCACTACCTCTGCTGCTGCCACTGTTGCCACTGTGATTCCACCTGCTATGTGTGATTTAGGTGCGCCCAGCACTACCTCTGCTGCTGCCACTGTTGCCACTGTGATTCCACCTGCTATGTGTGATTTAGGTGCGCCCAGCACTGCCTCTGCTGCTGCCACTGTTGCCACTGTGATTCCACTTGCTATGTGTGATTTAGGTGCGCCCAGCACTGCCTCTGCTGCCGCCACTGTTGCCACTGTGATTCCACTTGCTATGTGTGATTTAGGTGCGCCCAGCACTGCCTCTGCTGCTGCCACTGTTGCTACTGTGATTCCGCTTGCTATGTGTGATTTAGGTGTGCCCAGCACTGCCTCTACTGCTGCCACTGACGATATTGGTGAACCACTTGGTATGTGCGCCCCCACCACTGCTAGCGAATCGACCCTAAGCAAACCATCAATACTCAAATGCGCCCTCATCAATGCGCGCTCCCTCCCGGCACAGGCCCTAGATATCCACGACCTCATATGCAACTCCAACCTTGATCTACTATTTATCTGCGAAACATGGCTCCATGAAGCCGCAGGCCCTGCTCTAGCCATTGCCCTACCCGATGGTTATACAATTTTCAGGCAAGACCGCAATACACAAAAAGGAGGGGGGGTCGCATTGATAGCCAAACAATCCATCCCTATCAGAAGGATACAAGGAGACCCCTCACACAGTTGTGACTACATGCTCGTCAAAATCAACCCCTCACCTAGCTGCACCATCACCACCCACCTCACATACCGCCCACCAGGACCAGCGGGAGAATTCCAAGAAGCGCTCTTACACTCCATCAGCAACAACCTCAAGAAAACCACCATGTCCATCCTCCTGGGTGACATGAACCTCGGGCTCAATGACAGGAATGCCACCTCGTTCAACAACGCCCTCACAACACTTGGATTCAAACAAGAAGTGTTAAAACCAACACACAACAAAGGCCGCATACTGGATTGGATCACCCAACACAACTGTCAGATATCGACGCCCATCATTGACCCCATTCCCTGGTCGGAGCACTCCATCATCCACTTCAATATCAACTACTCCAAAACTCCACCCACCGCTCACCAAGCTCTGCTGCCCGCCCTCACGAGGAGCACCAAGCAACTAACCAAGGAAAGACTATTTCCCCACCTCCTGGTTCCCGAACTCAAACACCCCTTCACCCACAACCCAGACACTCTCGCAGAAACCTACAACGCCTTTATCACCAAGGCCATAGATACCATTGCTCCCTTGGCACTTAGGAAAGCTAAACCCACCAAAAAAACTAACTCTTGGTTCACTCAGGATCTCCTGAAACTACGCTCACAAAAACGACTAGCTCTCAAATCCTGGCAAACGAACCCCACTTACATCACTAAACAAGCCTTTAAAGACGCCGCCAAACAATACAAATCCACCATCATTGCTGCCAAAGCCAACTCCTTCAATACCAGGATCGCCAACGCTAAATCTGGATCCAGAGAAATCTTCGCTATCTTCAGAGAATTGGAGTCCCCAACTCCCCCCCCTAACCACTTGAATAAAGACAAAGAATGGCGCAATGACATCCAAGAAGCCATGCTCAACAAACTGAATACTCTGCAAGATAAAATCATCACTCACCAAAAAGCCTTATCGCAACAACTATCCAACCTACACCAGAACACCGCCCCTTCCGGAATCCCAGCCTTCTCGTTCCAGGAGATGACAGAAGAGGAAGTCCGAACCATACTCAACGCCATCAAACCCTCCAACTGTAAAGGCGACTCATGTCCAGCCCAGCTCATCAAGGATAGCGCACCTTCACTAGTACTGTTCTTCACAGCCTTCATCAATGCCTCGTTCAGATCCAACCAAGTGCCATCCTGCCTCAAAGAAGCTTGGGTCCGCCCATTACTGAAAAAACCTACACTAGACCCCAAGATACCAGGGAACTACAGGCCCATCACAACAGTTCCCTTCCTTCTCAAAATCCTGGATAAAGCTGCATACATCCAAGTTCAAAACTACCTAGAAACGCATCACCTACTTGGTCTCCGGCAATCTGGCTTCCGGCCAAACCATGGCACAGAAACAGCACTACTGGACCTCAAAAAACAAATTCGATGACCTAAGAGACCTAGGCAAACCAGCTCTCCTACTTCTACTAGACCTTTCGGCGGCATTCGACCTGGTCAATCATGACACCCTCTGCCACCACCTCTCTACAGCGGGCAACTTCTCACCAGAAGCCACCGCCTGGATAGCATCCTTCCTTAAGGGCAGAGAAATGATAGTCTTCTCGGACACAGCCTGCGCCCAGTCACATCTTATTAAATGCGGTGTCCCGCAGGGATCCTGCATATCTCCTACTCTGTACAACCTTTTCACAAGGGCACTATTTAAATACCTCGATGCAATGGGCATCACATACACAAACTACGCGGACGACACACAAGTCCTCATCCCTCTCACCGGAGACTATGAAGCCGACCAAAAAACCCTCATCTCCATCGACACCACCATCCAAACCTGGATGGCTGAGAATTGGCTCTGCCTCAACAGCGAAAAAACAGAGTTACTCATCATCGGATCACCTGCCACAATCAATAAAATGGGGCCCCAATATGACTCCTTCATCATTGACAACTGCTGCATCTCGGTCTCCAAAACAGTCAAAACCCTTGGAGTATACCTGGACTCCAACCTCACCATGGACAGACAGGTCAACGCAATCTCTTCAGCAGCAGCCTACCACTCAAAACTTATCACCGCATCAAGGCCCTTCCTTTTACAGGAAAACTTCCTCACCATCGCAAGAGCTATCATAGGATCCCGCCTAGACTACTGCAATGCACTCCTAGTAGGCACTTCAGCCAAAAACATCAAAAAACTTCAAACGGTGCAGAACAATGCCCTCAGAGCAGCAACAGGAATCTCGAAAAGAGACCACATTTCAGCCACCAGAAAATCCGTCCACTGGCTCCCAGTTAAGGAACGAATCCTTTTCAAATCACTGGCACTCACACACAAATGCCGACAGGACACAGCACCATGCTACCTTGCGCAGAGATTCTCTGATTCCCCCTCCAACAGACCAACTAGATCTAGCCACACCAACCGCCTAGCAATTCCAAAAAGCCTCAGAACCAGAGCAGGTGGCACTAGCTTCCCAGTCCTCGCCGCCACCAATTGGAACTTATTACCCGCTGAGATTAGAGGTATCAAATCCCACCTGTGCTTCAGGAAAGCAATAAAAACGATGCTGTTTGTATAAACCCCTCTTGGGCCCTGTCAACTGTATAACTGATGTAATGTCAAACGTCCTTTTTTCCCAGGCTAGGGGTAGATACGATCTTGCTGTAACCTCCTCTATCTACCCCTCCTTGCATTGAAACTAAGTCATTATCTTGCAACAGCGCCCCGATGCCTCTGGGATGTGTGGCGCTTTACAAATGTAAAAATAAATAAATAAATAAATGATCCTGCACACTACTGGGGGAGCGTATAACAGCTGCCCACCAGAACGGTCAAGGGAGCGAAAGCGTGACTTGAGCACTCCGAATGTGCGCTCCACTATGCCCCGGGTTGCAATATGGGCTGCGTTTTATCTTACCTCGGGAGGCGTGATGGGGTTCCGAATTGGCATCATCATGTGGGTGCTCAGAGGGTAGGCACTGTCCCCTGGGGAGGTGGTGATGGGGATCATTAGTGGGGTAGTGACATTACTCTGTATCTGTCGTGCATGCGTGTTCTGTGGCATTTTTACTCACCAAGCAGCCATGCATCGCCATGCCGCCCAGCTTCCATGTCCCGGTTTAGGGTTGACATCCTGTAAAGGAAGCTGTCGTGGGTGGACCCTGGATAGTTGGCATATACTGAGGTGATGATTCCCTTGGCATCACATACTACCTGGATGTTGATGGAATGCCAGTGCTTGCGGTTTCGATAGATGTGCTCAGATGCCCTGGGGGGACGTAGAGCCACATGGGTGCAATCAATGGCACCTAGCACTTTGGGGAATTGTGCCACCCTGTAGAAATCCTGGCTGACAGCCTACCTTTCTGCAGGTGTTCTGGGCAGGTATATGTGCCTGCGGACTGATGGGCGTGCAGTGATGGTGGCCAACACCTGGTGTAGGCACCGTGACTGCGTGGCCTGTGACTGCCCCCCCACTATGGCACTTGTCCGCTGAAATGATCCGGTAGCCAAGAAGTGCAGTACATTGAGGACCTTCTCCAGGGGGCTCAGTGCTTGGGAGCACAGGGTGGGTGATGTGAGGTTATCCTCCCACTCACTGACCAGGTCAAGTATTATGTGAGGTGGAAACCTGTACCTCCCATATACCTGGTCATCAGGCATACCAAAAAGGCTGGTTCTGGGTGTGAAGATTCTGGCCCTGACTATCCTCCTCCTCCTGCGGTATCCCACGGCCACTGCTGCTAGGAACGGTATATTCATCCTGGCGTATGAGCTTGTTTGTTGTTTGCGCACACTTTTATGCTGCGCAGGACGTGCGCCTGCTTCATGCTGGCGTACGTGTTTCCGGACTGGACCTTTTTTTTTGGCGCGTTGTAGGCGACCGTGTAAATCTTCCCGCCCACCCCAGGAATACACGTAACACGCTCTCCCAGGCCCAGTCACAAGTGAATATTCCCTCCCACCCCAGGAATACACGTAACACGCTCTCCCAGGCCGAGTCGCATGTGGAAGTTCACGTGAACCTGTATTACACGTACCC
The DNA here is from genome assembly GCF_040938575.1 of Ambystoma mexicanum. Taxonomy (NCBI): domain Eukaryota; kingdom Metazoa; phylum Chordata; class Amphibia; order Caudata; family Ambystomatidae; genus Ambystoma; species Ambystoma mexicanum. Next base: position 900,909,091 of record NC_090936.1, read on the forward strand.
TGCTGATATCGCGTGTGGAAGTTAACGCAAACCCCGTAATACACGTACCCTGCTGATATCGCTAGTGGAAGTTAACAAGTTAACGCAAACCCCGTAATACACGTACCCTGCTGATATCGCATGTGGAAGTTCACGCGAACCCCATAATACACGTACCCTGCTGATATCGCGTGTGGAAGTTCATGCGGACCCATAATACACGTACCCTGATGAAATCGCATGTAAGACTACCCGCGCACCCCTGAAATACACGTACCCAGGCAAATCGCACTGCTTGGGGGTGGGGGTGCAGGGAGACATGAGTGGGGGCCTGGTGGAGGGTACCCCATGACTGCTGGGGGGTGGGGGTGCAGGGGGACATGAGTTGGACATGAGTGGGGCCTGGTGGAGGGTGCCCCTGGATGCTGGGGGGTGGGGGTGCTGGGAGACATGAGTGGGGGCCTGGTGGAGGGTGCCCCTGGATGCTGGGGGGTGGGGGTGCTGGGAGACATGAGTGGGGGCCTGGTGGAGGGTGCCCCTGACTGCTGGGGAGTGCGGGGGGTGGGAGACATGAGGGGGGGCCTGGTGGAGGGTGCCCCTGATTTCTGGGGGGTGGGAGACATGAGTGGGGGCCTGTGGAGGGTGCCCCTGACTGCTGGGGGTGGGGGTGCAGGGGAACATGAGTTGGACATGAGTGGGGCCTGGTGGAGGGTGCCCCTGACTGCTGGGGGTTGGGGGTGCAGGGGGACATGAGTTGGACATGAGTGGGGCCTAGTGGAGGGTGCCCCTGGATGCTGGGGGGTGGGGGTGCAGGGAGACATGAGTGGGGGCCGGGTGGAGGGTGCCCCTGACTGCTGGGGGGTGGGGGTGCAGGGGGACATGAGTTGGACATGAGTGGGGGCCTGGTGGAGGGTGCCCATGGATGCTGGGGGTGGGGGTCCAGGGGGACATGAGTTGGACATGAGTGGAGGCCTGGTGGAGGGTGCCCCTGGATGCTGGGGGGTGGGGGTGCAGGGAGACATGAGTGGGGGCCTGGTGGAGGGTGCCCCTCACTGCTGGGGGGTGGGGGTGCAGGGGGACATGAGTTGGACATGAGTGGGGGCCTGGTGGAGGGTGCCCCTGGATGCTGGGAAGTGGGGGTGCAGGGAGACATGAGTGGGGGCCTGGTGGAGGGTGCCCCTGGATGCTGGGGGGTGGGGGTACTGGGAGACATGAGTGGGGGCCTGGTGGAGGGTGCCCGTGACTGCTGGGGGTGGGGGGGTGGTAGACATGAGTGGGGGCCTGGTGGAGGGTGCCCCTGACTGCTGGGGGGTGGGGGTGCAGGGGGACATGAGTTGGACATGAGTGGGGCCTGGTGGAGGGTGCCCCTGGATGCTGGGGGATGGGCGGGCGGGAGACATGAGTGGGGGCCTGGTGGAGGGTGCCCCTGACTGCTGGGGGCTGGGGGTGCAGGGGGACATGAGTTGGACATGAGTGGGGGCCTGGTGGAGGGTGCCCCTGGGTGCTGGGGTGTGGGGGTGCAGGGAGACATGAGTGGGGGCCTGGTGGAGGGTGCCCCTGGATGCTGGGGGGTGGGGGTACTGGGAGACATGAGTGGGGGCCTGGTGGAGGGTGCCCCTGACTGCTGGGGGGTGGGGGGGTGGGAGACATGAGTGGGGGCCTGGTGGAGGGTGCCCCTGACTGCTGGGGGGTGGGGGTGCAGGGGGACATGAGTTGGACATGAGTGGGGCCTGGTGGAGGGTGCCCCTGGATGCTGGGGGGTGGGGTGCAGGGAGACATGAGTGGAGGCCTGGTGGAGGGTGCCCCTGACTGCTGGGGGGTGGGGGTGCTGGGAGACATGAGTGGGGGCCTGGTGGAGGGTGCCCCTGGATGCTGGGGGGTGGGGGTGCAGGGAGACATGAGTGGGGGCCTGGTGGAGGGTTCCCCTGGATGCTGGGGGGTGGGGCTGCTGGGAGACATGTGTGGGGGCATGGTGGAGGGTGCCCCTGGATGCTGGGGGGTGGGGGTGCTGGGAGACATGAGTGGGGGCCTGGTGGACGGTGCCCCTGACTGCTGGGGTGTGGGGGTGCAGGGGGCCATGAGTTGGACATGAGTGGGGCCTGGTGGAGGGTGCCCCTGACTGCTGGGGGGTGGGGGTGCTGGGAGACATGAGTGGGTGATTGGTGGAGGGTGCCCCCGCACTTCTGGGTGGTGGGGGTGCAGGGGGACATGAGTTGGACATGAGTGGGGGCCTGGTGGAGGGTGCCCCTGCACTGCTGGGGGGTGGGGGTGCAGGGAGACATGAGTGGGGGCCTGGTGGAGGGTGCCCTGCACTGCTGGTGGGTGGGGGTGCTGTGAGACATGAGTGGGGGCCTGGTGGAGGGTGCCCCTGCACTGCTGGGGGGTGGGGGTGCAGGGGGACATGAGTTGGACATGAGTGGGGGCCTGGTGGAGGGTGCACCTGGATGCTGGGGGGTGGGGTTGCTGGGAGACATGCGTTGGTGGGCAGTAGTGCAAGGTGACATGTCGGTTGGCTGGGGGGCATGGCCAAGGTGGATGGGCTGCCTGCGGGACATGTGCAGGGGTGCAGGTTGGTCCCCTGTGGTGTGGGCCGCCTGCAGGGGCCGTGGAGGGTGTAGAGGGAACAGCTGGGAGGACCCACACGGCCAATTCACGTGTAGGACTCCCCGGCAGCCCCGAAATACACGTAGGCTGCTGGATTCGCGTGTGGAATTTCCCACGCACCCGGAGTACACGTACCCTGCTGGAATCGCGTGTGGAACTTCACGCGCACACCGAAATACACATACCCGGCAAATTCACGTGTGAAACTTCCCACGCACCTTGGAATACATGTACCCTGCTGAAATCACGTGGGGAACTTTCCGCGCACCCTGAAATACACGTACCCAGGCCAATCGCATGTGGAACTTCCCGCGCACCCCGAAATACACACACACGCTATTTTTCACACAGCGGGTGTCCGTGTTTGTCAATACCCCTTTGCACCTCATTTGTCCTAGAGGGCCATAGTATGGATCATTCATCATAGCTGTATATAGGTGCTTTTTGTAAGCGCACATTTTGGTGCACATTTATTTCAGGAGCAGGGACACTACTGCCTGCTTCCTTGTGGCGGACTTGTTTGGTCCTGTGCGCGTCTTTGACGGTGCGCTGGTTTGCCCTATTCGATTCCATGAATACGAGTTGTAGGCGAGCGTGTGGGTGTTCCGCGCACTTGCCTCCTGTACTTCCCCCGTGACGCCCATATTTTCACGCGTTGTTCCCCATTCCGAGTGTTACGCCCCGTGTTACGCCTACTTTTGTTATGTGCACCGCGCTATGTGCGATTTCGTTGTGGCCATGGCGCACGCCGTTGGATGACCTGTGCGCCGGCGTGCGCTGCGCACTTTTTCAGCGCACATCCAATATTTTTCTCGCGCACGGACTTCCATGAATCGATGTGCGCTGGTTTCCCTGCGATTTTCGCACTTGCACTGCGATTCGCACGTTTTGGCACCTCTGCGCCGGAATTTTCGGCGCACATTAATTCCATGAATCGGCCTGTTAATATTGTACATTTGTCAATTGGCATCCAAGAGCTTATTAGCACCAAAACTATTAGTTAGAGGATGTATAATATTAATCTATATTCATGCTGGACCATCAAACCATTCCTAGGCTGAATGAGGTTTATTTTCAAAAATGTATCCCCATGGTAAAACTCCATTGGCATCTTGCATATTCAAGTCTTATATGGTGTCAGTGTACTAGAAATCTAATTTTTATCATTTAAAAAAGTAAAATGTGCCTGTCTGTCATTGGAGCTGAGCTAGTGTTCGAGAGTCATCCTGCAAACCCTTCTCACAAAAAAAGCACTACCTGATTTGGACACGGTCAAGGAAGGTCCATGTTCTCCGGTAACCAATTTCCACATGCCATACTCATATGAGGTAGAATATGAGACAAAGTGCTCAATTTATAAAAGTCAATTTCCTTATTTATTGATCATATGCGTGGTTGAGTTGGGTAAGTTAGCAGTGTATCATTTCTTCATTAACTCCCAAAGAGGTCATCATCTTACTGTGGTTCCATGGTCTGTGTAATTATGTAAGATTCCTGAAGTTTCATACTGAAGCCATCACCCGTGTGGACACTCAATTATCCAATATGATACAGGAAATCGTGTTGCTTGTTTATCCATAGAGGCTTTAAAATCACTCATTTGTATATCCATCAGGTTTAGCTCCTTTTCAATATATTGTGATTCCCTATTGTTGGGTGTTTAGCGATTGCATCCTACACTTGAAAGCAGAATTGTGATCTAGTGTGCCTACAGTTTTGAAATGTTGTTTCTTAGGACAGTTCAGATCATTTCTGCAAATGTCACATTTATGTTCAGTAATGCATTACTTGATAATGTTTGTGATCTCGCCCACATACATCCTTCAACATGGGACTTTAATAAGATAGGTTGCATAGTCTGTCAGATAGGTGACATAACACTTTAAGAGAATTAATTCCCTTGTGTATGGATGTGTTTTAGTTGGTGAATTACTAACATAATTGCCTAAACTGCAATTAAAACATTTCAATATTCATCGTTCCTGGGACATAGTCACTTTTTACAACATTCAACACTCCTGAATTTTATGAATAATACATTTTACAACATCTGGAATGCATTGTCTGCTGGACTCCAGAAAACACTCTCTCTGACTCCCCTCCATAAAAAATTGAATACCTACTTGTTTCAGTAATCTTCATTTCTGTATTGCTCTAAGTTGATGCTTTAGGAATTGAACAGCGCCTGGATGCAGGTTTCTGCTTGGTTCCGTGAGGATGTGTGCTATATCATTTTCCAATCAAATTAAATCAATTCTAAAAGCATTTGCACAATCTAACAGATCTTGCAAGCTCTGTTGATGTTTTTAGTGCGCTGAGTGGTAATTTGATTAATACATTTCTAAGTCTTTCTCAGTGTTGAGTGTAGCTCAATACTTTCAGATAATATTTTTCACAGGTTTAAACAGTGGGCTCTGAGTCAAAAAGCATGTTGAAATAAAGCGCATAGGACACCAGTTGAGCGATTTTCTTATTTATTGCTCACAAGTTCCTGTACAGTGACTCCAGCTCCCTGCTCCACCATCTCCAGCAGACAACTGGCCTAATGCCCACAGTGTTTTGAGCACAAACATTCCAATGCTTAAGTTGGTTCCATGTAACTATGGAGACATTTCACAACACATCTCCTTCCCTTCATTTTTATTTTATTTGTTTTTTATTCACATCTTTTTTATCACTGCAACCCTACCCACATTCCATACCTGTCCTACTCACACTCTCACATCTCCCTTCAAAACTTCAATCACCTGTACAGGTTCTGAATACAGCAACTCTCCTTTCTTTCTCTCCACACACTTCTTTATTCACACCCCATCCCCTGCACATACTTCCAACGCTCTCCGCTCACTCCTCCCATTCTCCTTCCTCACCCATACTTCTTTTTTTTCATCAAGTCTCTTCCTCAACTCCTCCGCCACACAATCAGATTCCCTAACTCGTCCAATCCACAATGCCTCAATCTTGGAATTTCCCTTGCTTCCTCTTGTAAGCTCAAATGGGCTCACCCGGTAGCAGCATGAGGCCCCTGTAAAGCGCATATAATCTCTCTCTCACAACCACCTTTTTCTCGTTCCCACACACACCAGCCATTATCACAGCCTCCATCACACATCTATTCATCCTTTCAACTGTCCCATTCCCCTCCGGTGGTACACAGCAGTCCTTTTGTGCTTTATCCCGCACTGCAGCAAATACTCTCCAAAGCAGGCTCCAACAAACTGCCTACCATTGTCTGTCAAAATAGAGCTAGGCAAACCTTCAATCTCAACCACACCCTGCAAGAACTTCACAACCATCTCACCCATAGCTTCATGCACTATTTTATACTCCAATCATCATGACAGTAAATCCACCATAATCAGGATGAATTTTCCACGTCCTTCTCCCAAATCTAATGGGCCCAAAACATAATTGGCCAAATCACTCCACACCCTCTAAGGAACTTCCACCTTCACTACTCATTGAGGGTGCGCAACCACCCCCTTTACAGATTTCTCAGACTCCACACACTCTCCCAGCCTTCTCTGTATTTCTCAATCAAATCTTGGACACCAATATTCACTTCTCAACACAGCTTTGGTCTTTGTGACACCTATGTGCCCCTCATGTGAAATCTCAACCAATTTCCTTCGCACTGACCTCAGCGCAATAGCATGTTCCCACCGGTACAACACCTCTCCTTCTACACTTAATTCTGTTTGAACCTCCCAATATCCTCGCTCTTCTTCACTTACTAGCCTTTTTTATGGCCATCCCTGCTTCACAAATTCCAAAACTCTTTTCATCACAGGCTCCAGCCTCAAAGTCTCTCTCCACTCCTCCCTAGACACAATCCCTTCATGGGTAAAAGAAACTGCACCTGTTATTTCTGCCTGGCCAACTTCTTCCACACCACCCATTCTTGACAGGTGGTCCGCCAGCACATTGTCCCTTCCTGGAATTACCTCCATGGAATATTCATAGCCCTGCACCCCAGTCACCCATCCAGCAACTCTCCTGTAAACCTTATCTAAACATTTCTTTTCAAATATTACTTTCAAAGGCTTATGATCACTTCTAATGGTAAACGCTGCTCCCCACAAAACATTTCTGGACTTTTCCACGGTGCAGTGACACGCTAGGGTCTCCTTCTCCAACACAGAATAATTGTGTTCTGCACCCTTTAACATCCTCAAGGCATGCAAGATGACCCATTCTTTACAATCTCCACCCTTCTGAGACAAAACTGCCCCAGTACCCGCATCACTAGCATCACCAGTGATGATACATCTTGTATTCGTGTTATACTGTCCAAGTGACTTTGCCATGTCAATATCACTCTTAATGCCCAAGAATTTCCTTTCATACTCCCCATCCTAAAGAAACTCCTCTCCTTTCTTTAACAACTTCCTCATTCTTACCACTTTATAAGAAACATTATGTACACATTTCTGGTAGAATTCAAGCATTCTCAAAAATGATCTAACTCCCCCTTATCCTTTGGTGTTGGACCGAATCCACCATGTCAGCCTTTGTTGCAAGACCAGCCGCCCAAATGTCGTAGCCCAGTTACTCCACAGCACTCCTTCTAAATATACAAGGTCTCCCCACACACCAACGCATCATCTTGGAAACAATGCCCTCCTCCCATACCTTTGAAGAACGTATGCATCATCTTTTGAAACACTGTTGAGGCTGATAATATACCAAATTGCAGTCTATGGAATTGAAGAATCCCTTAATGTGTAATGAATACTGTTAACTTCTTAAATTGTTCATCCAATTCAATCTGATGGTACGCAGATGTCATGTCCAGTTTGAACAAATTATTTGCTTTGCCTATCATTGCTAACATTTCTGACATGACAGGAAGAGGATGCCTCACCACTACCATGCATTTATTCAGCTCACACAAATCCATACATTACCTAACTCTTCATCTGTTTTTTTACATACAACCAGAGGGGAAATCGCTCCATAGTTCCTGCACTCTCAATCACACCTGATTCTCTCAACATATTCAGTTCCTTTTTGACACCATCCCTCAACACAAAGGGTACAACTCACAGTTTAGATGACACCAGAACACTCTCATCCTTGAAGGTGGTCTCATGCCTCCTCCACTTCACACATCTGACCTTGTTGGCAAAAACACTCTTGAATCGCTATATCAAGGCTGCAATGTCATTCACATGCTACACTTGCTCCACAGTATTGTGATCGAGCCTTATACGCAAACTCGTTTGCTCCTTCCATCCAAGTAACGTTTCTCCCTGCTTTGTCACATACATTTTTCCATTCGCTTGCCTTCCTTTGAAGTCCAACCTTGCCAAAAAATAGCCCGTTAATTCAATCCTTCCCAGGTTCTACCCCCCAGGCCCTATTTAGGGAGGTAGCAAATTCTGCACCAACCCGCAAACATCCCTCTCAAACACCTCTTGAGTTAATAGAGACACTTTGGCGCCTGATTAGCCCATCATTTTCAAACGTTTCACATCAATCCTCTCTTCCGCATAGGGACTCTGACAGTCATCTTCATCCAAACCTTTGACCATATTCACAGTAAGTATCTCTACTTTCTTGTTGTCGTCATCTTCTGATGATTCTTGGCCCTCCTCATTGACATACAACACTTTCTTTCCTCCCACTGCATATTTTGTACAACAATTGCATAGTAGCCACACTTTTTGCATTTTGAAAATGTCACTTTTCGCCCCAGGCAAACAGACGAACCTGCTAAATGTGGTGCGCTAGAACATCGAAACAAAAACATTCCTCTGTCTTCTGCCATTTAGGTCTACTTCCTTTGAACTCTGAACCTACTCAGGGGCGTGGCACACTCCCCTTTTTTTTGTTTTTCCTCTGCCCCCCACATGCCATATCTCTGCAGTTCCTACTTTGCTTTCCTTTTTTGACAGTTTCGCCACACAAGCTATCAAATGTTCCACTCTTTTTGCAATGGCAATGACTTCGTCCAAGCGTGGCTCATCCTCGTCTCTAATTGTATCGCTTCTACAATGTATCATACATTTGCCTCTTATACTTTCATCCAGTTTAATTCCAAACTTGGAGGTTAGCACCAAATGCCTAAGAGAAGTAAAATATTCCTCCATACTTTCGCCATCTTCTTCTACTCTAACCCCAAACTTGTACCTCTCAAGAACTGTGCTTGTTTTGGTATTAAAATTGGCATTAGGCTTACACAACACATAGTCGAATTCATTTGAGGCGGAAGGTTAGTTAGACTCGTTCACATTTGGTAGAGTTTCTTATATCTGTTGCCCCTTCATAGGCAAGGAAATGCATTAATAAGGAAACTTAGCCATCATTTGAAATTGTAGTTCCTCACGCCACATTCACATTCATGCAATGCAGGAATCATTTTAATAAAGCGCACAGGACACCAGGTGAGCGATTTTTTTTGTACGGTGACCCTCAGCTCCCTGGCCCACCATCTCGAGCAGGCAACTGGTCTAACACCCACAGTGCTTTGATCACAAACATTCCAATGCTTAAGTTGGTTCCATGTAAGTATGGAGACACATCACAACACATGTCATATGATTCTCTCTTATCTCTTGGCTTGATTTTTAATGCCGATTGTCTCGGATGTGATTTAGCTTGCATTATTGCTCTTTCTAGTGCAGCACTTCAATAACCAGAGGCGTAGCAAGGATTGTTTAACAAGTGGGCCCTGGAGCTAATGTAGTAGGATTACACTAACGGGAGACCACAGAGGCAAAGGGGTTTGTTCTGCCCCCAGCCAAATATGCAGGATTGAACAAGCATAGTGAAGGTGCACAAACCAATCAATGGGTTTTGGGGGGTCGGGGGTTGGTTTCAGTGGGCTCTCTCTTCAGGCATTTTTTTAAATAATGGGTTAAAATGTTACAGTACATTTTCGGTCCTATGCTCCTCACATACAGGAATCAAGAAGCAGGTTCCTGACATGTGCACAGCAGGGATCGATCTCCGACTCATACATGCAAGGTGTGGATGAGCCATAGCGTGCCCCCTTCTGCTCAGCTTGTACAGTGGCATTGTAAATGCCCACACATTTACAGATTTTGGGTGGACCTTGCCCATGCATGCCTTACCCTATCTACGCCTCTATCACCTATCTGGGAAAACCTGTTTACCATTCTTTTGCTACATTCTCAAATACTGTTAAATTTGCAGTAATTGTACTAATTATTACAGGTTTGGAAAAAGATGACACAGTCCTAAGATTGAATGGGTGATCTGATTTAAAAAGCAATAGATTATTATATCCAGTGATAGAAGTGGATGATGAATATGGTGCAAGGATGAAGTTGCCTTCCTATAAAAAGGTAGCTGGTTTAACATTCTATAAGGGTATGAAATTGAAGTTCTGATTGAAATCCCAAAAATGACATTGTAATCAACATTTGTTTTAATTTTTTTAGGGTTTACGGTTTATAGTATACAAAATACCTTACAAAAAAGCAGAGCACATACACCTATTAACCATTCAATAATCTGAAACCACATACATATTCAATTAAAATCTTTCCTCAGAATTGATATAAGAAAATAAACAACATTAAAAACAAAACTTTAAGACTTGGAAAGACCACCTCTGTCCCAAATGTTGCCATTGTTTTATAGAATGTTTTTCAACGGTTGGTCTCCTTGATTTTCACCAATTGTAGATCCTCAAAAAAATCTTAATCAGAAATCTAACCATGGTTAACGAGAGGGCAACTTCTTTAGTCTGTTCCACAAATGTTTTGAGTGTACAAATCGGCCCAAGATCTTTGTCCTTAAAGAAACAGTCTGCGAGTATTCCATGACAACATGATATAAGGACTCAAGACAGTCAGACTTTTATATTAATCTTGGGCCAATTATCTCCAGAGTCAGAATGCAGTTTAATCTAAATCTTAAATAGCAATTCTGAAACTGTGTGAAGGGGATTTACGCAAATATTGTCCCCACTCGCTTATTGGTACGGATGAAAATCCTTTATTTTTATATAATTTCAACCCGTTTAAATCCTTACTGTCATTGATGATATCCCAACATTTGAATTTATTTTTCATAACCATTTGAGAATCATAAAACATTGGGCCTCATTACGAGTGTGGAGTTATTTCAGAGGTAAATCCTCTGAAATACCACCAAACAGATTTACAGTTATCACCACTTGGTCAGGTGGAATTTTTGCCTGATTACAAGTGGTGATAAGGGTGTAAATCCCCATTTATTTTTGTGTCCATTGGACCCAGTGGGGCTTATTTTACGGAATTACTGTGGTGGAATTGCCACTGCAGTAATTGCGCCAATTCTGCTGATTTCTAGACGTTGAGTGGTAAGATTTACCTCCTCCTCAGGTAAATGTTCCACTCAAAGCCAAAACTCATAATTGGGTGTAGTGATAAAATTGGAGGTAACTCGGTTACCTCCAATTTGATCACTCACTGCCATACTCGTAATTATGTCTGTAGCTTTTATAAAAGTTACACAGCGTTTTTTAAATTTGCAAAGAAAAACATTTGTATTCATTTTCAATGGTTCACTTAGGTGAAAGCCCAATGAAGGGTTCTCTGTATTGGTTACTCTTATATACAAGCAGGTGCTTTTTTCATATATTGCACCCACATGGAATGCAGCCCTTGTTCTAATCGAATAACACTAACAGGCATTGATTTAGGTAAACATAGGACCTATTTTTGTCAAAGTACTTTCTGGTATTGAAGATTCTATACCATACAGAACCATAGGCATGACTTTTGAGCTATACAAATCCATTACAGGAATCAACAAGAATGCACATATCCTATGTTTTATATACTTCATTAATGTTATAGACAATCTGTTTTTTTCTTCCATTTTCCTTTTATGCTTATTCAACACATTTTATTTTTTAAAACAAAAATACCAAATAGCACAATGAATGAATTTCAGCTTCTTTAACGTTATTTATTGACCAAACATATCTCATCCTCTTCCTTTTGCTACTGATGATCATAAATTGGGATTTACCAGGATCCATGATCAATTCATTCTCCAGTAAATAAGAAGTTAATCCAGTCAAAGATCGCTGTGAACCTTCAGGAGTAAAATCTAAAAGGGTTAAGTCATCAGCATATGCAATGCAGTTGATTTCTAAGCCCCCACAATTTGGCAAAATATGCCCCACTCCGTACTTGCTTCCAATAAGTCAGCTATGTACAGATTAAACAGTGTGGGGGCAAGCACATATTCTTGCCAAACACCCTTTTCCATTGATGTTACACCAGACAAATCACCCTCAGTGTTCTGCCTGTCCCTAGATATGTAATTCGAATACAACGGTTGTAAAAAGCACAGTAGTCCTGGATCTATTCCGCATCTACTCAGCTTAGTCCAGAATGTAGCTTTTTCCACATTGTCAAAGACTGAGGAAAGATCCAGGCCAGCCACGTACAGAGTTCTTCCAGAGATGACTCCTGCTTGTGACATACTGAAAGAACAAAGAAATATCGAGGCTTAGTACCACAAATGAAATACGCCAATCACGGGTTGAAAAGATACAAGTATCTTTTATTACTGTACAGTATCAAAGCAAAACAGATAGCTAACTGCCTCCCAACACCTCACAGTGTGTACCAGCAGTCACAGTGAGGGGTGAGATTACTGGACATCTAAACACAGACATATTTATAACATTTTTGAAACATTGTCCAGCCTCTCTCCAAGCTAATAAGTTACTGTCTAGAGTTCGTGCCCAGTTCATATGACAAATATTACAATATTGTACAAGGGATTAAACAAGTTTGCATGTCCATGAAGTTACAATGATACATGTTGGTTCTCTGATCCACGGTAAGCCTTGATCCAAGAATCGCTACAATGCACTTCAGCCAGAACACACGATCTGAGTTTGTTTTCCATTGTCTCATTGTTTATATGAGGATGAGGCTTGTGAGGGCAGACACCACTTGGATGGCAGTTCATTCGAGTCACAAGGTTTCTTTACATTGGTCAAACAGTCTGCTCTCGGTCAGCCTAAACATTAACGAAACTCAAAGGTTGTTCGGCTCGACTGCAAGTCGAAAACACAGTCCACCATTTTAGAACATGAAACAAGAGTTGAAATCAAAATGGCGGATGATTTTTAAAATGGCGGCGACATCAATCGAAAAGCAGAACATTACGAATGCAGTTTTCCATGTAATGGGAATGGGCTTAGGTCAACATCCATAACAAGGCGGTATTATACGAATATGGTTTAACAAACCCTCCTTTTGGCTTAAGCCAAGAGCATTACTCAAACATTCGCTTTACTCAAAACCCCACTTCTCAATGTCTGTGTATCTTGAATCACTTTCTTCAGAAATATCAATTGCCATAAGATCCTTGATAGTGATATCTTTCATTACAAAAGTGTTAGCAGTTTCCACATGTGCATGTACTTTTGGTCCTAGCGTACCTATACTTTGTGCACAACATCCTCCTAACATCGTACATATGGCAGGAAGACATTGTACACAACAACAACAGAATAGAACAACAAGAACTACCACTAAGACTGAAAAGAGCTTCCAGCCCCATGAACGTAGAAAGTCCCAAAACCAAACACTAAAATCCCAGTTTCCCTCGGTGACATGTATTTCCGTACTCAAGGTATGCAGATTTTGTATTGCCTGGAATATGGTAGGGGAGGAGTCAGGTATGAAAACACAGCAAGCAGATCCCACCAATTTACATACCCCACCACGCTCAGCTAGGATGTCGTCTAACACCATCCTATTCTGAAGGGCCACTAATCTGATTGCTTTGTTTTCCAGCGTCATGTTGTTTAGTATATCGGTGGTTCTGTTGATGGTTTTCTCCAATAATCTTCCTAGTCTCCTAATATCCTCAGAGTTCATTATATGTCCCAAAAAGGGTACAGAGAGTTTTGCTTCATCACCCATAACCTGCAAAGGAGTATCATTATTCTCGTCCCGCCTTGGACGAGCTCTAGATACCTCAGAGGTGCTAGCCACATATACCCCTGGTAAGAAGATACCCAAGTAACAAGTACCCTTCCAATCTCTGGGTAACCAAGAATAAGCTTCCTTGCCACAGACAAAATAAATGGTATCATCTACCTACAAAGGTCTGTATTCACTAGTTAGGTTTGCAATGTTGGTGCAACCCTCGAATGTACCCACTGGCTGAGAACCATCCCTTTGCATACAGAAGGAAACAGAGTTGGGGCTATTATTGATAGTATAGGAAGGAGGCATGGCATCCCGGTTGCCTACGGGAGCCATTTTGAAAGAAATTAGCGATTAGAAAGGTCTAGAAAGTCTATCGGATGGCCTAATAGAAGCAACATTGAGTTTGCTCCTATTTGCAAAGAGGGAACAACCCAAAGGTGTCAGGACTTGTTTCTCAAACTCATTCAAATTAGTCCCATCGAAGTTCCCTGAAATACTATCGTTCCAACAACCAAAGAACAGTGCCCTTAGTGAAGCGTAGTATGCAGTAGTCAGAAGGAAGAGTATGGATATACCAGCCCAACCCTTTTTTCCGTGTTGTGGCAAATGTGAACACACCCAGCAATTTGTCTTGTTTAGAATCGCATGGGTCGCATTCATGATTAATAGGAGAGTGTTATTGTGATAACTCTGTCTATGTTGGGAGTCCCTAGGAGGTAGAGTGTGCAGATGCACGAAGGTGAAGACATAGTATGAACAATTTCAGTAGGTGACAAAATCTCAAGTGGACGCACCCCTTCTAAATACCAAAACCCAAGTGAAAATACAACTGTCAGACCGATTAACATTTTAAGAAGAAAACAATGAGTCCTCAAGGACCATGATCTTTGATAATCAGATTCTTTGTCAGTCAAAAGACCAATAGCTTGTTCCTTATGAGTAGAGTTAGAAAAGGACATTGTTTCTAAGAGTCCATTTAGAAGCCCCTCCGTCAGGCTTAGTTCATCCATCGGTGGCTCCTGACCACGTGGCCTATATTGCTTGAAGGTAGCTTTGCCGGTCCCTGCCTCTTATTTACGTTTCAGTGAGAGAGTGGCAAGGGATTACCTCAACAGTGGTTTCTTGTGGGCTCAGCTGATGCCATGCTGTAAGTCTAGTGCCGCGGGCGCAGATCGTACATCAAGACTCCAGGTTCGGCGTGATCTGCGTACAAAGTGTCACCACTTCCTGATGAAAGGGGTGAAACAGAAGCAAGATTGCTCAATGATGCAGAAAGATCCGAAGAAGAATTCAAAGGCAAAGCAGCAGTCTCCCCTGCCCCCACAGGCTCAGGAAGGGTTTCCGGGACACCCTTGGTGTCGGTCAGAACGGGCTTGCGATGAGGAACAAAGTGAGCAATTTCTTTCTCTTCTGCTTCGTCGTGCGGCAGAGGAAAAGGTATCTTCTTAACGTGCATCGCTTGTATCCAATGTTTCTTTCTGTCAACTCATACAGCGGTCTGTGTGGCCAACAGGACTTGAAACTGTCCTCTCCAACGCGGTGCGAGACAGGATGCTCTTTCAAAAACCTTGGTGAGCACCCAGTCGCCGGGTTGAAGTCGGTGACCTGGCTTCTCGCACCTGTTGATAAATCAAATACAAGTTTTGAGTCAACTGGTCACAATATTCAGAAAGCAGCAAATGCTCCACGTCTTTCATTCTCTTAGGTCTGGGCAAGTTCCAAATATTGGCTGGCCTCCCCATCACTATTTCATAGGGGCAGAGCCCAGTTTTTGTTTGTGGGGTCATCCGCATGGACAATAGAGCTATCAGTAAGGCATCTGGCCATTTCAACTTGCTAGTGGTACAAATCTTAGCCATCTTATTCTTTAATATACCACTATGGCGTTCTACAAGTCCATCAGTCTGAGCGTGTCTGGCCGAATGGAACCATTTATCGATCTGTAATCCCGCGCATATTTGCAGGATAACAGCAGTGATAAAATGTGCAAAAGATTCCTTAAGCATGGTTTTCGCCGTCGTTATTGCTGTGGCATCTTTTACAGGGAATGCTTTGACCCATTTGCTAAAGGCACAAATGACTACCAGAACATATTTATAATTTTGGCAGTGCTTCATTTCGATGAAGTCGAAATGTATTGCCTCAAAGGGCACAGAGGGCGGACTGAAACTACCCCTCTGTGTCGATGTACCTTTCCCCACATTATGCTGTAAGCATATCATGCAACTTTGGACCAAACGCTCACCAGTCCTTGAGATGTTTACATTTACCCAGACAGGTTCTAGCAGTTTATTTTTCTAGTACATATATGAGTGGGACCATGAGCCATTGTAACCATAGCAGTGACATATGCATCGGGTAGCATCCATCTTTTCTTAACATTGTCTATCCAACAACCTTCATCCTCTAACCTTGCTAAAACCTAAGCCCATTGCTTAAGCTCTTCTGAAGTGGCATCAGCTTGAATGTTTTTATGGAATAAATTCCTTCATCTATTACACAACTATTAGTGGCTTCTTTTGTTACATACATTTCAGAATACAAATCGGTGGCAGTCTGTTTGGTTATCCACCCGCTTTATGACCCCACCAGAATTAAGGCTCCTCGCCAAGGGTTTATCCTTCGTCCCTGCCCAAAAGGCACGACCTTTTGAGATTGAATTAGAACTGCGGAAATTCTTCAGAAATGTACGTTTGAAACATTTTTTTGAAGTTTACTTACCTTCGTGCAGAGACACTGGACAACAACAACCACAGAATAAGTCAGACAACACCACAGGTTTAAAAGAACAATCCAAGTACTATCCTCCACCTGGCTCGACTCCCGTCGAGATCATAACTTTTGAGAAGATAGTCACCAAGACCATACTAGCTGGTTTTAAAAAAGACAACTTCTACAGCGATAACCTTGACAAAGAAGAAAGGACTGCTATGAGAAATTTGGAAACCAACAGATCAATCACAATCAAGCCCGCAGACAAAGGGGGCGGCATAGTCGTTTGGGATACCTCTGATTACAACATTGAGTGCCTACGACTACTGGGCGATCGAGAAGCTTACCTACCTTTGGAATACAACCCTACCAAGGTCCTCCAAGACGAAATTGCAAGCCTCACTCAACATGCTCTCACGCAAGGTTGGACATGTGAAGATGAGAAGATGTTCTTGAACAAAACCAACCCACGCATCCCAGCCTTCTATATCATCCCAAAGATGCATAAAAATTCAGAAAAACCGCCCGGTAGACCGATTGTATCGGCGTGCGAATCCCTCCTGGAACCTTTGTCCCTTTACACAGACTATTTTCTAAAACCTTTTGTAGTCAAAATGCCCTCCTACCTAAAGGATACCACAAACACTATTAACTTACTTGACGACATCATCCTCACTACCGATAGCCTCCTTGTCACAATGGATGTCGAGGCTCTATATACATCGATACCACAACAAGAAGGTCTAGAAGCCATTCGTGACATCCTGAACACCAGAGAAGACTTAGATTCTACCCCCACAAATTTCATCCTTGAGTGCACTAGATTGGCAATGTCTGAACATTTCTTCCTGTTTCAGAACCAAATCTACAAACAAAGTAAAGGTGTGAGTATGGGCGCTACTTTCGCCCCGGACATTGCCAATCTATATATGGCCCGCAACGAAAAGAACCATGTCTTCAAGCCAGACAACCCCTTCCTAGGAAACATCTCATTATGGAAGAGATATATTGACGACGTGATTATTATATGGCAGGGGACACCTTTGGAACTACAACAGTTCCACAGTTGGATCAACTTGAGAAATACTCACATTCATTTTACCATGCATTGGGACCACCACCAAATAGATTTCTTGGATCTGCATATCTACAAGACCGGTGATCGACTAAAAACTGAGTTGTTTCGAAAACCCACGGACCGCAACACTTTGTTGCACTTCCAAAGTTATCATCCGATGGGATTAAAGTGCAATTTACCTTACGGACAATTTTTGCGTATACAAAGAAATTGTTCAGACCTGGCAAAATTCCAACAACATGCGGAAGGACTAACCCAATGACTTGCAGAGAGAGGCTATCCAAAAAAGGCCATCAACCAAGCCAAAAAGAGAGCCAAACATACACCTAGAGAAATCTGTTTGGAAAACAAACCGAAAAAAGATTTGGGAAGACTGGTATGTGTCACCACTTTTGGACCCTTGAGCCTATTGATCCAGAAAACCATCAAGAAGAACTGGCATTTGGTGAAACACCCCGGCACTCTGCACAATACGCCATGTTTTGCTTTCAAGAAAAACAGAAATCTAAGAGACGCTCTAGTACACACCTTCATAGAGCCACCCCCACAAACACAGAACACACTATGGGATTTACCTCTGATAGTTGGACATCACAAATGTGGTCAATGTGTGGCATGCCCTTTGACCCTACAAAAGAAATCTTTCGAACATGCACAAGTTAAATGGATAATGAAAGATTTTACAAACTGTAACACAAAGGGGGTCATATATGTAATACAATGCCATTGCAAACTCCTCTACATAGGAAAAACCACACGTGCCATCAAAATGCGCATCTCTGAACATCGTTCCTGTATCAGGAACAAGGTAGCAGACAAGCCCCTAGTAGAGCATTTTATCAGCAAGAACCATAGTGATAGTGATATAAGATGGTTTGTCCTCCAAAAAGTGAAACCAGCAAAGCGTAGGGGGGATCTGAACAAAACGCTGACCCAATTAGAACAACGGTGGGTCCACAGACTTAATTCCGTTCAGGCTGGTCTAAATGTGTCAGTTGAATGGAAGTCTTTCCTGTAATGACATGTGCCCAATGATTGAGTATGAGCTATGAACTTCTTAACACTATGATCATTTTTCATTTCATGAAATGCAGAAGTCAGTAGACATTATGGCACTGTGTGTGTTTTTTTGGTCAATGTATGAAATCACCTACATGAAAAACTATACTTTCTTTGTTAATTCCAAGTGTTTTCTGTCATTATTAAACTATGTATTAAGTTTCCAGGCGACACGCCCTAATTCTCACCCTCTTGGGCTGTTAGTAATACAATACAAACTGTCCACTTACTTAATTATGGTTTTTCGCTGCTGAGATTCCTGAGACACATACACATTTTGTGATCCATGCCACAACGTATTGAAATGAAGTATTTTCGGTAATCACAACCTCATGGGGCCATTAGCTATGTTGTTTCAGAGTATAAAAAACCAATGCCACTCCGCAATGCTTACGGTTGCCATGACAACCGTTTGTCAACAATATTGTCTAAATTAACTTTTTAGACACGCGTTGACACTAATCACACCCAAAATTGATTGAGCTTTTTTTGTGCCCCCCGGATGGAGCAGAATCCATCATTTTGTTTCCCACTCGATCCTAGGGCCATTCCAAGATGGCCGACATATAAATACCTACAGGGACCTAGCAACAGCGTTACCAACGCTTTGCAGTCAGGCCCCTGCAGTCTCATCTGTGACTCAGCAGCCTGAGGAGCTCCAGCCCGTACTTTTTTGCAGACAGGCTGCCCATGCTGCAACCCTCACAGGTACTTTAAAATAAACCCTGCACTTACTGCTATATATATGAGACAGTTGTTACTAGGTAACCACACTCACCTTGAGCCATATATATTTTTTAGCTGTGCAAGCCGTGTCTGTTTCCCACTGATACCACCCTGGATCAGCATTTTTCGACCTCCAGCGAGAGGTAAGACTTTTTTCCCTGAACTTTTTTTCATGCCTTTTTAAACGGGAACATGTTTAGCTTCAACCTCCCTTTGCTTCTCTCGTTCTCTGTTATTTGCAACAGGATCATACAGAGACCAGCCCATGCGGCTAGCAGATCTCAAATTTAGCGCCTGTGAAATCTATTAACCCATAGGTAAGCTATGTGCTTTTTGATTTTACATCAACCACACGTGATTCACTCAAACTAAATAATTTTGGCTCAGACACCCCCCTGACTGTAGTCTTCTTCCCCTGCAGCACAGACGTAAATCTACACAGAACTCCATCCTGATGAAGGCCGTGTTAAAGATGAGGCACACCTAGCCCACCTAGAAACGGCTGAAACACCTGGTTTAGACGCACTACTCCCCCCAAAACTACAGCACATTAATGCTGTTTACGCAAGAAAAATAATTTTGTGTACCCACCATTGTTCTATGTGTTTTCCACAAATGTTGACTTGAATATGTACACTGTAATATGTGAATTTCTTGGCAAATCCTAATAGGAGTCGGGTTTGTTGCACACACACAAATTGGAGATTGTCCCAAAAAATGTTTTTTTGGCACTGTGTGTTGTAAATATCTTTCTGTTTTTTTGTCTGATTGTTCTGTTTTAGCAAACCATTTTGATGTCTTAATTTCTCTAAATGTTGGATTTATGTCTTTTTGCACACAACTCTAATATAAAAAAATGAGATTTATCTCTACAACATACTATTGAAGAGTGATTCCTTCCTTGGCAATGCAGAGTTTCATAATACATGTGGAGGTGTTGTTCTGAGCCTAGCATCCTTGGACCTATTCATTTGTATCTTTTGTTTTCCTTGTTTGGTTATCCTGTCAGCAAAAGCGTTTCCTCTCCCCACATCATCTGTTAATTTCTGGTGTGCGGCGCACTTCATTATTGCTAGTTGAGTAGGAAGCGCAAGTGCTGAGAGTAGCCGAACTATCAAGGTGCCATGTTGAATCTTAGTTCCATGTGAGGTCAAAAAACCTCTCTCTGCCCACAATCTATCGGAATTGTGAACTACCCCAAAGGCATACTGGCTGTCTGTAAATATATTTACACTAAGCCCTTCGGAAAGTTCACAAGCTCGAGTCAATGCGATAATCTCTGCGGCCTGGGCAGAGTTTTGTGAAATTCTTTTGGTTTCCACAATAGTGCTTAGTGTAGTGATGGCATAAGCAGCAGTGGTGTACCATCCGGAAGTTTGAAGCAGGAGCCATCGCAAAACAGCTCCCCTTGTGGATTTTTCAATGGTGTGTCATTTAAATCGATTCTGCCTTTGGTTTCTTGCTCTGTGGTGTAGAGGCAGTCATGTGACATCTTGTCACTGCAAGCAATTTCTTGCGGAAGAGGCAATAGTTCAGCCGCATTTAATACGCAACATCTCTTACTTTGGATATACGGTGCAAATAGAATCAGCTCGTATCTTGTTAATCGAGCTGAGGTGAGATGTTGTGTTTGCGTTCTGTTCAATAGAATGTCTACAGAGTGGGGTACCATCACGGTTAAAGAGTGACGTAAAACCATAACCTCACTTTGTTTTACAGATGCAGGGGCAGCAGCAACAGCTCTCAGACATCTCGGCAAAGCGCATGCAACAGGGTCAAGTGTGGAGGAAAAATAACCGTACGTTCTATTCTTCCCTCCATTTTCCTGCATAAACACAGCCAAAGCACATCCATCACATTCATGCACATACAAAATAAAGGCCTTATCATAATTTGGTGTGCCCAGAACTGGTGCTGAACACAACACAACCTTGAGCAGATCAAAAGCTTTGTGGCAATCCAAGTTCCATGGTAATGGCAAAGAAATGCCCTTCTTTGTCAATGCCAACATTGGTTTTATCATTAATGAGAAGTTAGGGATCCACTGTTTACTGTATGAAGCCATGCCTATCAAGGCTCGGACCTCTTTCTGTGTATTTGTGACAAACATGCTAGAGATGCTTTTTATCCATTCAGGTTGCAGTCTTCTTCCCTCCCTTGACAGAAGATAGCCTAAATAGGCGACCTTCTGTCGACAATATTGAAACTTTTTCAATGAAGCCTTATGCCCATGCTCTGCTAGGTGGATAAGCAGCAACACAGTGCCCTCTTTGCAAGCAACTTTTGAGTCTGCAGCTAAAAGAAGATCGTCAACATACTGCAACAATGTACAAGTGGGAGGCAGCTCAAGTGTATCAAGCTGCTCCTTCAAAGCTCTACTGTAAAAGCTTGGACTCTCAGTGTACCCTTGTGGCACACAAGTGAATGTAAACAAGCGTCCCCCTAGGGTGAATGTGAACAAGTATCTACTGTCAATATGTACAGGAATGCTAAAGAAGACATTCTTAAGATCCACAACACTGAAGTGAGTAGCATAAGCTGGAATCATCGTTAATATTGTAGTCACATCAGGCACAATTGGAAATTGTGGAGCAACAATCTTATTGATAGCACGTAAATTAATAATGAAACATAAAGGAATCGCATTATCCCCTTTCTTATACAGCGATAAAATCAGGCTACTTCCTGCAATTTCCTCAATCACTCCTCAATGTACAAAATCAGAGACAATCATTTTTAAAGCTTGCTCACCGTCAACTGAAATCTTATACTGTGGAATATGTGGCAACTTAACACCTGGTTTCAAGACAATCTTAACAGGTTCAATCTGCAAAATGCCAACATCATTATCGTCAACTGCCCATACACATGCCGGAACATTATCCAATTCAGTCGGTAAAGGCCTAGTCAGAAACTGTGAAGCAGAAAATTGCTGAGGTGAAATCGTCAAATGTACTCCATCCGGAGAACAATGAATTACCACATTTAATTCTTTCAACAGATTCAACCCCAACAAAACCTCTCCACAAATCGTCATCAAAAGAAATGGATATTTATCCATAAATGGCCCCAGTGAAATCGGTACCGGCTGAGAAACCAGACTAACCACTGGCATGCCAGAAAACCCTACAGAAATGTTATTCTGCCCTGACAGTGGAATATCTGGAACCCGTGAATGATCTATGGAACACTTCTGTGCTCCCGTATCTACTAAAAACAGATGCTTCCTATTCCCCACCTTCATTTCTACGTAGGGCCCTTTCTGATCGACGGGAATAGGCACTGGCTCCAGACTCTGCTTCGGGCTGTTGTAACAGAACAATATATCATCAAATACGAGATCCTCATAAAGATAGGCAGTCGAGCGATTATCAACAATATTCCTATTATCAACACTATGTTGCTGACTATCTTGTGAGAATTACTGTGGATTCTGAGAGAACTGACTTCTACCAGGACCTCCTACCCCAGGGCGGCCTCTGGATCATCTACCCATGGTACCATATGTGTTAATCGATCTCTGCTGAAGGATCGGGCATTGTACTCGCCAATGACCTTCTTGTCTGCAATAAGCACATTGGTTCATGTGTACAGGACCCATCTGCGCATTACTCTGTGGAGCAAACAGACCTCTAAACTGTGTACTCCCACCTCTGGTTCCTCTAACTATATGTTACAACAATACTTTAGTTTTCAAGTCTTCTTCTTTCCTGTCCTCTCTTTTTCATTATTGACTCTATTTTCATAATACTGAGCCATATGCAGTACTTCGGACCGTGATTTAGCTTGCCAAGCTCTTTCGGAAGTCATAATTTGTGATTGGATATCAGGCAACAATCCACGCACAAATGTGTCCACAATCAGCCTTTTCCCTGACTCAGTACTTAAATCCGGACCGCTAAAATCGGAATATACTTGCTTGAACCGATTAAAAAAATCGGTAGCACCTTTGGATTTCCCTTGGGTGCAAGCAGTAAGCTTGTCCCAAACTATCCTTCTCTCTGGAAGTAGAGTCTTTAATTTGGTTACTATTCTGTCTGGCAGTTTTAGTATCACCTGTGGCATTCTGTCACAGGGAACAACAAGTCTATATCACCCAGAGTAAAAACTGACGAATGCAAGACATATTCTATTTTTTTATGAAACCCTGTTGGATTTTTCCTAATATCTGGAATCGACTGTCTAATAGTATTCACTTCCTGTCTAGAGAACGGGACATGAACACATTGTGAAACATAATGAGCTTCAATAGTGGTAGCTATTGTGCCTGCTGCGGCACCAGCTGGAATTTCCACTTTAGGAACAAATGTTGGAGTAACCTCCCTCATTGGCAATTGGGAAGTCAGCAACTCCAAACGCTTGTTAAGCAATAGAGCTAAATCGTGCGACAAAGTAATCAAAGCAGTGTCTGGTGAAAATGCTCTTTTATAAATAATCATCAAATCTGCAGGGCAACACATCTTTTTCTTCATACACTCATCCTGCAGGCACACTAACATTACCTGTAACACTTTCTTTTGCATTTCTGGAGTATACTGACTAAACGTATCATATACTTCCATGGGAGATATCGAACAATCCATCTAAGCGCATCCCATGTGCAAATTTGCGTCTCTTCACTCGTTGCTTTACAAGAAGGAAGAAACCGTTTCTGCACATACAGAGCGTTCAATCTATCACCATCTGTTTCATCATTCTGTTAACCGATCTAACTCCATCTTAAACTCAAAAACCCTCTCAACATGCTCATATACTTTCTCTGCAGTGTCCCTTGAGTAGGCTAAAACATTCAAATCCCTCAACCCTTGTGGGACATCCATTTCCGTCAAATAATTCCACATTTCAGCCAAGTGCATACCCATCCCCTCTTTACAAATATTCTGTTCGGGAATACTTTCTTGGTCAGAAATTGCAGTTAAGACAGCTGATTTTTCACCTTTTTCTATACATTTCTTAGCCCATGCATGCAATTATCTTTTTCTAGCTTTAGAAACTGTACTACAAGTCACTTCTTTTGATTCAGCACTCACCCCTTCAATTACTACAAGTGAAGCAGAACCACTTGGGAAAGAGAGTTCAGAAAAATCCTGTACAACAGGTAGTGGAGACAGTACCGCTGGCAGTAAAAACGGAATTACGGGAACAGCAATTGTCGGTAAGGGTGGAGATGCAGAAGGGGGAGCAACAGCAGGAAGAGGAGTAACAACTGTAGGCAGAGGAACAACAGTAGGAACAGGAACAGTAACGGGAGGAGGTGCAACCGCGGGAAGAGATAAGACAGCAGGAAGAGGCACATAAGGAGGTGCTGCAGTGGCAACAGTCCTACGTTCATTTAAAAGCTTATCAATTAGTTTGTATGAGGCATGGAAGTCCTTAGACGGATATATTTTCTCTACACCAAGTTGGAAAGCCGTACCCATATTTCTAACAGACTCTGACTGTTTCTGTTGATCATATAATAATGCTTTCTCTGAGTTAGACATATGATGACATGCATGTTTCTCTTTACTCTTAAGTTGCTGCATAGCTTCCTTTTTCCAATTCTGAATTACATCAAGTGCTGCAGGCCTAGCCTTTTTCTTTAACAATATAGACTCCAAATACTCTATACGAGCAATCTCAAACAATACACCAGCCAGGGTCAGGCCACTGATCACTGTGCTAATGCCTTTCCTGAACCCAGTCTGAAGTGGACTAAATGTCTGAATGCTTTCGGGCCACTTAATAAGATCTTTTAATACTAGCGTGCCAGGATTTTTGAAGAGGTTTCGATTAGAGATATGTGTCGATAGATGTTCAGATCTTCTCTGTTGCCCTTTTTAAAAATTGGCACAATAATTGCCCCCTTCCATGACCTTGGAATGATACCTGCTGTTACAACAAGTGAACAAACTTAAAAGAATCTCAGCCCACAATGCTCCATTATTTTTAGTAGTCCATTACTCATACAATTTGGACCATTTTACCACATGCTCTTATCTAGTATGTCCCCAATCTCAGAATTGTCAACATATATCACTATTTTATCCCCAAACCTATTTTATGTGGTTGAGTTGTGCCAGGGTGGATTACTAAACTTCTGAACTTGGCCGAACAATAATTGACCCAATCACCTTCTGCTAAACACGATGACTGATGTTTAGATTGTGCCTCACCAGATTGATCTGGCATCCTTCTGTAATATGTTTACTAAGAAGGCTTGATTCTCTGCTATATATTTTTGGATCCGAAAATTCCTCAGCCCTTTCTTATAGGCCTGCTTTAGACTATGTATTTTTTTTCTTTCCAATCTAATTATTCTCATGATGTTACATTGCATCGTGCCCTTGTTTAGATTGATAACTGAGTCAAGGTTATGTCCTTTATTTTTTACAAATACCTGTTGTGCCCAACATTTGTGTATTGTAATACACGTCTTTAGCTTAGTTAGTGTATTTGCAAATGCTAACAGAGAAGTGTAGTGATTCTTCTCTTCTTCTTTTACATTATTTCACCAATGTGTTACCCCTGAATTCACATTTCCTATGTTTTTACCAAATTGTAATACCCTATTACCAGTTGCGTTAGTTACAAACTCTTTACACCCTGATTGTTCTTTCATTCCCCACCCACATTCAGGAATGATAAACGCAGTTATTAACATTACATGGTCTCTTGCACTTTTCTTTGTCACTTCAAAGTAAAAAATATCTCTATGTTCAATGTTGGCAAGATAGACATGGTCAATGACTGAATCCGACGAGATTCCAAACCAGGTAGGGTTCAAGATGTTCTCAATACAGAACAAAGTGTTCAATTGAGAGAATTTCCATCTGGCCAGAAATCTCACCCAGATCCCCCCTCCACCCGCCGGCCATGACTCCACTCCTGTGTAGCACCTTCCATTCTCGATCTTTCATGTGCAGTTTCATTCAGTTCTTCAAAGGCTAAAGACATTTTAGGACACAAACAGTTAAAATACCCTGCTACAATTAATGGACAGACTTTTTTTTTACTTGCCCAGTCTATAAGCACAGTCTCTATTTCATTAATAACTTCATCCACTTCCACCCGAATGGGGTTGAAATAGATGTGTATTACTAGTAGACCAGATTCTTTGCCATCAAGTTGATCCACCACTACTGTGGCCAAAACAGCTTCTGAGATGATCTTTATTTTTTTTATGATGCTCCGTTGTGCATTTTTTATAGCAGTGATAATTCCCCTATTCCTTTTTATTTGCACACTTAGAATCTATTATGAACCCATCCAAAATGGGAACAACATTTAGCCACATTTCTTAAAGTAGTTCAATAGCATAGCCTCTAGAAAACAGCTAACATGTTAGTACAAAGGAAGCTGTTATGTCCTCTAGAGTTCCAACAAAAAATGTTGCATTAATTTATTCCCAAACCTAGGTCTGGTCATCTCTTGCTATGGACAGAAAGGAGGCATGATATGCCCAACTATATGGCTCTTGGTCAAGTTTTACTTGCCTCTGCCCTTCTTTATTGACCAAACATTTTATATTCTGCTTATTCTTATCTGCACTCAGTTGATGACTAATTCCTTCACACTTATCCACCTCTTGACGTGCTCAGTAGCTCTCAAAACCTTCATGAGGAGGTCCTTCTGTCTGTCACAGACTAGGTTCCCAATCAATTGGAGTAAAAGTGGACAGAACATTTCCCCACACACCTGTCATCAAACAAATTTACAAACCGTTATTGAGAGGAGGCAATAGATCTCAAGACTGGAACTGTTGCAAATAAAGACAGTAATTTAGTTCTATTTAGTGTTATATGCCACTAATTATTAAACACAAATTAAAACATCATTGTTTGAGTTGCCTTTCAGACTACGCCCGTCGCATTTCTTTTGGCATTATCAGCATTTCTTACACCCTTAGGATCTAGTGTGGCTACTGTGTTCCTCGATAACACAATCGTAACTGAACAGCTGCTCACCTCTTTTATGGCAGCTGCCAGTAAGTTCTTAAATCAGATCGAGTTGCCTTACTAGACTGCTTAATTAGCCGGTGAGTTCCAGCAATGTAGAAATTAACATTTGGCTAATGCAGGGGGAAATAGAACCCCCCACCCACTTCTCAATGTGCTAGCAGCTCTAAGGGAAGACTTCCCAACAGTCACTGTTCAACCTTTTGAAAAGTGATTGGTCCAGCACGCATTTGACTCATAAAAGAGGTGCCTCAAGCAACTCAGAAGGGCATACTTCCCAACAGTCTCTAATCATCTTCACCTGTACAATAGAGGCAATACATTCAAACCTAAAAGGTGTGCTCCACATGAGTTGGTAATAGCTCATCATAGTAATCTTGAACAGCACCCAGCCGACATAAACATTTCATGGGATTTTGAATGAAGGGAACTTATGCCTACTGGGGATGCATTGATAATGAAGCATAGAATCATGTAGCACCAGGTGTTTTGTCTTAATTTGTGGCAGATGGCTTGTGTGACTTCATTAATCCAAGATGGCCACCGAAACACATACTAATTACTAATTATAAATAACTGAGCTATAACTGCTTTAGGGTGGTCTATGAAAAATTTGCTTAGCAGGTTTTCTTTTAAACACTATCAAAGGAATAGAAAAGTTCATATAAGTTATTTATTTATATCTTTTTCTGTTTCTGAGATTTAGTCTTGTAAATTACTGCTACTTCATCGCAAACCTGTATGCTCACTAAATTAGAAAGTTTGAAATAATTTGCAACTTTCTCATTGAAATACACTATTAATAAAACTACAATAGCTATTTACATTTGAAGAGAGAAATTAAGTTTATTTAGGTCACTTTCTGAGTCCCAGAGTTAAATGTCATCATCTGCAAAATCATTGTTATCTCAGAGCTCTCTTTTGCACCACGCTTGCACAGTTCTGTGCACCTAAGGGATTTAGCATGGCATTTGCAATGCACAGCATACCATCCTTTAACGCATGCACACCATACCATCTGTATGATTGATTGCTGTGCACAAGGAAGCAGATGGAAGCAACACATAGTAGGAGAATATTGATTATCTGCCTTCTCCCACCCGAATTGTGATGGCTCTGGGGGATTTGTGTGTTATTGATCAGCGCATCACCACTCCATCACCTGATAATGAATCCTTAAGATGTATGATAATGGAGAGAATCTTGTTTTTGGCAGATTTTCACTTTGCATCTCTTCTTTTGTGAACATCCACCAAAGCAGTTGACCCGAAATCTTTGTTCCTGGCAAGTAGACGTGACAAATTAATTGCTCTATAAATCATTCATCTTCCTTCTTAAATTCTTCCTGAAATCCAAGTCTTCTCAAAGCTTCAAGGATTTATTTTTCTCAAGTCTTGAAAACTTCCCAGAAAGATAGCATTTGTTTCTTTGTAAAACACCTGGTATAATCACACCCTGAAAGAGCATGAAGGCCTGCACTTTTGTAAGCCCCTAAGCACGAGCACACTTGTTTGACATCTATAAATCTTCTATTAGTTCCATCTCCGGTGACAAACATGCTGTCAGATGGGAAAAATAGTGACCACCACACTAAAAGGACAACAACATTTGTATCAGGTGAAAAAATAGTAGCATGACCATGTGATAAATAAAGAGAGTGAAGAATTATTTTTGTGTCTGCCTCCTCATGTGTGCTTTCAAAATCTCCAACATCATTTCCATCTGATGACTTGGCTTAATTTCTCTAACTGGCTATCAGGCTTCTTTTTATCCTCTGTGCATGCAGAATTACTTTACTCGAGAGGTAAGCATCTTTAGTTTTAGAATGCAACAGGAGGGTTCCCATGGAAAAAGTTTCAATATTTGTAGAATCTGTGATTTTGTCCTCAACATTTGTTGCTTTTCCTGCTCTTTCCTTTGCATGGACTTCTTGAGTGAATATTCTAGGTAGATATCAAATACTAAATGAGTTCCATCATACTTGAGCAGATAAGGTTCTATTTGCTTTTTGAATTCAATTGCAATGTCATGGCGTGCCTCTCATATGACCGTTTCTCGAGTTCTTACAATTCTGCCATCCGTCAAAGACAGCTGCTGAATGGGTTTGCTCTGGTACAGATAATATGTCCTCCGTAACAAATGAAGAGACCTTCATCATGTTGTTATAAAACCCTGCATGTTGCTCCTCTTCCAGTATCTTCATCGGCTTGCTTTTGTTTGCAGCTAAAATCTTTGTACCATCTAAGATGAACATTGAAAGAGGTACTGCAGAGAATTCGTATTTACTCAAGCATTTCTGTAGATCAATGTCAGTTCGACTTCGTGAAGCAATCAACACACATGTGAACAAGAACGATCTGCCTTCAACTGCACTCTGCGTTCTGATACTTTTGTCTTAACAACTTTGTGTGTACTTCTACACAGCTGAAGCTTCTCTTTCTTCATTGGTGCCACAGGCTACAACTGTCTGATTCAATTCAATCTTCTTTAAAGCTGTTATATATTTGGCAACCTTATTCTATTATTCTTGATGTGTCCTTCTACATTTTCTCAAAACCTGCCTTTGTCGAGATGTTGATGAGTTCTTTTCCATCATAATTCCAAGGATTAGACAATGTCGTGATCGAGTTGTAGATCTGTTGAACATCTTCCTTTTGGCATGTTGCTTTGGATGCTGTTAGTTGGTGATGGTTTGACCGTTTGTAATCTGTGCTCCATACAATTTATTTTGCTTCTGTAGACAGCTTGAGAGCTCAGGAGAGCATACAATGAATTGTGCTGGAGCCTGTTTCTTTTGAGTAATATTAACAACACCACCAGTGCTTTCTTTGCCCTTTTTTTTAATGTTCCAGAGCTTTATCTGAACCTAAACCTAAAGCACAAAATGTTCCTTTTTTCTTGCTTACTACCACATTGCCTTTTTGAACTCACACCACGAGTCTGGGTGTTTGCTTTCAAGCTGTTTCTTTTCTGCTACGTACCATGCTATCATACTTGCATAGTTTATCAAAATAGAGGGCGAAGAAAAAAGTACATAACAAACTCTTCAAGTAATGCAAGGTGTAAATCCCAGTTTGCTGTTCGTGCGGGTCTGATAAATAAAAGCATTAGGTCCACCATATGAATGTACTGAGTGTTCGTTTTTCCTTAGATTCTTTGGCCTCAAATGCTTACATTTTGGCCATTATATTCAAATTTGTGAGAATTCTCACAATGCAATTATGGACTGATTTTGTTTATTGGGAATTATCCACTTGTACATTTTTAAGTAAGTTCTTTAACTCAGGTTGCATCCTTAACTTGATTTCAACATACTCTTTGTAGAATCCATTGATGATGCATTTGAAAAGAACAAGCCCTACTGACATGTGTGCTTCAACTGTTCTCCTTACACACATCCCTGATGGAATCTTAGACACATTTGCATCATAATGTACGGTTAAGGTGGCAGCAATGTCTGTACCATCCAAGAAAGAACCAATAGCATGAGTCATTGCCATTATTATATGAAGCTCAGCTGGTCTACACACCCAGTTCTTTGACAAGTCTTTTTTAGCCATAGCTAACTTTAAAACAGGCTTGCAATGGTCAAGATCTAATATTACAACTGTTTTTGATTCTGGGATGACAATAGGTGTTATATTCTCCAACTTCTTCTTGAATGTGTGCTGTGTTTGTGTGCTTGTTGGGCTGGAAACTATGAGTGGGAGTACACAGATTCTAGATTCTTTAGTTGGAGGATCACTTATAATGGAATTGTAAGCTGACCAAGTCATAACTGTAGTGAGTGGTTCTGACTCTATCTCATATTCATCAGTCTTGGTTTCTTTAGTGAGATTTCAATGTGTAACCAGCAACTCTACATCAAAACATTCTTGAAAATCACTCAACGGCAAGACTTGCACCATCATCCAAAGTAGGTTCTCAAACTTTTTGGAATCTAAAATAACCTTATTTCTCTCTGTATAATCAGTGATTTGACTACTTATATGATTCTGTGATCTACACCATTTGGGAATGTTCCAAAACATGACCTCAGACATGGACTGTGGAATCTAATGCAGTGGACAAATGGTATCGGTAGAAATAACCGAATGAAAAAATAACAAAGGAGAAATGACTGAGTTAGTGTGGCTGAATTGTTTTTTCAAAATGTTTGCACTTTTTTATGAATAAATAGGTGGGCAGTGGGGTAAGGGGCTAGGTAAAGGTAGGGGGAAGTGAGGGTTCAGGGGGTCGCCCTCGATGTAGTAAAAGAAAAGAAATGCAAAAATGAAAAAGTAATTTTCTGTTTTCGACCAAAAAGAATTTGGTCATTTCTCATTCGTTATTTTATGTTCAGTTATTTCATGGACAACCAGTTAAAGTGATGATGATCCTGATATTTTAGTTGGGCTTAGGACATCTGACTCATCTTTCTCCTGAAAGATGACCATAACTGTACCGAGCAAAGTTCCTTTACCATACAGGGTATCCTCAAGAAAGTCAATGATGTCAGCAGCACAATAGATAGATCCTCCAGACTCATCCATGCATCCATGCATTGTATTACCTGTGCAGCTATCTGTGTCTCAAACCGAAGGACTCTGACATAATCTATACAAGCTCCCATGCTATGCAGAAATTGAATGAATTGGCTGCAGGTAATTTTGTGCATTGTGAGCCTAAATGCCACCTGCAAGGGCATTTTGCGGGTATGCCATGTGGTAGAAGTACTTGTGCAGGAAGCTTGTCGTGGTGATATCATATCATATATAAACATCTGTGACAATTTATGAGCCCTGTTCATTACAGTGGCCATCCCGCTTTTCTGAATTAGTATTCATATCCATCTGTCCTTAACAGCACCATTTGTAAAAAAAATAACAACTTCCTTTCAAACAACATCTGCCAAATTCACTTCTTTAAAACTTCAAGTGAATTTCCATTTTTCACAAGTGTGTATTTCTATCGTAGCTGCTTCAGGAAGGGTTCTCATATTTTTCTCAATATTCTTAAATTCTTCTTCTGCATGAGTTCAACGTCTGCTGCTACTTTCATGGGGACTAACTGTGGTTCATTTACCCTTTTGGGATTACTAAAAATAATGCCAATACATTCAAGCTCTTCTTCTATTAAACTTTTGATTTGTTGACTTGCTTTGATCTGTCCGTCTTCTAAACCATTATTAGCTGCAATTTTCCTGCAAATCATTTCAACGCCCCCCCCCATTATTTTTGTTACATTGCCTTCAAGGAGAACATCACTGAATGAAGATACAAATTCAACATTTGAATTTGGCTGAATCCTTCCGCTTAGTATAGGCTTGAGTCATAAGACATTAATTACATGTGTGTTCCAGCTGTTAGAGAGAATTCTCATAAATGTGCTAATTCCCTCTACCTTAGAGACCCCCAGCTCTTTTGCTAAACTTTGAGGCTTTGAACCTTTTAATTATTGTTGTTTTCTTTGAGTATTCCTTTTGGTTATGGAGTTTTAGACAACTCCATAGAAATCACCTTTTCATGTGTGTCACAAAGCACCCTCAGTGCTGTGGCACAGGAAGCCTTTTTTTGGGCTGTCCTAAGGTTTAAATACCTTCTCTGGGATACACTACTGTTTCCCAGAGAAAGTAAAGTTACATTGACTTTACTAGTCTTTTTAAATTCCTAGACCCAGCACACATTATTTTACAATGGAGTGCTGGAGGGATTAAATAGTATCCCCTGTGTCTAGAAAATCACGTAGCAGTGATATGCTACCCTTTCCTATCGAAATGGCTGGTGACAGTGGTTTTACAATGAAATACCATGATTTTTCCCGACCCGAACACCGGCAGATAAAAATCGCGGGAGCCATGTTTTCCAAGATGGCGCCTGAGTCCCCTTTGTTTAAACAGGTCCCAGTCTTCTTTTTTCGCCATTTCTTTGTGGAAAGATCCTTCTAGAGTTTGTCTCTGCGCGCCAAACCAGGTCTGGTCCCTTTGTTTCTATGCCTTTGGCGGGCTTCAGGACTGAAGACCGCCTCTGGCACCTGAGTGTCTGGGGTGGGCAGGAAGTGAGGGAGGTGCCCGAAACTCCCTGTGCTTAGTCTCCTAGGAGACCCTAATGCACTCTGGCGTGATTGGCTGGATGACGGTCCAGCAAGGACAGTCACCATGCTGGGTGAGTGGCAGTTAGGCTGGAATGAATGGGAGAAAACTGTTTAAAAGGCGAGTCTCTTGGACTGAAAGGCAGAGTCGACTACTGAAAGAAGAGAGGACGAGCTGGCAGAGGACGGCTGCTGCAACTACTGGACCGTTGCTTTGCCTGGTGGAGCACTGCTGCAGTTCCGACTTCACCAAGTTCATCTTGACAGAGAAGTCCCTTCAAGGACAACTTCTTCCTATGAGTTGGTGGGACCAATCAACTCGTAAGCCACCTGGATACCATTCTCGGAGCTGGATAGGATTAACCGGGGAGAGTGACACCAGCTTGTGTGCTTGAAGAGCAGCAATCAGATTCAAAGATTTGCCAATTTGTCAGCTTTGTGATCCGTCCCTGTGCAGTGCAGGAGTCCCCCGATGCCCTCCCTCTTGTCCCCATGGCTGAGGCTCAGGAACAGCAAGATCTGCAGCAACTGCCAGGAGCAGAGTCTTCAGCTGCATCTTTTTCTTCAATATAAGGTATTGTGAAAACCCGACTGAGAGAACTTACCTCTCACCGTGAAAGTTTGTGGAACTTTGGCAACTTGCAGGCCTAGTCAGCTTGTGACCCGACATATGAACCTTTCTTCCGTGAACTACTTCTAAGAACCGTGGCAAAGACTTTTCTGTTTTAAATACGTTTTTACTTATACAAGACACTAGCCCATTGACTTTGGCCTACCTATTTCATTGAATCAACTTCTCTGGTGAACTCAAAACTATTTGGACTGTTTTGAAGTAACTGTAATATTTGTTTTCCCAATTTATGCCTTTTTGCTCCTCCTTTAATGTAATTTTGCTCTGACTTCAAGGGAGCTCACCTGCTTAGTAATTAGTATTGTTGTATGATTTTTGTGCGATATTGGTTGCTTCACTTAGTGAATGCTTTATAAATGATTGTGTAATAAATTAAGAAGTGTTTTACCAAGAAACCCTGAGTATAAGTGTCTATCTGAATACTTGTTATCGTAGACCTTTGTGTAACACCCTTACAAGCTCACATTCCCTCTTGAGATAAGCCTGGTTGCTCAGCTCGCTACCAAAAACTGTGTGGTACAGACTTTTACCAAAGGTTGGTTTTGCTTACACCTGTAGTCCTAGTTGTGTGTAGTGGTCCTAGAGGGTACTGAATACAAACTTGGCCTAACACCAACTTAGCTTGTCATATGCAATTCCCCTTGCGTGGGGGTCTCCATGATCAATACAATTGTTAAGACGAATCTTCAATGTGTCATTATTAGACAATTCTTCTACTCTTTTCAAACGGATGCCTGCTGATTCAGTTGCCTTGAAATAAAATGTATTTCTTTGTTTTCCTTTTTTGCAAAGGAAGCATTTATTTCTGTTGTACGTAGATATTTTTGACTTGTAGTGTAGCTTCCTTCTACGTCTTCTATTTTTCAGGGCTAGTTATGGGTAGCTGACCATTTCACCTAGGCACTTACAGCTGCTCACTCCATAGCACTTCCCGTCTGATACACCTAACACTTATCCCCTACTCCCTCATCCCTTCTTTCTTTCTGCAATTGCACTAACTGAATGCTCACAAGGCTTAGTAGGTCCGCCTTTATCTTTCATCCTTATATTTGATACACTCCCATGTTCCCTCCACGTTGCCCTGTGGTCGCTTTGGAACACAATTTACTTGATGTGTAAGTGCATTACAAACACACAATAAAGAAAAAATAAAGAAATGGCTGGAGAAAGATGACTTTTGATCACATAACTGCTCTCCATACAATCTTGTGTTTCAATCCATGTTTGCCTTATGAGTACATTGCTTGTAGCATTCCGAATGCCATGATGCGTTTTCCTTTTTTAGTTCAGCAAGTGTAGATTTATGTTCAAGTATTCATTATTGTTCAACTCAATTTTCTTCTTAATGCACTCTAAAACGTTCTCATAACATTTTGGATTAACCATAGAAGATTTAATTCTTTGTTGACATAAGATACACAAGGAAATGTCAGTTATCCATTTTCTGTTTTTGGCTGAATGTGGAAGTTCTATTTTTAAATGACTTTCAATATCTGGTGGTATAGACATTTTGAAAAAAATGATTTTATTCGTAAAATCAATTTTCACGCTGCAACTGCTCTTAAATCATTTTCACATTGTATTACCAATTACAAGAAGAACATGTAACAAAATTTAAGGAATTTATTTTTTAGAAATCATGAAAAACAAACTGCAAACAGAAACTTCTAAACAATAAGAAATTTCAAATTCTTTTAAGGGCCTTCTTTATTCAGTTTGTGTGGTGAATAAAGAAGGTCCTTAGAAAATATTTGATACGATCACTATGAAACAATGTATAGTTCAAATTCAGATTCATAAATTGTAGGGGTGGCCATCTTGGATTAATGACGTCACACAGGCCCACTGCCACAAATTCAGACAAAACACTTGGTAATACATGATTAGATGCTTCATTTGCAATGCATCCCCGGTATTCATAACTTCCCTTCATTCAAAATCCCACAGAATTACATATGCCGCTCAACTAAAAACTATATAAATTATTTATTATAGTATTACACACAAGAAGCATTAATTTTAAAAAAAGTAATGAGCCTTAGATAAGGACCTTTGCATTCTTCCCTAAATCCAGTATCAGGATAATGACCTTTTTGCAAATACCCACTATCTTATCATACGTAAGGGGGTGGCGGGAATAAGGGATTTTTATACACAGTTAAGACATATGCACATAGCACATAGTCAAGAAATCCTTGCCAAAACATTTAATGAACAGTGTTCTCTCCCTGCCTTATACCAAGTGTACCAGAACATCACTAAAAAGAGATTAGACATGGCCAAGGGGGTGGGGACAACCTACATTTGGGGTGCTGTGCTAGGTGGGAGAGCTGGGTTATGCCTAACCCACGGTGGGTGGAGGTGTCTGGGTTGGAGACACAGTGATTACTCAAAGGGCACCTGTACCCTAGCTACCTGTAACGCTCACCTGATTCTCGCAGAGGCGCCGGTCTTGACTGGGCGACTACCGTATCTTCAAAGGTGATGTGTAGCACCCGGTTGGCTCTTTGGGCTGGACCTCTGTGCACTGTATGCCTGATGTGTAGAGTAAGATGTCTTAGGTAAGTGAATGCCGAGCTCTCCATCTGCCTTGGGGCAGGGTGCTGTAACCAGTTTCTTCACTCGATAGGTAGCGCAGGCCTCTTGACTTCAGAGGACTGCTGTCCGTCGTTTACTGCACGAACGGTAAGTTTCGAGTCATTCAAATGTCTGTAAAGTCTTTAGTAATGATGTCTCTTGTTTTGCAGGGTTCCGGCGATGGCGGATGATGGGCTAAAGTGAGTTGAAGATGGAGGCCGTGTGATGAATAGAAGCGCCTGGAAGCACGTAAGTAAGCGCTTGTTGCCTGCTTCACGATGCGCTCTAACTGTCTTTTTATTTTGCAGGTACGAGTTCGGAGCGGCTGCAGGGTGCCGGAATACCCACTGGATTAGATGTGGAAAGGAGTAATGGCACGTGAGTATTAAAGTTCCCCAATGTCTTAAACGCACCTTGTTTTGTCTTTCAGATGCGGGATGCAGCGCCGAAGGCCTCCGGAGCGTGCGAAGAGTTGGTAAGCTTTTGTCTTTCAGATGCCGGAATGCAGTGTGAAGACCTCCGGAGCGCACAAAGAGTAGGTAAGCCTTTGCCTTTCAGATGCCGGAATGCTAACCTGTTCTTCCTTGTCTTTATAGGTGTTGCTGAAGACTGGATTCAGGATGGTAAGCCTTTGCCTTTCAGATGCCGGAATGCTAACCTGTTCTTTCTTGTCTTTATAGGTGTTGCTGAAGACTGGATTCAGGATGGTAAGCCTTTTTCCTTAGGCCCAGGACCGGATGCAGAAGACACGATGAGCGTTCTGCTGCAGAGGTTGCAGAATAACGCAAAGCAAGATTCATCCACCGGGTGTGGTTTAAATAGCCTCCTGTAGTGCTTCGGTGTCTCCTTCCACAGCCACGCCTAGGTAAGAAAAGAGTTCCTGCTTTCCAGAAGAGTTCCAGTGTTCTGAATCTAGCGAGTGGCTCCAGCCCCACCCAACAGGAAAAGTAGTTCCAAACAGAAGGGGATCAGAGGCTCAACTGGCAGGCAAGTAAGCAGCATGGTCTGCTGCAGGTAAGTCCACCCAAGCATTATGAGCCCGGCGCTTCCAGCGCTGGGACTGGGCATATTTATGAGCCTGGTGCCACTGGCGCCAGGACTGGGTCCAAAAGGTCCCAATTGGGACTGGTTGGCACTCGGAAACTGGGTTATGGATCTGCTTCCAAGGGAGTTGGGAAAACCCTGACCTTTTGGAAGCATGACAGTACCCCCCCTCAAGGCCCCTCCCAAACCGGGCTTCTCCGGGGGTTTTGGCTTGTCAGGAAATGTTCGGTGAAATCTTTTGATTAGGCGAGGAGCGTGGACATATTCAGCAGGTTCCCAGGATCTCTCTTGGGGGCCGTAGCCTTTCCAGTCAATTAGGTATAATAGTTTAGATTTGGAGATCTTGGAGTCCAGAATGCTTTTGACTTCAAACTCGAGTTCTCCATCAACTAGGATAGGTTTTGGAGATTTGGTTAGTCGGGTTTGAGGTTGCACGGGTTTTAATAGAGAGACGTGGAAGACCGGATGTTTCTTCATGTGCGGGGGCAAGTCCAACTTGACCGCTACTGGGTTTACTATGGTAGTGATGGAATAGGGACCAAGGTATCTTGGGTTGAATGTGCGTGGCCCTTTTAGAGATAGATATTTGGTGGATAACCAGACTTGATCCCCTACTTGATAGTGAGGGGCTTCCTTCCGATGTTTATCTGCTCCTTTCTTATATTGTTCTTTAGCCCTTTGAAGGTGAGAAACAGCTTCCTTAAAGGCTTGGGTGATTGTAGAATGCAGGTAGTCTACTGCTGGTGTTTCAAGATCTTGGAGGGGATCCAACTCCGAGGTTCGAGGGTGACTGCCGTACAAAAGAAAAAACGGGGTTTTCCCAGTTCCCGAATGGACAGAGTTATTGTAGGCATATTCGGCTATCCAAAGGATATCTTTCCAAGTTTTTTCAGTTTGTTGCAGCATGCAGCGTAAATACTGTTCCAGAGTTTGATTGGTCCTCTCGGTTTGTCCGTCGGTCTGAGGGTGGTGACTGGTCGATAGTCTCACATCAATTTGAGCCGACCGACAGCAACTTCGCCAAAAATGAGAAATAAATTGACTATCTCGATCCGAAATTAGAACCGAAGGAAAACCGTGCAGTCGGACGATGTTTTCGAGAAATTCTCGGGCCAGAGTTGCTGCTGTTGGCAAGCCTTTGAGCGGAATTAAATGCGCCATCTTGGAGAATAAGTCCACGATTACTAGAATCGTATTGTATCCGGAGCATGGAGGTAGATCGGTGATGAAGTCCATAGAAAGCGTATGCCAAGGGCGAGGTGGGATGTCAATAGGGCGTAAGAGGCCTGCTGGTCTTTCCTTTTGACTCTTGTTTTGGGCGCATACTCCACAGGACATTATAAAGTCTCTGATATCTTTCTTCCAAGACGGCCACCAGAAGTAGCGCTTGATCTTTTCTGAGGTCTTGGCCATACCGGGATGACCTTCCATTAAAGAGTCGTGATAACAAGAGATTACTTTTTTCTGTAAATCTGTGCTGGGTAGGTATAATCGTTCTTGGAAATACAATAAGTTGTCCTTTACTGCAAAGTCCTTTCCCTGCAGATGCCAATTCTGTATGTCTGCTGGAGTTACAAGTTGCCTGGCTTTATCCTTAACTTCCTCTATGGATTCGGTGGCGATTACACCCAGAATTCTTTGTTCGGGAATGATTGGTACAGGTTTAGGGTTGATCAAGTGTTCTTCCACTCCCATCCGAGAAAGGGCATCAGCTTTACCGTTCTTTGTACCAGGTCGATAGGTAATTATGAAGTCAAACTCGGCAAAGAATAATGCCCAACGGAGTTGTCTAGAGGATTGGGCTTTTGCGGTTTTCAAATATTGCAGGTTTCGGTGATCCGTAATCACAGTAACGGTGTGTCGGGCCCCCAGCAGATAATGCCGCCAAGCCTTAAAGGCAGACTTGATAGCCAGAAGTTCCTTGTCAGTAATCGTGTAATTGATTTCAGGAGGCGAGAATTTGCGGGACCAAAATGCCACGGGATGCAACTGATTGGTTACCGGGTCCTTTTGTGATAGAACTGCCCCCATGGCAAGGCTTGAAGCATCAGTTTCCACGATGTAGGGGAGTTCGGGGCGAGGGTGTTTTAAGATTGGTGCAGAGATAAATTTAGTCTTCAAATCCTGGAAAGCTTGTTCCGCCTCGGTAGACCATTCAAAACGTTTGTTTTTCTTTAACAAGGCAGTGATGGGCTGGACTATTCGAGAGAATTCGGGGATAAACCTGCGGTAAAAGTTAGCGAAGCCTAACATGCTTTGCACACCTTTTACGGAGGATGGTGATGGCCATTTGAGAACTGCATCGACCTTCTTTGAATCCATACGCACTCCGCCAGGTGATAATATGAATCCCAAGAATTCAACTTCAGTCACGTTGAAAACACATTTTTCCAACTTAGCGAAAAGTTTGTGTTGACGCAATCTTTCGAGGACCATTTTCACGTGTTTCCGATGTTCAGATTCCGATGAAGAATAAACGAGGATGTCGTCAATGTAAACAACAACACATACATCTATGAGCTCTCTGAGGACATCGTTCATAAAATATTGAAAGGCGGCCGGGGCATTGCAAAGTCCGAAGGGCATGACCTGATATTCAAATAGCCCATACTTGGTGCGGAAGGCCGTTTTCCATTCATCTCCCTCTTTTACTCGTACCAAGTGGTAAGCTCCTCTAAGATCCAGCTTTGTATATATGCATGCTTTTCTGACTTGGTCCAGGAGTTCAGGGATCAAAGGTAACGGATATCTATTCTTAACGGTGATCTGGTTCAGGGATCGATAATCGATACAAGTTCTAAGGTCTCCTTCCTTTTTTGGAACGAAGAACAAAGCTGAAGAAGCAGGGGACTTGGAAGGACGAATAAACCCATTTGTCAGGTATTGATCCAAGTATTGTCGAAGGTGAAGGTTCTCAGGCTCGGTGAGGGCATAAATTCTACTACAAGGAGGAGTAGATCCAGGTATCAGGTCTATCTGGCAGTCATAAGACCTATGAGGAGGTAGAGAGTTAGCCTGCTCCTTCCGGAAAACATCTTGGTATTCTAGGTATTCGGGAGGTAACTGGGGAGTCTCTGAAGAAATTGCGGCCAGTGCAACACCAGGTGGAGGGTGACAAGTAGAGACACATTCTGGAAACTGGACCGTTCTTGCTCGCCAATCGATCAGAGGATTGTGTTTCTCTAACCAAGGTATTCCTAGAATAATCTGAAACTGAGGGGCCTTGATCACATCGAACAAGATCTTCTCATGGTGTCCATCTTGACTTACTAGCGTCACCTCTTGAGTGGTATGCGTTACTGGCCCGGAGGCTATCTCCGTACCATCCACCGTAGTAATGACGTCCTTTACAGCCTTGGGACAAAGAGTTAGATTCATCCTCAAAACAATTTCATGATCCACATAATTGCCGATGGCACCGCTGTCGACGTAAGCTTCAATTGCATGTAATCGATCCGGATTATCAGGGCTAATGAGGACCATCGGTATCACGAAATGCGAGGTCACAGAAATGGTTTTCACGCTCGGCAAGAGGACCCCTATTCTTGTCGGGCGAGGTCGTTTCCCTGCTCAGAGTTTGTAACTTTGGTAACTGCAGCTCCTACTGCCTTCTTGGCAGGTTTCACCGGACAGTCTCGAAGAAAGTGTCCTGAGTTTCCGCAATATAGGCATAATTGCAACTGTTTCCTCCTTTCCCGCTCCCTTTGTGTTAGCGGACCTTTCAGACCCCCTATTTGCATGGGTTCCCCGGAGTCTACTCCTTTGGAAGGAGTTGGCGGTTTGGAAAATATTCGAGCATCAAACTTGGAATGATCGGCCTTCCTGTTCTGCAGCCTGTGATCTATTTGAACGACCAAGTCTATATAATCCGAACAGTCTTGTGGGGGATTCACTACTTGGGCTAAAACGTCTTTGAGCTCTCCACGTAGACCTCTATAAAACAGCGTAATCCTTTTGTCCTCAGGCCATTGAGTTTCCACTATTAGTCTATTGAAAGATGCAATATAAGCCAAAAGGTCTTGATTACCCTGTCGCAACGAAAGAAGCTCATTGTCCAAGGCCTGCCCCTGTGAATGTCTTGCGAACAGTTTTTCCATACTAAGCTGAAAGGCTTGAAAATCATGGAGAACCGGATCATCTTGATTAACTAGAGGGATCGACCAGTCTGCCGCATTGCCACTAAGGTACGAAAGTACAAAAGCTACTTTTGCTTGATCAGTTGGAAAGGCTGCTGGCCGGCATAAGAAGTGCAACCGGCACTGATTGATAAATACTGCAAACCTCTTTGGGTCACCAGAAAATCGTTCGGGCGGAGCCAGAGGTACATTCCCAGGTAGGTTGATCTGCACTGGATTCATAGAGGAGGTTGAAGGAAGATTTGCCCCTGATGCGGGTAACAGGGTCTGTCCGGCTTGTGACTGTAGCACTTGTCTAGCAAGATTGTCTGTTCTCTCCTTGGAAATAATTAGTTCCCTTCTTAGAGCATTCGTTTCTTGATGAGCTGCATGCACTTCTGCCCTTAGTTCCCCAAGTAACCGGGCTAGGGGGGTCAGTATCCGAGGTTTCCATAGCACCTGGGCGAGAGTTTTGCGGTAGGCTTTGCGTTCTGTAACGCTCACCTGATTCTCGCAGAGGCGCCGGTCTTGACTGGGCGACTACCGTATCTTCAAAGGTGATGTGTAGCACCCGGTTGGCTCTTTGGGCTGGACCTCTGTGCACTGTATGCCTGATGTGTAGAGTAAGATGTCTTAGGTAAGTGAATGCCGAGCTCTCCATCTGCCTTGGGGCAGGGTGCTGTAACCAGTTTCTTCACTCGATAGGTAGCGCAGGCCTCTTGACTTCAGAGGACTGCTGTCCGTCGTTTACTGCACGAACGGTAAGTTTCGAGTCATTCAAATGTCTGTAAAGTCTTTAGTAATGATGTTTCTTGTTTTGCAGGGTTCCGGCGATGGCGGATGACGGGCTAAAGTGAGTTGAAGATGGAGGCCGTGTGATGAATAGAAGCGCCTGGAAGCACGTAAGTAAGCGCTTGTTGCCTGCTTCACGATGCGCTCTAACTGTCTTTTTATTTTGCAGGTACGAGTTCGGAGCGGCTGCAGGGTGCCGGAATACCCACTGGATTAGATGTGGAAAGGAGTAATGGCACGTGAGTATTAAAGTTCCCCAATGTCTTAAACGCACCTTGTTTTGTCTTTCAGATGCGGGATGCAGCGCCGAAGGCCTCCGGAGCGTGCGAAGAGTTGGTAAGCTTTTGTCTTTCAGATGCCGGAATGCAGTGTGAAGACCTCCGGAGCGCACAAAGAGTAGGTAAGCCTTTGCCTTTCAGATGCCGGAATGCTAACCTGTTCTTCCTTGTCTTTATAGGTGTTGCTGAAGACTGGATTCAGGATGGTAAGCCTTTGCCTTTCAGATGCCGGAATGCTAACCTGTTCTTTCTTGTCTTTATAGGTGTTGCTGAAGACTGGATTCAGGATGGTAAGCCTTTTTCCTTAGGCCCAGGACCGGATGCAGAAGACACGATGAGCGTTCTGCTGCAGAGGTTGCAGAATAACGCAAAGCAAGATTCATCCACCGGGTGTGGTTTAAATAGCCTCCTGTAGTGCTTCGGTGTCTCCTTCCACAGCCACGCCTAGGTAAGAAAAGAGTTCCTGCTTTCCAGAAGAGTTCCAGTGTTCTGAATCTAGGGAGTGGCTCCAGCCCCACCCAACAGGAAAAGTAGTTCCAAACAGAAGGGGATCAGAGGCTCAACTGGCAGGCAAGTAAGCAGCATGGTCTGCTGCAGGTAAGTCCACCCAAGCATTATGAGCCCGGCGCTTCCAGCGCTGGGACTGGGCATATTTATGAGCCTGGTGCCACTGGCGCCAGGACTGGGTCCAAAAGGTCCCAATTGGGACTGGTTGGCACTCGGAACCTGGGTTATGGATCTGCTTCCAAGGGAGTTGGGAAAACCCTGACCTTTTGGAAGCAGAGATCATGACACTACCAGGGGCTGTGGGGAAGCCCAAGCTGGGCACAGCAGCAGTACTTGGCTTGGGGATGCCTGGTAAGTGGGTGAAAGCCTAGAATTTCAGTCAGAACCGTAAAAGCATTGATACCTAGTTATGGGATACCTGGTAGGTATTCAAAGATAGAAAAGATACAGCACTCT
Organism: Ambystoma mexicanum; assembly: GCF_040938575.1. Classification (NCBI taxonomy): domain Eukaryota; kingdom Metazoa; phylum Chordata; class Amphibia; order Caudata; family Ambystomatidae; genus Ambystoma; species Ambystoma mexicanum. Next base: position 900,952,565 of record NC_090936.1, read on the forward strand.
GGAAAGTAAGGGCAGGGGGAGAAAAGGCAATGGAAAGACCACCATTCTCAAAAAAGATATTTCTTGAGGTTGCAAAAGAGATTACAATTATATATCAAGTCTCTACAGCCCAAAGATGGACGAGGGGGGTAGATATTAGTCAATAATATATTTCCAAAGGTCTTGGCAGTCTGCTTCTTGATGTCGATTGCGGGTTTGTCTCAAGTCGAGGATGGAGCAGTCGCGATTGTCCCGTAGCAAACTGGCATTGGGTCGGGGTCGACAGGAAGGTATCTGAGGTCTCAAAGCATCTACTTGAGATGTGCGGATAAGGCGGTCACCAGATTTGGTTCGGCAATTGAGAATCATCGACAGTCATGTTGGTGCCAGGATGCGCAGGTGAGCTGATTCAATGCGGAAGCTCAGAGATCACTGGGTCAGGCCATGCTTGGGTCGATTAATTTAAGGGATTGGCTTGTGATTCGAATGGTGAGTTGAGAAATGGAAGACAGCAGTACTTCATTGGTTTGACGCGAGGCAATCATGCTCTTCAGCTGGTGTAGTGAGGCAGTTGAACTGCAAACAGTGGTTTGGAGAACAATGACTGCCAAAGGCTTGTTCAGCATCATTCACAATCAAATCATGGCTTGTGCAGGTCAGCATTGGAAACAAAGGGATCTTGGCTGTTCGGGCATTCAGGATCTCTGAATCCAACTTCAGGGTTTTAAGGGTCATAGTTAGTCCTTTTCTCAAGCTCCCAACCACAGGGGAGGCTGGCATACACCGTCAGGGATCCTGCAACACAACAAGTTCCGAAGGTCACAGGGTGGCTGGCAGAGATGCAGCTTTTTGACCAGCAGCAGAGTTCACCCCCAATTGTGCCTGGGGATGGTTAAGGGACTGGCCTAATCTCTGCTTGGTACACCTGTCCACATCTCACAACAGGAGGATTTTAGAAGGGACTGCTCTCTTAGCAGACTCCAGCTAAATGTTCTGGGGTTGGACTCCAGAGATGATTCAAACAAGTGTTGTAAGACAGGATCTTTTAAAGGTAAATGTACAGGCGATTGGACTAAAGCTAGCCTGCTTTATTGGTCCAATTCCTGCTCTTGAAATGAGAGGACTTTGCTGTTCTGACACCACACCAAAAGTGAAGGGAGAGAGAAGCAAGATGATGGAAGTCTTCCTGGCTACACTGACCAGTCCCCTTTCCTTCTCAATAGAAGCAAAGGCCTTTAGAAATGTAGCACCTTGGTGTGAGGCATAGCCCTTTGTGAATGGGTGTGCATATTGTTTCTTGATCACAGGCCTGGTTCCTGTGGAGTGGCTGTCCCTGGGGAAAGGGTTTTACCAGCCCTTGCAAAGGAACAAAGATAGCCAAGTCGCCATGGCTACCGTCCTGCCAGTGGGCAGGGGGAGCCCTGTCAGGAAAGGATATTCATAACCCTTCAACAGCTAAACACTGTGGTATTAATTTAACATGGCTGGCATAGCTATGAGAGATACTGGCCACCATATCCTAACTCAGAAATGACTTATATTTACAGATTAATGTGCCACAAGGACAGACTCCTCATAGTCATTCGGTTTTTGAGGGGTGCATATCTTAAATTTACCCCTGCACTGCAAAGACGTGGCTATCACTGCAACTGTCAGGAGGGCACCTGTGACCCCTGAACCTGCTCGGTGCCACTGGTAGAGCAGGCACAGCAAATCAGGATACTGATGCAGCAGGGTAGAAGTACAGATCTGCATGAATTGTCTTTCATGGAAAAGTCTACGACGGAAATGTTTGCATGAGAAATGTACGCACCACAAAAGGTTTGTACATTTCCCATGCAAACATACATTTAAAACCCCTACAAATCCACACCCCAACCCACACCCCAAACACACCCACAACACAACCCCAACCACACCCCCAACACACCCACACCCCCAACATACCCCCACACACACCCTACTTACCTTTTAAGACATGCTGTGTCCCTGCAGCACCGGTTACGTTTCACTTCTGTGATCGGGAAACGGCGCCACAGGGTCCTGGTCTTTTTCTCAGTTGTCTGTGGGGGTGTTCCCCGCAATCCCTTCTCACTATACTGTACAGTGTAGTGAGCAGGGTGCTGCGTGGGACACCCCTGCAGCCTCCTTTTTTTTTTCTCGGGTGTGCTGTGGGGGTGTCCCCCGCAACCCCCACTCACTATACTGTATAGTATGGTGAGCAGGGTGTTGAGGGGACACCCCCACAGCCCCTGCAGTCTTTATTTTTTTACCTACCTAAAATGCATGCACCAAAGGTTTGAAATTTTGGTGTTCGAACCTTTGGTGGCATGCATTTACAACCTTTTTGTATAGGTCGGAACTAACGGGTGTGATCGCCTTCAATGATCACAGGACGCTTGCGTGATGGAAAGAGGTGTTGACACCTGGAGCTGCTGAGTGAAGTTGCAGACTGTGCAGACCCTGAGTCTTTCTGCAGTGGACACTAATTTCCCAGCTTACCTGAAATCCTTAAAAGCCTGTCTAAGCCGCGGAGCGGCCGCGGAGCGAGCTTCTGAGTGAAGTTGCAGACTGTGCAGACCGTGTCATGACCGCGGCATTGGTCTCTGCGGTTACTTTGGCCAACATGGACTCACAGCCTCACGACCCTGAGATGGAAACCATGGCCATGGTGGCGAAAGTGGCGAACTATACTATGGAAAGCCCGCGACCGCCTCTTTCATCGCCTCCAAAGTCCGCATTGCTTCCATCGAACAGCCCTAGACCGGGCACAGGTAAGGCATCACTTCCCCTTTCTATACCCGAAAAGTGTCTTACTATTCCCGTTTCCCTACTTTCTCCCACCCGTGCCCCGTCGTCTTCGACATCACTCCCTTTTCCCTGCCCACCCGTGCTTTCTCCACTCCCTCTCTCCTACCTTCCTTATCCGTACCGCTTCCCCCACCCCGCCTTACCTGTGCGCCGTCGAGTCCAGAGGCAGAATCCACCCGCCGCATCCTTCGACCGTTGAAAGAAACGCTAACGGGAAGATCGAACACCAAGAGGCGTGGCGAAAAGTCTGCGGCGCCGAAACGGGTGCCGAAACGGACCATCTCGTCAACCCAGCAAGATCTGACTGCGGAAAACCAATCAAAAAGCGCTAGGCTTTCACCTAAATTTCACAACCGTGATATTCTCCTCTCTGATGCTGTAACATCTTTTTCCCTGGGACTAGTGTCGGGGACTCAGAATGATCATTTGCAAATAGACACTCGATGTATGTCACTCCCCAGGTTAGAGGAGGGTACTCACTGTACAAATGAATGGACCAGCACTGAGAATGTAGACCTGCTGACCCTGGACACCGAGAAGCAGGCAGAATGCACCGACCGAGAGGAAAGCACCTTTGGGCTTGAGCCACGGATGACAACGACCGGTGAAAGAACGGGATATTCGCCTATAACTTCAGATGACAATGAACAGAAGATAACGTCATCCTCAAAGAAGGTTACTGTGGAATTCGTATGTGCCGCTCAAGTCCATACGGTCCAAAGTATGGATGTGCTGGAGTACTCCGCAGCGGAAAGCACTGTAAAATCATGTGCCTCAATTAGTAAGAACGAAGAGCTAATAAAACGAAAAAGTCAGCATCGAAATCCAGCTGTATTAGATTCAGCGTCCTGCAAACTTAAAGATGCAATTGAAGTTCTAACAGAAGCAGTCACTTTAAGTGGGAACCCAAGAACTTCTGCTGTGGTGTGTCCACAAATGGTAATTTTACAGAAAAAAAGAAAAGAAAAACAAGGAGTACGTAACGATGACCAACCTAAATCACTCCTCTTGATGCCAACGAAAACTCAGCGACACACCCATAACAAGGTTAGAAGAAGACTGACCTCAAGACCAAAGGTCCCCCTAAATAAGAAAATGGGCCCAAAGACCGCTCCAACTACAACTAAGCCCTGCACAGTGGCACTACTGAACGACTTCTTCAGGAAAAAAATGGAAAGGCGATCAAATCCCCAGCGGGAGCTGTCGGACAATGAAATGCTAGAGAGCCTCATTCATGTAGAGACAGATGTACCAACTGTCAGACATCCCAGAGGAACCCACAATAAGCTTGGGCCCCCTGGGATATACTGTATCTATGACAGCGGCATCTGTCGCTCCACCACTTAGATGGCACTATTCAAACAAATCTACATCTCTGTCTACAAATGGTGAACTCCAGGAGGGGAAAGGCGAAAAGCCTAATCAAGAGAGAATGCCTGATAATACAATAATCGAAACTGCAAACTCTGAAATTAGGTGGCAGAATCAACAGTCAAGTAATAAAGTGACCGAGATCCCACTCAACCAATACCGCCACGTCTCGGAGCAAAAAAATTAAGTGACGAATAGTGCCGTCAGCCTTGAACAGCAGCCAATTACGACACAACTACTTATGGCAAAAAACCCTGTGCAGATCACTGAGTTAGACTTAAATAACTCCATGAAGGAAATGGCTATTGAATCAACAAAAACATCTTCACTGATCCCTACGCCTACACCCATGCGCAGACTAAGTAGAACTCTGCCCTCCTCTCCCCAACACTTGGATTACCAAAATTTGGACTTAACAACTATAACGTCGACAGTAACGATAGCATTGGCACGGTTCTCTAAGCTGTACAAGAGCATTAACAACACGCTCCGAGATCAGATGACCATGTTAGCCTCAATGCAGTCAAAACTGCAATATCTGGAAGGCTTCATTACGGGGTCCCAAGGATCTCAAGCAGGTGATAGAGTACGTGGGATAAGGCCTGCCGAGCAAGAACCTTATAACCATCCGACAGATTCAGACGTCGAGGAACGCACAAACCGACGGACGCAGCATTCAATTGGCACTACAGCAGCCCCGTCTACCACCTCACACGAGGCAACTAGAGTGATAACTCTACAAGATCGAGAAAATGTGACTCCAGCCAGTAATTTAGTGATCGAACCTCTGGACGCCATTATAGCCATATTGGAGGAGGATGATGTGCGTTCAGCGCTCAGTCAATTCGCTGCCATAGAACCAGTGGTGGAACAAGTGCCTAACCCCTTTTCTTATATAAAAACTATAGAAGGCACAAAAAAACCAAACAACGGCCTTGAGAAAAACACCAAGAACTTCACATATGGTATATTTAGTCAGCAAAAATCGATAGTCAGTCAAAACTCTAAAAAGGATAACATATCACAAGCTCAGAAGAGACCACCCAATGTTGCGGCGAAGAAAAAAGATGTCCCGCATAAACTAAAAGAGACTCAAAGTACACACCAGTATCCTACGAAGGAAAAACAAATTATTTGTTTAAAAAAAACCACTCCCGTCCTTATTGTTGAGGACCAGTCAGATTGTAGTATTCTGACAATCGACGATACCGATCTTGAAAACCACCCAAAAAAACCATTGAAGAGAAAAGCAACTGTATCAACCACAGAAAACTCAAATAATGAACCCCCTAAGAAAGTACAAATTGTCGAAAAACCTGTTCTGTCGTCAAAGTCCCCAGTGAATACCCAAAAATCTCAAAAACTGGAGTCCGTGAAGAGTACAACTTCAAGGACAAACGCTGCGGACAAGAAAAGACTGGACCCGGTGCGTAGAGAAAGCACAAACATCTGGAAAAGGAACAAATCCTCAAACGCACCTCCCCTTCCTCGGAAACAGGGGGAAAGGCTTGACCAGAGAAAAAGTCCAAAGCCTGTAAGGGAAACAGGCCAAAAGATCTCGGATTTATATTCCCGACATATTTCTGCCGGGAATGAGAGGTTGAAAAACATCAACTCAAGACGGAACGATCTGACCATGAATAGAACTAATATTATTAGAATCTTAACCCAAATCCCCAGTCTGAAGCATATTCAAAACAAGGAGCTATGGATAGTCGAACCAAGTACGTCAGGTAGAACAGACTACTCCTATATACATCTTGACTCTGAAAGTACCAAACTTCGTCTATTGAAGGAAACCAAAAACCTTCTGGAAGTCGGTTTCGCATTATTGGACATTAGGCATACAAACACACAAGCCCAGAAAAAAACAAGGTCCCAGAGAGAAGTAAGTAAGGGAAAGGATCCCTCGCAAATGATCAGGGATAACCGTGTCCGTTACATCAGCAGGATGCCTCATGCCTGCCCCACGCAGAAAATGCAAATAACAAATAAACTAAAAATCCATAGACCTAATCAAGTGGAAAGTGAAAAACCTGAGAGAAATCAGAATGCACAAAGCAATCAGGATCAGAAGTATGCGCGAAGCAAAAGGTTCCAAGATTCATCACGAAGTGATCAAACACTAAGGGGCCATGGAACACCAAGGGCGGATAAAACTGTGCCTTGGTCCTGGCTAAAAACTGAGAGCAATCGTAGACAAAAATATTAGCAACGATCTCTGGAAAAGAAGATCCACCCTGAGACATCTAAGGAGAAGATATCAGACAAGATAACTGATCCATTGCAACCTTTAAAATTAGGCTGCTGGAACACAAGGGGTTTCATGCATTTAACTAAAAGAACCAATGTCAACCTGGGTACCTTTGATGTTCTATGCCTACAGGAGACGTGGCTGACCACCAAACCCCAGCTGGATGGCCACGAAATAATCTTTAAGAGTGCCAGGAAAGGAGCAACAGGACGTCGATCTGCGGGTCTTATAATTGCGATTAAAGCCGGCTCAGGACTAGAGGTTTCTGAAATGTTCCTGTCGCCCCATTGGATCCAAGCTGTAATACTTACGAGAAAACCTGTGCCCAATGTACATAAATAGAGCACTTTGCTCCTAATAAACGTTTACTGGAACCCGGAGACGACTACAAACGAAGATTTTCTCAAAGAACTTAATAACCTCTGGGAAGAAGCACAAACAAACAGGGCTGACCACAGCATTATTATCAATGGAGATTTTAACACCATATGTGAAGGGATCGGCACGTCTTCAAAGCTGTCGAACCAGAAGTCCCCTGTAAGGGAAAGAGGGAAACTCCTCGATAAGATAATGGCGGACAGGGACATGCACAACCTTCTTTGGCATCGCTCCATATCAAATCTGCTGATTCCGTCATGGCAAAGAGGTGACCAAAAAGGGACGATAGACCACATATTTGTCTCAAGAGAAATTTTGCCAGAGATCCACTCCTTTAGGGTCAGTCCCACAGTCTTCAGCGACCATAACCTCCTAATTCTAGAAGGTTGGTCGTCAAGAACTCAATCGATCAGGTGCACCTTGCCGCTCGAGCCATCAGAGAGAGGCAAAAGAGTGAAGATCTCAGAAAAAGGGCTACTGAAACTTGAGGCACAATACATAAGATCTGAAAAAATAATACACAAGGGAAAAGGGATGTTAGTGATCTGGACTATACTCCCTTATTAACCAGATTCCAGATGGAACCAAACAAAACATCTAAACCACAGAACGGATACTGACACTCATATAATAAGGATCTGGTAATGAAAAGGTCGGAACACAGAAGGTTGAAGAAATACTATCAAAAGTTCCCTTCTCCTGAGAATATGGCACGTTGGATAAAGGCTGTGCGAGAGTACAGAAACTGGTTGCTCCACTATCGTTATAAACTCCATTTGAACGATTCAGAACAAATGCTGATGGCAGTCTGTGGAAATAAACCAAAAGAATTTTGGAACCTGATCAAGGGGACCCAAAGCAAAGTCAACGATAACATCCAGAATAATGTGGGAGAATCCCGCTGGATTGAGCACTTTTCCAAACTATTTGCACCAATCCTTGACGAGAATACCACCTATCCCTCTATCAGAGAAAGTACCACAAATGATTCAACGTGGAACATTCCTGTCGACAAAGACTTAATTGTAAATACACTTATGAAATTGAACAACTCCAGAACGCCGGGCCCCGATGGCATTAGCAATTTGGAACTCAAAAAACATCCCGAGCTGTGGGCAAACTTTATGAGTGAGCTTTTTTCAAATTGCAACCAGTCGAAAGAAATTCCATCTACCTGGAAAAAGGCAAACATCGTCCCAATCTTTAAGAGAGGTGCAACCGATAATCCAAATCAGTACAGGCCGATTGCTCTTTTGGATGTTATGGGAAAAGTCTTCTCGTCCTTTGTGTTGGACGACTTCCAAAATTGGGTTCGTTCAACTAACTCTATGGATCCCTTCCAGAATGGTTTCGTCAGAAACTCGGGGACAACCACAAACATTCTGCTTATGAGTGCCCTGAAAGCAAAAGCAATACAAGGTGCTCTTCCGGTATATGTTGCCTTTATTGACCTGGTCCAAGCCTTTGACCAGGTCAACAGACAACGTCTCTGGGCGAAATTAGAAGCAAAAGGATGTCCAGACTCAATTTTAAATCCTATAAAGGCTTTACACCAAGGAACTTCCATTCAAGTCCGCCTCAGTTCGGATGGACGTCTGTCTGAGAAGATCGTGACAGCCAGAGGAGTTAAGCAAGGCTGTCCCTTGGCACCCTCTTTATACAACGCGTACATTGCAGACTATGGGGAATCAAGTCTTGCTATCAGACACTTTCCACCGGCGTTGGGAGGAGAGAAGATCAACCGTCTATTATATGCTGATGATATCATCCTGATGGATCTGACGCCCATCGGCCTTCAGCGTCAGCTGAACAATCTGGTATTATATATGTCAGAAAATAATCTCCGGCTAAATAACGAAAAAACCAAAGTGCTCATTCTGGGCAGGCAAGAAAAAAGGAATCAAAAACATTCTTGGCATTGTGAGGGTAAGAGACTGGAAACAGTACAAGCTTTCAAATATCTGGGAATCACAATTAGCAATGACAGAAACGAAAAGACCATGCTAGATACACTTTGGATAAAGCTAAAGAACCTCACAGCACAAGCAAAGGCGGTGGATAGGAGGCATGGCCGCTTCTCAATAATTCCCATCCTGAGATTCTACAAGGCCAAGGTGGTGCCAGCTCTGATTATGGCATAGACGCAATGCCACTGGTCCCGAATTCTATCTGGGTGAAATATGAAAGTTTTTTTTGGCGAAACATCCTGGGCCTAGCGACATCAACTCCCATGGCACTAATAAGGAGGGAACTTTGCATAACATCAATGTTGGCAATCAAAATGAGAGCCACTTTGATGTTATATCGCAAAGTTATCAACAAACCGGAAGCACGAGTGCTAGACCTCATTCGTAAAGAAATCATAGACGGAGATAACTGGATGCTCGCGGAATGGGAACAAAATAATCAAACAATCTTGAAAGAACTGGACCTGTCTATAGAAACTCTAATCCAAAACCCAAACAGAGTAGTGAAAAAACTGTTTGAAGCGGACTGGATTCACACGCAAGAGATGGCAAATGACTGCTCACTGACAGCTAGTTTGCCAAACGCTCTAATGAAGCTAAACGCAGTCCGAGGCTACCTTCACAAATTTCCGGATAAGAGACTTAGGGCCTCATTACACGGATGGCGGTGGACCAAGGTGCTATTAGCACCTTAGTCCATGCCGGTAAAATACCGGCACCGCCTTGGTGGAAAGGGGAATTACCGCCCTATTCCAAGGTTGCTGGGGCGTTAATTCCCTCTTCCCCCATTGCCCTTCCCCAATCCCATTTTTGCCCCATAGGGCTTTATGGGAATGGGGAAGGTGCTAATTACGGCACCGCAAATTGCGGTACCGTAATTAGCTCCCTGGTCCCTTTGCGGGATGATTTTTAACGCCTGCAAAAAGCAGGCGTTAAATTCCCCAACCCGCAAAGGGACCTCGTAGTAAGGCGGAAAGGGTTTACTGGTACCGGTATAATACCGGTACTGGTAAACCCTTACCGCCTACCGTGTAATGAGGCCCTTAGTTGCTTATTTCTACGATTCAAACTAAACCAACTGAAAACTAATGAGATTTTGGAAATTCGTAAACAAGCTCAAACGAATTTATGTCGCTTCTGCAAACCAAATGAGCACATAGAAACCACAAAGCATCTGATAATGGAATGTCCAGGTTTGGTAACAGAAAGGCAACGCTTTCTCACGGACCCACTGAAACATTATTCAACACTAGACCTGGAAAACCTTTGGTCACTATTGAATAATGGGAACAACAAGAGATGCGTCATAGGAGTAACCTTGTTTCTCAAAACACTGAATCTATAGCAGAAGAAACTGAACAAGAGAGGAATGTTTCACCCCAACTGTGATCCCTCTGGAAAGGTCTATCTTAATGTATGGATAGAGACTCATTAACAAAGAAGAACTGCAACAAAAGTAAAACTTGAACTCACTACATTAAGTCCAAGGGATTCAGGACTAACTATCAATTACAAGCCAAAGCAAGGACATTTTCACACAAGCTGTAGACAGGAGTTTACAAATGCTTTTCTGTTTTGTAAAAATTGTTATACAATTAAATAAAAAAAAAAAAAAAGGTCAGAACTTTCGGTGCAGTCATTTTGGCCTATACCAGAAGTACACACTATGCTTTTAGCATGAAGCATTTGAAATGTGGATCTGATCAGCAGATATCCCTTTCAGACCTGGCATTACCCACCTAATTTGTTTATTTAATAGAAATGTAAAAAGCCAGGGCTTTAACACCTATGCCAGATGGCAATTCGTCACACAGGCTGAAGAAGTGATAAAAGTGGGAACATTATCCTGGGGCAGGCACAGTAATACAAAACAGATAATAATGACACTTGGGCCGGTTTTAACATCATTAACATTTGCATGGAGTAGTCCAGCAAGGTGGGTTGGGCAGACAAGCATAGGAAGGTGGGTGTATAATTGGGGCTGTTCCTTCAGGTAGTATGTGCAACTCAAGTCTTGATTTGACAAGCACCGCTGATATGATGACTTGAAGCCAGGGGAGAGCATTCCTGTGTAGTGTGGATAGTAAGGAGAAGGATCAAAAGAGGTTGTGGCTGAGGATGAGTGGGGACAGTGTAAAGAGATGTGGAGAGGAGGGTCAGGGGATGAGAATATTATGAAATGCAATCAGCGAGATAATGGGGGCAAGGCCATGGATAGATATATTTTATCTTCTGTATTTTTACATTTGTTAAGCTCCTGAGCCCAAGGGCATCAAGGTGCTGTTGCATGACCAGTTAACCGTATTTAAGTGCTGAGGGGAAGAATAAAAGAGACAGTATTAAAAATAGTTGGAGTTGATAATGCACTTGTAAGCAGTGTTTAAAGAAACAGCCAAGTTTTCAGGGCTTTACGAAAGGCCCCATAGGAGGCTTCCATTCTAAGGGCAGGAAGGAAAGAGCTCCAGTGCTTGGCTGCCACCGAGGGGAAGCTGGCACCTCCTCCTCTAGCTTGATTGTATTTGAGTTTGGTGAGGCAGTGAGCCTGTGCAGCCCTTACAGGTTTGGAGGAGCTAGCAATGGTGATATTTTGTGATAAGTAGATGGGTGCTCAGAAGGAAAAGCATCTGTGAGTGACGGAAAGAGTTTTGAAGATTATCCTTTCTCAGATAGGGAGCCAATGGACCTCCCTTCTTGTGGATGAGATGTGTTCTCTCTTACGTGTGTTGAGGGCAGAGCGTAGGGCATTGTTTTGGATAACCTGCATTTTTTTGTATTCCGTAAGGAGGTTCCAGCGTAGAGGTCATTGCAGTAGTCGAGCCTTGCTCCTATAATTGCTCAAGGAATGGTGAGGCAGCTGGCAGGCATGAGGAAGTGTCTGTCTGTGTTGATCAATTGGGTTGTGTAGGCAGCAGAGGCGGTGATGGAGTTCACCTGTCTTGTTAGTAAGAGGGAAGCATCCAGGTGGACGCCCAGCGTTTTCACTTACGAGGAGACAGGGATTGGTTTTCATCTATGTTGAAGGTAGATTATTGGGCCTTGAGCTTTTTTTAGCATCGCTGGTGAGGTAACAAGAAGGAGCTCCGTTTTGTTGTCATTGAAGCATAGATGGTTAATAGCCATCCACACCTGGATTGTTCGGTAGGTTTTCTTGAATGTGATGGAGGGTGATGGAGTCGGTGTCACAGATACCTGACATGGGGAGGAGAATGTGAGTGTCATCGGCATAGTTGGTGTAGCATATGCCTATGGATATGCCTATGGAGTCTAGATGGTCAAAGAGGGGTTTGGCTAACACATTATATAAAGTGGGGGATACAAACAAGCCTTGTCGGACACCACAAGAGATGGGGCTGCAGGGGCGCTGGCAGAGTCCGCGAAAACTCGCATGGCTCTGCCTTCCAGGAAAGAGATGACCCGAGAAGTGGCTTCTGGGGATAAGTTGGTGGAGGCCTTGAAGTGGTGGAGTATTTGGTAATCAACCAGTTCAAAGACCGCTGAGAGGTCCAGGAGAAGGAGCAAGGCTGGTTTTCCATGATCTCTAAAATCATCCATCTGATTTTTTAAATCAAGTAAGGCTGATTCAATGCCATGTCCTGGCCTAAAGCCGGATTGGCAATTTCCAAGGATATGATGAGCTTCCAGGAGGTGCTGTATTTTGTTGTTGGTGGCCCTGTCAAGGGTTTTACGGAAGAATGAGACTGTCGTTATTGGGTGATAGTTATTTGGATCCGGAGGGTCTAGATTTCTTTTCGTTTTTTGCAGGGGTAGGACCCATACTTTTTTTAGGCTATGTGGGACAAGGGATGAGGTAAAAGAGGTATTTAAGAAATTGGTGACAAATGGGTTTAAGGCTTCTGAGCATTCTTTGATGATGGAGGCTGGGCAGTTATTCCCCTGGCATCTGGAGACTTGAGGTTTTTGAGGATATTCACCGTTTCTAGTTCTGGGACTTCTCTGAAGTAGAATGCTGGGATGTTAGGGCTAATGTTGGATGAGGCATGAGGTTCTGGTTGTGGGGTGCTTGTATGGAGGCTTGTTTTTGGGCCCTTTTCAGGTTCAGAGATTTTATTTTTCCTAGCATCGCATTTTGGATGTTTGAACACCAGGTCTCGTCTTTCGTGATGATGATAGGAGGCGAAGGTGGGGTTTCCATTTCCCTGAGTATTTTAAATATGTATTACGTGTTGTAATTGGTGTTAGAGATCCTTGCGTTGTAGGATGCAGATTTGACTGCCAGGATTGCTTGTTTATATTGTATGGAGATGATACTAAACTGAGTTTTGAGGGTGTCCGAGGGTGATTTTCTCCAAGTGGCTCGGTAGAGTGCTTCTTATAGCACAGCTCCTGGAAGTCTGGGGTAAACCAGGAGTTGATGTGTCTGACAGGTTTGGTCTTGCGGACAGTTAAGGGTGCTACCATATCAACTGCTGTGGTCAGGGTGTTCAGGTAAGTATCTGCTGACACATTAGGGTCATTAGAGAGAAGGTGTGCAGGGTGAAGTGGTGAGAGTAAGGGTATGATATTGATTTTTGTCTGCTTGCGTGAGCTTCGGGACCAGGTGGGTGGAATTGGATGGGGGCAAATGGCGGCCTTAGTGGGTGAGAAGGAGAAGGACACAATGTGGTGGTTAGACCAGGGGTAGGGGAAGTTGGAGGAGTTGGGTCTCTTGACTGTTAAGGTCCGCAATCCAATCCAAGGTGCGGCCTTTGATGTGGGTGGGGGTTGTCATGCACTTTGGGCATTAGAGCCTGTTAGGCGGAAACCTGTGCAGTTCCCTCTGGGACCACTGCAAAAGATTTAGGACTACAGGCGTTGGCGGTGAACCCACTTGGTAGCAGTCTGCACCACACAGATTCACGTGGTAGCTGTGGCTGAGCAGTCAGACTTCTCTCAAGAAAAGTTGAGCAGTATGTGGAGTATACAAAATAGGGCAATTCTTCACAGCAAGACAAGCAAACACGCAACGAGGCTTGGTGTAAAGATATTAAGGCATTTATTTATAACACTAAGGCAAATCACGGCAAACAAATCAAACACAATTACTCTACGCAGTCGAAAACGATCAATCCCCCTAGCAATATTTTGACAACTCTAGGTTCTACCGGTATCACTTATTTTCAGACAGAGGTGTATACCTCAACCCAGATGGCACTCGAATATTAGTTAGGATGGGAGAGAAAAAGATAGGCAGGTCATGAAATCAACACAGTTCAATCCCACGCGGATAAAATGCAAGGCAAGACAGCAAGAATCACAATAGATCGTAAAGTTCAGAGGCCAGGCCCACTCGGAGAGAGGCAAGGCGCGATGTCCCAAAAGGTCTCTAGTGGAGATGTATTCAAGTCTGTATAGCAAATTGTTATCGGCAGGTTGAACCAGTTCAGAATAAAGGATGAGAAAAGCTTGGAGGCGACCCAACGGAACGGAGAGGATTAAGACACCTCACTCGAACCGATAGAAAGGGAAGCCAGGCGGACACGGTACCTTGTTGTGGAGGGCAGCTCCGGCGGGGGCAGTTGTTCCTGGTGGTGGATGCACGGCGGGTCTTTGCCAAGAGTAGAGATGATCTCGTCGTCGAAGAAAATGAAGTCCGGTGCACCACCAGGGAAGAGACCAGCCGCGGAGTGCTCCGTCACAAGGCACCGCCTTTTGGTCGCGGTTCAGGGGTAGTGGCTATCCGGTTGCCGGGGTGCTCTGCACGGGCAATTCGACCACTGTGTCCTGAGGCGAATAAAAAGCAAAGAGGACTGGTTGTTCCCACCAGTCAGGGGAAGAGACTCTCCGGCAGGGAGATCTCCTCTGTCGTTGGGAAGTGGTGAGTCGGTTCCGCAGGGCTCCACCGGAGGTGTCGTCGGGCAGGTCGGCTCAGCGTTACCCTCGTCGGATTCTTAGGTCCTGTGGCGACTTCTGAAGATCCAGTCCCAAAAGCCCTGCTTTTATGCTGAAAACTCCCATTCATTCAGCCTAGCTGTCAATCAACACATGCTAAGTGGTGAGCGGGAACGCTCACCACTTGGGCCAATCACTCCAGAGTGCGACCTGAGTTGGCAAGGCAACTCGGTCCAGGGTGCCTAAACCCCCTCCCACACCCCTGAGGTAACCCAGACAGAATGGCACCACTTTGGAGGGTCTCTGTACAGAGGCCCGCCAAAAGTGGAACAAAGGGCTCAACCTTTGGTTTAGGAGTCACAGAGACGAACACAGACGCCATTTTACAAACCAAGTTCTGGCAGAAAATACCATCCGATAAACTTATTTACAATAAGTAGATCGGTGGTACGTTAGAGATTAACGAGAAAAAGTATCAATCTCCAACAATGGGACGAATCCCATAGGGTTATGCTCGGGGTCGAACACAACAAGTAGTTTCCACTGCCACCAGCCAAAACTTGACGAGGGGGGACGGGACAGTGTCCCCTCGAGTAACAGGTCTAGGAGTAATCAAATGACCCCTACTAGTACGTCCACAATAAGATGGTTTGTACTAGCCCTGTTAGTAAATTTAGGTCTAGTAAAGCCAATGGTGACTTTACATGCCCGGGGAGACAGTAGTCAGTCCACGGGTATGGAGTCTATGGTGGGGGCCCGCTAGGACGCCCCAGTTTTACGGCATGTAGGGTGCGGTGTAACACACATAGAAAAACATATGAGACCCTATGGAGTAAAAGACCCCATAGCCCATCGAACACATTGACATTTCAAAGGAATTACACACACATACATGTCCAAGAGTGGGAGAAAAGAGTCTCACTCTTGGCAGGATGGAAAAAACAAACTCCAGAATTCCAGCAAAGCTGCTGGGGGACTCACTAGGTTAGGAAATTCAGCCTAAACAGAGAATTCTCCCTAACAGAGCCATTTTAGTAGACTTTCTGTATAAGCATGTGGCTGCTCCTCATCAACTGTGTGAAACCTAGGACCCCAGGTGCGCTAGCCACAGAGGTGGCATTGGGATCCATAGGGTCATTCTGAACCAGGTTGCAGTCTCCTAGCAGAATGGTTCTGGAGGTAGGCTTGATGTTGGCCCCAATGATGTTAAGAAGATCTTCCTCGAAGGATGTTGAGGGTACTGGGGGCAATAGATAACGTGGATCATAAGGGAGTCCATGGGCAAAGTAGATAGTTTGGCTGAGAGCACATCGAAGTTACCCTCGGACGTATTAGCTGGTCTAATTTGGAGCGTGTCTCTGAATATGAAGGCAACGCCTCCTCCTCTGGCATCAGGCCTGCCACTTCTCAGGATGGAGACCTCTTCTGGCATGGCTAGGGAGAGGGCTGGGCCAGATGCTGAGTACAGCCAAGTTTCCGAAATGGATAGCAGGTCGAGATCTTGTGAAGTAATTAGGTCATTTATGTCGAGGGCATGGGCTGGAATGGACCTTGCGTTTAGGAGGGCTCTTTTTATATATATATAGACAAGTAAAAGGAACTTTAAAAGAGGGACAGTTTGCACTGGGAGCCATCCATCCTGGGGATGGTGTAATGGGTGGGGTTGATCTGGGCGGGTTGAAGAGGATGCATGCTACAAAGTTGAGTACTTGTTGGATAAGAGCGGTGGGTAAGACCACAAAGTGGGGTAGCACAGTAGTCCAGGTTGCTGAGCACTATGGTAGAAATAAGGGCATTTATTGAATGGTGTGTAAGATATGGACGGATTCCCCTAATGTTTAGGAGGTTGAGCATGGCTGAGGTTGAGTATGGCTGAAATGGCAGTGACCATGATGATCTGGAAGAGTTGTAGATAATTGACAAAGAGAACTCCAAAGATAGACATGGGTGAGTGGATGAGTGGGTGATGAGGTCAGGGGATGAAATGGGAGAAGGGAGAGTGATCTTAGCATTTGAGCATGTCAGCATTTGAGGCTTGGAGAAATATCATTTCATTTTCGAGGAGGTGAGACTGAGGAAGCACAAGGCCATCCAATGGCAGATGGTGGTGAGAAGTGGCGCATTGGCCATTGGGCAGACCGGACTTCAGCCCCCCCCCCCCTCCGCCTGTCATTTTGTGTTTAGTTGACTTGACCTGGCTGAGCTATGGCAGGACAGACCAAGACACATACAATAAACTGTGTTTCTGATTGCACAGTTATCAAAGGCCTGGCAATTATATATGTAAAGCATTTCATTTGTAAAAAACACCTCATATGCAAACATGTTTAGGCAAATGATATTGTTACGGGGGCTTTAGTATGTGCATGTCAGGTGGTCAATTGGAATGGGCAGGACAAAGACTGATATGCAAATGACTATTTCCCATCTGTGAAAGGTACAGTGAGCAAAAAGCAGATGGCTGCGAACTCTCAATGTGGTTAACAACCACTGAACAGGTTATCATGCCTTGTTCTTCCGAGAGAGGGGCGCCTGCTACCTTTGTTGAATTTGTTGAAGGAACTTGGGGTTGGTCAGCCTAGGTTACCTGGGGGCAACCAGATGTGGACTCCCTGCTCACTGTGCTTAGAGAGGCTCAGCTTCACCTCACTGATGATGCCCAACAAGGCTGAAACACGTGTATGGGGTTGCTGGTGGTACTCTTGTTCAGAGAGGAATTGCCATAGCATTTCAGTGCTGGACTGCCCATGTGGGCAGGACAAAGACTGATATACAAATGGATATTTCCCATCTGTGAAAGATACAGTGAGCAAAAGGCAGATGGCTGCAAGCTCTCAATGTGGTTAACAACCACTGAACAGGTTATCATGCCTTGTTCTTCCGAGAGAGGTGCGCCTGCTACCTTTGTTGAATTTGTTGAAGGAACTTGGGGTTGGTCACCCTAGGTTACCTGAGGGCAACCAGATGTGGACTCCCTGCTCACTGTGCTTAGAGAGGCTCAGCTTCACCTCACTGATGATGCCCAACAAGGCTGAAACACGTGTATGGGGTTGCTGGTGGTACTCTTGTTCAGAGAGGAATTGCCATAGCATTTCAGTGCTGGACTGCCCATGTGGGCAGGACAAAGACTGATATGCAAATGGATATTTCCCATCTGTGAAAGGTACAGTGAGCAAAAAGCCGATGGCTGCAAACTCTCAATGTGGTTAACAACCACTGAACAGGTTATCATGCCATGTTCTTCCGAGAGAGGGGCGCCTGCTACCTTTGTTGAATTAGTACAGTAGACTGCTGATTCTCACAACAGATCTCAAGTGTGTGGTTTCAGACATGAAGGACAGAGATATCAGCCTGTAACATTGAAGCAGCACCAGAATAGTCCTATTAGAATGTGTAAAGAAGTTAGATGCCCCCACACAAGTAAGTACACCCCTCCCCAACAGTCTTTGAAGTTAGCAGCTCTCCCAACATTTGCTGGGTTAACGCCACCTGCCCCCACGCCCAACCCGAAATGTTATCCTTGTTGCACAGCTGGTGGTGAACCACCCCAAGCATTTGGAGATCTCAGGAGTGAAGGAGCGGAAGGAGAAGCTCTATAATAAAAACAAAAGAAATCTATTTTGTTTGCCCTTCGCTCTTGTGCGAGAATAATTCCGAATAATTATTACTTAAACCGTCCAGGCTGTTTAAGAAATCATGCCTTTGTTCTTGGAAACACAAAACATATTCCCAGCACACCATCACTTGTGGATGTATTTACTGAAAGTCCTTACTAAATCTGATGATTATGAAGTGTGAAGACATTTTTTCAACTTCCCATAATTTCAAGTATGTGTCCCTTTCTTCGGGAAATGTGTAGAGGGCACGTTCAGTAAATCCCCACACCCCTGGCGACTGCGATTCCCATTCTGGGAGATGAGTTCTAACATCATGAAGGCTCAGTGTGCCCATCTGCTTGATTCATTCGTATAATTGAAGATGAGCTGTGTAATCCCAGATTTTCAGTCCCTATTCTGCTCGGTGCGGTCTGCATATGCCTCAATCCATCCTGGCATCTGTTAGCAGCATAGCCAGTTGCGAGATGGAGCCAGAAGGGATACAGCATTACGTTTTAATATGCAGAGGCAGGAAACAAAGTGAGGCAGCCGAACAGGGCCAAACTGATTAAATGTTTGTCGTTTGAAATCTTCATGTTCACAAATGCTTGAACAAAAATAAGTACTTAAATGAACGGAAGAAATGTTGAGAAAGCTAAAAGAAATGTACAGATACTTTAAGGGATTAAGGGCCTCATTACACGGAAGGCGGTAAACCATGGTGCTATTAGCACCATGGTTGCCGCCGGTACCATACCGGTACCACCATGGAGGAAAGGGGAATTACCACCCCATTCCAAGGTTAGCGGGGCGGTAATTCTCCCTTCCTCCATGGCCCTTCCCCATTCCCATTTTTGCTCCATAGGGCATAATGGGAATGGGGAAGGATCTAATTACGGTACCGCAAATTGCGGTACCATAACTAGCACCAAGGTCCCTTTGCGGGTCCCAACTTTAACGGCTGGTCTACAACAGCCGTTAAGGTCAGGTCCCGCAAAAGGACCTCGTAGTAAGGCGATAAGTGTTTACTGGTACCGGTGCCCTTACCGGTACCGATAAACCCTTACCGCCTATCGTGTAATGAGGCCCTAAGTCTTGGGGGAGAAAACAAGCTATACCATTAGAAACGAGGATACATGAATTCGATGGCAAAGAATGACGGCTGTACTTTATGCGACACGAGAAGTGGGCGAACGGGGTGGGGGGGTACATCACCCCAGGCCTCACAGGGCAGGGGTGGGCAGGTGCCTTCCTGTCACTCTATGGCCCTCATTCCGAGGTTGGTGCTAGTCATGGCGCTATTAGCGCCATGACTACCACCATTATCGGTACCGTGTCTGCCCTCGTTTAATGGGGATTTACAGGTCTAGTCCGACCTTTGCCGGACAGGTAAGTCCCCATTGAAAATGTCAATCCCCATTCCCATTTGAGCACCCATAGGGCTCAATGGGAATGGGGAGGGTGCTAATAACGGTACCATAAATTACGGTACCGTTATTAGCTCTGAAGTCCCTTTGCGGATCCCGTCCATAATGCCTGGTAAAAGCAGACGTTAAGGACGGGGCCGCAAAGGGACCTTGTAGTAGGGCGCAAAGGGTTTACTGGCACCGATGTCCTTAACGGTGCCTGGTATCCCTTCGCGCCCTACTCGGAATGACCCCCCCCTATCTCAACATTACACACAAAAACGAAACACATACTGCATACTCCTCTGCATATGTGAGCGTTGTGGCATGCACGTTACGAGGAGGGCGTGTGGGCCATCACTGGCTCTATCAGGCTGGCGTTCCTTAGCACATCATATCATAAACCTCGAGCAGTAGGGTGCTGGGTCACTGCAAAAGGAGCGTAATGATCGTGATCCTCTCAGCTGCATTCAGTACACTGTCAGCCTGATTCATGGAATTATTTGCGTGAAAAACGTTTGAAGTATGGAGATTTTCGGGCAGAAAGGCACGCAAATCTGCATTTTTCACACAAATAATTCCATGAATCAGGCAGTGAATGTTAAAGGGAGAGACTGCTGTTTCAAGTAGTTGCAGTGCAACAAGCAGTAGGTCTGTTTGCATTCACAGAGATGCCCCACCCTGGGACGGGCTCCCACTTGGCTTACAACAAGGCATGATAATGAATTGTGCACTGATAGGCTACGGCAAGCACGTTCGATGTAATCCATTTGAATTCCATGTTCACTGTACTACATCGTCTATTACTTTAGCACAACCTATTTAGCATTTTTCACTTTCTTTTTATATTGTCTTTTTTATTTATAACACCCTTATACCAGCCAGTGGTTTCTACTTGCGGTATCGGGATTCGAACCAGTGTTGCACCTTGTTGTCTTGTTTCGAAGACAAATGCGTTGCCCCTGAACTGCCCTTACTCCTTTGGAATAGATATATCATATATCATAACATTAAACACATGCAATAAGCAAAGTTGAAATGCACATTTCTAGGTTTGAGAGCCAGCATATTTAAGAGGATATCTCAGTGTTTCAGAGATCTATATTCATATGCTGTACCACAGTACCCAATCCTGGCAAGTCCAACTCTTAGTAACACTGAGTGGGCTACACAACAATGTACCTCCAACAAGCAATATTGGTTTCAAATGATAAAAGAGTATCATATGTCTGTTCAACGTCCCTAATTAGCATCATAATGCATTGGTCGGAAGTTGTGGTTAGGTAGTCAAATTAGAGACAGTGGGCCTCATTACACGGATGGTGGTGAACCATGGCGCTATTAGCGCCATGGTTCATGCCGGTAAAATACCGACACCGCCTTGGTGGAAAGGAGAATTACCGCCCCATTCCAAGGCTGGCGGGGCGGTAATTCCCCCTTCCACCATTGCCCTTCCCCGTTCCCATTCATGCCCCATAGGGCTCTATGGGAATGGGGAAGGCGCTAATTACGGTACCGCAAATTGCGGTACCGTAATTAGCTCCACTGGCCCCTTTGCGGGTTGGTTTTTAACGCCTGCAAAAAGCAGGCGTTAAATTCCCCAACCCTCAAAGGGACTTCGTAGTAAGGCGGTAAGGATTTAATGGTACCGGTAAAATACTGGTACCGGTAAACCCTTACCGCCATCCGTGTAATGAGGCCCAGTGAAAGAAATGGGCCGAGGCCCGCATCCTTCTTTCACCATCACACAATACAGTGATCCTGAACAGATCCTCTTTGTTAATTGTATAGTACACAGCTATATTTGGTGAGGTTTGCCTTCTCATCTTCTGTTTGTATTCCCTAGCCCATTGTCTGCTCTTTACCTTCATCGAGGCCGTGGGGTCTTAGATAGGAGCAAGACAGCTAAATGGTAAAGTCCTCGGAGAGGGACATGGCACTAAGTGAATTTCCCTTCTCCCTGATCCATGGTGGCCATCTAGTTTTGTATTTTTTCTTTAAGTTTAGAAATGGCAAACACGCCATTTCTCAACTTGAAAAATAATATTAGTTAGAATCCGGGTACAATGTGCTGCGATACTAGTAGCAATACATTCCTCCGTGGGAGCAGGTACTGCCCCGGTCTAATGTACATTCTGTGAGGCTTCTAATCTGAGTCCTGTAGCTGTGTCCAGTTATATGTACCTTTTACATATGACTACTAATCTGTGTTTTGTATGAATACTACAGGTAGTACATTTTCCTTGTGGCCGCTATTGTTGAAATGGCACTTTTTTATTCAGATTCTAGTGCAGATGATAGTAGTTTGGGAACTTTAAAGGAGAGCCCATGCTTATTTCAATGCAGCCGAGGATATCAAGCTATGGATTGTAATTGGCTTGAGAGTGTGGTGAACATAGACTGTGGGATTTCTTAATCAGGTTTGATTGTGAGGATTCCCAAATGTGTCTGCACCAAAAATCTTTAGATGGCCCTCAGGAAATAGGTTATTTTGTACCACTTTTTCTGCGTAAAGGACATTTTGTGTTTCTAACTTTCTCTGTAGGAATGACTCATGTGGTTCATGGACACCAGATGGGAAGGAGTAGAACGTGGGGGTAACGCCACTGCTCTACACTTTTCTCGTCAAAATTGTTTGCTTTGAGTGGAACCTGAACATAATCGACAAAGAGAGGGCACGACCTTGGTGACACATCTCTTCTTAGATGTGCAATCTTTGCTCTAATATTTCAAATATTTGTCATGTACATGGAGTTTTAATGTGAAGTCATTCTGCTAAGTTCCTTATAAGTTCAAAGTGTGTAAATATGTATATATATAGAAAACAAAAGCAAGCATTACATCTCTCACCCGCATAGATACATGACATTGTTTCCCTTTATTTGCTTTCAAAATAAACAATATTTAACTTTTTCCATATATGAAATGGAAAGGGAACTCCTCGAGTCTGCGGATGGTTGCTCTGCTGGTCCAGTGCAAAAAATAGGACATAGGTTTCACCTGGACTCACAAAACCCTGTGACAGAGCTGGCATAAAGCCAGTTTTAGTGCTGCTGTCATTTCAACTGGCAGAGCCACATGGTTCTATAATTCAATGATGCTAGCCATGCACAGGCTTGATTTACCCTTTTTTGTTTCCCCTGATCATAGGCCAAAGCATTTTGGAGGTTCTTTAACATGTTTTCCAGATATTCATAAGTGGTAGAGGCATTGATCAACATCTGTTCCTGCGTTCGGTGTAACAGATGTTGAGGCAAGACCATTTTCCTATTATTTATGAGTTCAAAAGGGGATATTTTAGTTGCAGAAATAGGTATAGACCTCAGGGCCATTAAAACTAGTGGTAATGGTAAGTCTCAAGGATCCAGAATCCACTATGAACTTATTTAAGATTCCTTCAATTGTTTAAAGATATTGCTGCATCCCCCGCTTGATGCCAGGTGGTAGATGATATACAACTTTCGCTTCACTCTTAGAATTTCCCACATTTCATTCATTACCTGATTGGTGAAGTGACTATCTCTCTCAGACGCAATCTTTTCAGGAAGGCTGAATGAGAAATGTATGGTTCATCAATAACATTGCTGCTGCCTTGGCCTTGTGATTTGGTGTGGGAAGACATTCAACTCAGTTGGTAAAGATACATTTAAAGGGCAAAGTATATTTGTTGCTGCATTCAGAGTGAGTCACTGTACCAATAAAGACAAACTGCAGATTAGCCCATGGTAAGGTCATTCCTCTCTTTTGTAGAGGAGCCTGGTGAGTGGGAGAAGTTGGTTGGCACTGACCACACACTAGCCACTCCTTTAAATAGATGTTTAGGACTTGACCCATTTCTTTTGAAAACCTTCATGGCCAGCTGGTACTGCCTTATCATGTGATTGAACATTATGCTGAGGCATGAGGTAGGTACCACCCAAAAATCATAAAAAAGAAAAATGAATGGTGTCTTAGAAATAAGGACTCCCATCCCCTGCACACTTTTATGCTGACAAAACATAGTGTAAATAACTTATAAGGTCAATAATTCAAGACAACAGACAATCAGGATGCAGACTCAATGATGATCATGGACGAATTCTTTATAAAAGTGTGAGGCTCAATGCGTTTCGGTGTCACTACCCCTTCATCAGGAGCACAATACTAGCTGTAAACATAAATAAAATTCCATTGTAACATAGTAAAATATGGCTCACATAACATTATCTCATATATAGGGCCTCATTACGACCCAGGCGGTAACTTACCGCCTGGGTTGTACCCTTACCACCATGGCGTAAACTACGTTTACGCCATGGTGGTTGGCGGATTTACCGCCCCATTCCAAGGTGAGTGGGGCGGTAAATCCCCATTTCCCATTTTACCCTTCCCCATTCCCATTTTTGCCCCATAGGGCATAATGGGAATGGGGAAAGGCGCTAATTACGCCACCGTAAATTACGGCAGCGTAATTAGCACCAAGGTCCCTTTGCGGCATGGGTTTTAACGCCTGCAAAAAGCAGGCGTTAAAATCACCATCCCGCAAAGGGACCTTGGAATCAGGCGTTAAGGGTCGGCGCCGTTTACGGCGCCGTAAACCCCTTAACGCCTGGGTCCTAATGAGGGCCATAGTAACATAGCATACATAGTTGAAAGTTCCAGTGACTTATCAGATCAGCTCTCCATACTGTGAATTCTAGAAAAAAAGCCACCAACCAATACAGGACCTAAGAACATTTAACATTAATAATCATGCAACTGAATCCATGTTTGTGAAAAAGAGTGTCTGTGTAGCCCTATACCAAGACAAGCTGCCATAGATCTACCACAGCCCAAGTGTTTTGTATCATTGTTACCTATTAGGATGTGATGAGTCGATAAATCATTATTATTCCTCTTGTGAATGGCCAAAAAAACACAAACAAGCACTTAAAGTATGTATCAACTCAATTACCAGTCTCATCAACCTATAGGGCAATATCCAACCTCCATCACAAGGATGAGTAGGTAATCAAGCCACAGGATAGTGGTCCTGAGATAGCTGCTGTGTAAGCTGTCAAGCCGATGACAAATGACAGCGTACAATCGTGATAGAATGTTCTGAAACAAATAGCTAGTGTAAAGTCACACTTTAGCGAAATGCAATGTCCTCAGACTTAAACAGGCTTCGAATTGAGGAAGTTCTTGCTGCAATGGTGTTCGCTACCGAGGTGTACACAGGAAAGACCTGTCAGTGCCCATAAGTTAAGAAACACGAGCACGAAGCAACGGCAGCATCCAAGTGCAATAGAGTATCTAGGCCGGGTGCAAGGGAAGCCGGCTCCTGGTTGGTAGAAATAGAAAATGGACTGGAGTTCACACGGATGAAGTGGCCCTAGAGTTCCACAAACTGATGTTAAAAGCAACAAAATAAAAAACAGACAGTAGTTCGAAGCTGGTTGTATTCAAAAGTGAAAGTGATCTAATCTATAGAGATGAGCAAGGTACAATAGAAACAAATTTGATGCATCAGAGAAAGGTTAATAGTTAGTGGAGGGACAGAACCATGATCATTCTCAGAGAACCAAATATCAGAAAAAATCTGAGAGAAGAGAACTTATGTAACAAAGGTACCAGGTCATGTATTATTCAGTGTCAATGTGTATACAGTAATATCAGATATATATTATCCAGTTCCATTTTACAGGTTAGTAAGTAAAATGTCTCTCAGTCAATCAGAGAACTTAAAATATTAAATATCAACATCAGAAAATGCAAACCCAAAAAGAAAGGATATTACATCATCCATTTCTTTAGTCCTTAATAGATGAAATCAATCTAACAAAACTGAATGAATAAAAACAAAGAAACATACATCAAATATATTGTGTGGAACATTGCATTCTAATCAAGAAACAGAAATGAGCAGATAATACCAACATAGTCAAGTTTACAAATGAAATCTCATACATTATACATTCTATTGCTCAATGTATAGGTCAGGTGATCTATAAGAACCAGTGGAGGCTGAACTCTTCATTGAGTCCTTTTGGTAAGACTGTGATCAGGTGCTCAATCCAGTATATCTCTCTATGCTGTAATTGCTTAGTTAAATACCCACCCCTAGGGGGGCTTTATACAACTTCTAATATTAGGAATCTCAATTGAGAAATGTTGTGATGTTGGCTATTAAAATGCATTGCCACTGTCGATTTGACATTGTTTGTACCGATGTTGGATTTATGCTCTAGCCAGCGTTCTCTGGCTGATTGTTTGGTCTAGCCAATGTATAAAAGGCTGCCAGGACATTTAATGCAACAAATGACCCCTGATGAGGTACAGGTAGTGTAATGTTTAAGCACTGTTTTTTCACAAGTATGGGATGTACAATAGTGCTGCATAACATTACAATTACTGCATGAGAGACATGGGAACGTGCCCTTCTTTTGTGTTTGAATTGATCTCTGGGAATCTCTCGGGAGTCTTTCCACCCACACTAATCTGTTTCTGAAGCACACTCCTCTTTGATATGCCATCATCGACGATTTGTGAAATAATTTCAACAATTGTGAATCTAAAAGTAGACATCTTCTGATAATGTGTGCAATATGTGTGCTTTGTCTTGAAATTTTAGAGACATACAATAGTGGAGTGTCTTCAGAATGTTTTTTTCAGTGTAAAAGTGACTCCCTGTCCACAAGATTAGACTTCTCTATGGCTTCTTCCAGAACCTTCTTCGGATAACCTCTCCCCATGAATCTTTCCCCAATATAGTTACATTCTTCTTGGAATGTCATAGGATCAGATATGATCCTCTTGAGCCTAAGCATTTGGCTAAAGGGTAGGCTTTTAGTCATGGATTTAGGATGTGTGCTAGTAAAGTGAAATACATTATTTATGTCTGTGGACTTGTGATAGATATAAGTGTGAACTTGGTTGTTGCTAATCTCAATCTGTACATCAAAAAAGTGGATTTTAGGACTGCTCAACTCCATTGTAAACTTAATTCTAGGATGTACCTGATTAAGGAATGCCAGAAAACCATTGAGGTCTAACTTAGGGCCTCATTACACGGACGGCGGTAAGGGTTAACGGTCACCGTTAATGGTACCGGTGACCGTTAACCCTTACCACCTTCCTACGAGGTCCCTTTGTGGGTTGGAGACTTTAACGCCTGCTTTTTGCAGGCGTTAAAAACCAACCCGCAAAGGGACCAGGGAGCTAATTACGGTACCGCAATTTGCGGTGCCGTAATTAGCACCTTCCGCATTCCCATTAAGCCCTATGGGGCAAAAATGGGAATGGGGAAGGGCAATGCGGGAAGGGGGAATTACCGCCCCATCAACCTTCGAATAGGGCAGTAATTCCCCTTTCCTACAAGGCGGTGCCGGTATTTTACCGGCATGGACCAAGGTGCTAATGGCACCTTGGTCCAGCACCGTCTGTGTAATGAGGCCCTTAGTGTCCCCCACAGATTCCAAAAATTTGATCTATATACCTTTGCCAAAATAGAATTTTATCTGACCAGATGATATTTTCTAGGACATGTTTCTTTTTTAAGAAAGTACATAAATGCATTAGCATATGAGGGGCCATTGCTGACACCATCGAAATACCTAATGCTTGTGCATAGAAGGTCCTTCTATACCTAAAGTAGTTGTTAAATAGTATCAGATGTAATAGTTAAATAATGAAAGCTCTGTTAGCCCTAACTAGCTCTGAGTTTAACAGCATCCACTCCACTGCCTCAATACCTTCATTACATGGAATAGAAGTGTAAAGGTTGCACACATCCAAAGTAAAAAGAATCCAGTAGTCTTTTGGATTGGATAAATCATGCAAGGTATTAAAAAAATGCATAGTGTAACGTAAGTAAGTATCTGTTCGTTGAATCAAGGCTTGTAAAATGTTGTCAACATAGCTCGCCAGTGGATCAAATACGCCCTCTGTCCCAGCCACTATGGGTCTCAACAGAGGTTCAGTAAGGTGTTTATGAATTTTGGGTAATCTGTAGAAAATTGGGGTAACTGGAAAATTATTGTTCAAAAAAGTGTGTGTTTGGACACTGATCCATTAATTCTCCACCCAAAGATCATAACCAGATTGGGATTTCCTAACCAAAAGTCCATCTTGAATTTCATTAATACTCGAAGATCTTCCTTTCCTGCCAATCTGATTCAGATAAAGGAACGTTTTCTGGGTCTTCTAGATATTGATAGAATCATCCTAGAATTGTATCTTCAGTCTGTGGGGTAATTAAATCTTGATCTGGAACATCTCTACTCCATTGCAAAATAGAAGGCTAATTCTCAACTTGAGTTTACAATCAAGCCAGTGATGTTACTCGTATTTCTCCAAGGAGATGTTCCATATCAATGTACTCACCTTGGATTGGTCTGGTTTTGGCGAGTAGATCAGCCAAATCATTTCCTGTTTATTGGGATCTTCAACTTTTAAGTGACTCTTGATTTTTCTCCAAAATAGGGTCATGTTGTTTTATGTCACTAAGTCATCTATCATTTGGATTAACTTCCTAAATTTCAGGGGTTTGTTGTTTGCACAAAGCATACCTCTGGCTTTCTAGTTTACTAAATGCTCAAAATATCTATTTCGGGCATAGTCTCAGTCGGTTATGATTACTAGTTTCTGGAGCTGGTGATTTACGGCAATAAGGGCAGCTTTATATCTTGCTGGTGGGTAAGCAAACCTTGTTAATAGTGGCATTGGATAATGGTAACAACCGTGGTTGCTATTGCTTGTAGAAGGACATCAAGGAAACCATAGTTGTGTACAAAACCTTGATTTTTATTTGTGGTTGAAGGTAACCATCGTCTTAGCACAGAGTGTGCTAGGTGCATGTGAGAAAGCCAACGCGTGTTTTGACCTGAGTCTTTATCAAGGCTGTGAATATATGGTGATTTGTGTGTGTGTGTGTGTTTGTGACAGGAATAGTGCATTACGGTGCAACATATTGGATCATACATCGATGCATAGTATATACATTGTTTGTGGTGGGATGTGAAGTGCTGTAGTATTGACAGTGTGAATATGCATTTGAAATACAAGCAATAGTGATACATATCCATGTTTAGTCATATACATAATGCTCAAAAAACGTACCAAGGAGGACGTCGAGGAGAGAAAGAGGGTTGAAAAATGAGTGCCTAAGGGTAATTAAATGTTACCAACTATCACTGAGAACTGTGTAAAGGCTCTTACAAGGGAAGGAGTGGTTGGTGATCCCTCTTTAAGTATATCTGAAGCCTGGGGGCTTTAGTAGTGCCAATTCCTGAATAGGATTGGCTGATTAGCCACTGTAAGAAGTGAAAAGCCATCTATTAAAGGGAGAGCCACAAAGTATATTTGATTAGTAATGTGGGGCATACACTGTTGTCTTGAGCAAATTCAGACGTTGTTGTGCGTGAATGCATAGTCAAGAACAGGTTCAGCTGTTGTTGTACATGTATGCATACCATTGGTATTTTCATCTTGTAAGTTTGGAGTGAACCTGGATTTGATCTTCATTTCCGATACTTGTAGGTTGCACTCCTCAATGTTCAGTTAGTTGATAATGTCTCATTTTGTATGGATGATTATTCCTTCCTCATTTTCCAAGTTTGCTAGGAGGTGAGTGAGATCTAGATGTTCCTTGCCGCCCTGACTGATTGTTACTCTGGGTGTTTTTGTTCTTTTGTGCACCAGTTAACTTATTTAGCAACAAAAAAAGTTCTTTTCTTGTGTATCTGTAAAGATCTATGTGTGCTTCAATGAGGTCAGCAGAGGCTGTAGGTGCAAAGGAGAGTCATTTGTTAAGCACACAGATGTCCATGTTGGATAAAAATTGTCTCGAAAGGTTCATGACTAAGTCTGGGGTCTTTGTTCCCTCTGCTGTAGCTGCATCTGCGATCTTGTCACTCTGATAGCGCTTTCGTGGTCTTTCATTGTGTTTCTTAGTCTGGTCATGTTGTCTGCTGGAGGGTCTTGGAAGCATATGCGTTTCTGATTTGGAACACATGTTCCTTTTTTGTAGTGCCAAATTTGGTCTAAAAATGATAACTAAGGCTTCTGCCGGCGGGTTTGTTGGTTTTGGCTAGGCTTGATCTAAGTTCCAATGTTCCTGCCCCTTTTTCTGTTGAGATGGGATCTGGGTCACTTTCTGCATCAGAGCTAGCCAGGGAGCTGTTAGGAGTACTCTCCTATAAAATTCCTGCTTGGTGGGTCGTCAAATTTTGGTTGGAATGTGAAGACACGGTTTTCTTTGTAATCTCTATCATCTCTTGCAAATTTTCTGCATTTCCTAATCTTAATTTCATTTTCGAACATTATTTTGAAGTTTCTTTCTTTGGTGGCGGTAGGTGAAATACTTGCTTCTATCTCTTGTTTCAGGTTATCTTTTTCAATGATCAGTCTTTTGCGTTCCTTTGTGTTCCTTATCAGCATGCTCAATCAAGAGTTCCATCATAACCTCTGAGCCCATTGTAAGGTTTTTTTCCCACTTGACTGCTAGATCCGCCTAGTCAGGGTTATTAAAGTCTGGGAAGATAATAATTTGGAGCATGCAGGGGATTTTCTCCTGTTCCATGTAAGTTTGGAGTGTGAATTTCTCCCAAAATGTCTTTATCTCCTTGGTAAATACACGTTAAAGTCTTATGAATTTCTGACAAACATTTTCTGGCAAATTTGGTGCTGGGGTAAGGCATGTTCTGCTGAGCCTCTAGGCGTAAATAGGTTCTTAATATCAGTTTTTCTGGATTCCAGTTAATCAGCCATATTGGCTGTGAGTGTATTCAGATGCAGCAGGGGTCCTGATCCTGACAACAGTGGTTTGGAAGTCTGAAGTTTGGACCCAAGGTGGGCCCATGCGCTGTCGCTGTGTTAATGAGTGTTAGGCGGAATTGCATGCAGTACTCTCTGGGACCACCACATACAATTAGGACTACAGGTGTAAGCAAAATCAACCTTTGGTATAAGTCTGTACTACACAGTTTTGTGGTAGCAAGCTGAGCAGCCAGGCTTATCTCAAGAGGGAATGTGACCAGTACAAGAGGTTGCACAGAGGTCTTACAATCACAGTGCTTCAAGTAGACACTGAAACTCAAGGTTTCTTGGTAAAACATGTGTTGATTTATTACACAATTATTTGGAAAACATTCACTCGAAGGAGGCAACTTAATATTATACACAAACACACTTCAATAGCAAAACAATACGTTTCTGAACAAATTAGGCTCCCCTGAAATAGGAGCACAATGGCATTTCAGTTACTTTCAATGGGAGTAAAAAGACACAAGTTATCAGAATAGATCACAATTACTTTCTTAAGCAGTGCAAATAGTTATAGTTCACTCGATTCAGTTCAATATGCCTAGGCCAAAGTCAAAGAACTTGTGTCTTGGATAGGAAAGAGCAGTTCTTGTAGTAAACAGTAAAGTCTTTGCAAAAGTTCTCAGAAGTAGTTTATATGAAAAAGATTCATATGTTGGGTCACAAGCTGATTAGGCCTGCAAGTTGGGAAGTTCCACAAACTTCTATCAATCGGGTTGGCACAGTACCTTAGTATGAAGCAAAAGATGCAGCATAAAATGTTGGTTCCTGGCAGTTCCTGCAGATCTCACTGTTCCTGAGCCTCAGTCGTGGGACGAAGAGGGTGGATGTCGGGTGACACT
Source organism: Ambystoma mexicanum (assembly GCF_040938575.1). Lineage (NCBI taxonomy): Eukaryota > Metazoa > Chordata > Amphibia > Caudata > Ambystomatidae > Ambystoma > Ambystoma mexicanum. Next base: position 900,983,780 of record NC_090936.1, read on the forward strand.
GCACGGGTTCGTCGGAAAAAGCGGACAAAATGGAGTCACTTCAGTTCGAGTAGCTGTTCATCAAACACACAAGCTGGTGTCTGTTACACCATCCACTGGTCACCTTACGCACACAAATACCCGTGCAGTCACTAAGCCCTCCATCTCAGGTCCTGTTCTGCCTTCCCCTTCTGACCTCATGTCCTCACTCCCTCAAGCAGCAGCGCACACGAGGGCATCTAACGCGCTATGGTCATATTCACCCATTGCAACGTTGGCAGCTGCCCTGGCGTCTTGGAGACAGTCGACCGAGATGCCGGCTTTTTCCTTTGCTTCGTCACGCCCTCAGGAAGACCCGGCAGCGTTTTGAAAACTTGGGTCATGTGACAAAGAAACGTGCTACATCATCGGTCACGTGATGGGTCATGTGACACTCCCAGGCCACTTTAAAACCAGAGAGGAAATACTCATTCAGTGCTTCACAGCTGACCCAATCAGGCACTGTTCGGCGTCTTCCTGTCTCCACATCTTGAACCTGGACTACGGACTGTCCTTCTTGGATTCCTCTGTCAAGCCCTTGGATACTGTTTTGCTCTGCTGTTTCAGGACTTTTGAACTGTATTTTTGGATTCCTTTGGATTACCCCCTGGTTACGACGAACTTTGCTGGCTTTTGACCTTGGAACTCTTAACGGACTGTTTTCGGATTTCCTCTTCCGTTACCTTTTGGAGTACCCTTTCCATTCAGGTCTTGCAGTGCCTTTTTCTACAACAATCTACGCCTACCCGCTGCCGCTTGCTACACTCTGCAGCCACACGGAACACCTCCATTCTCATCTTTGTCCTTCCTGTCCCCAGACCCTTGGTAAACCCTTTGATATTTGTTACCTCGCTATTCAGTGTATTGTCTGCCATTGTACTGACCCATTGCTTGCTTTACAGCGGTCGAGGGGTCACCGGTGTTCCTGGTTCCCTGCGTTCTTCGGCACTCAAACAACCTGTGGCCTCAAGGATTGCTCAGGAAGTTATTTGTATCTTTCTGAGTGGAACTTGTGGACAGAGGCCCCATAATCTTCACGACTATCAAGTCATAACAGACTGTGAAGCCGACAGGTTGTTCAGATTATGAAGGTGTCAGCTGGGGGCCCCATGGCCGCTCTACTGCAAGCAGTTACAACCCTGAGGGCAGATATGGCCGCGGCCACCACGACGTTACACCACCGCCTTGACTCCCTTTAGAGTGCTCGCTATCCCCTACCTTCTGATTCCAAATTTAGGGACCCCACACCTCCAACTCCTGGTCCTTCTGCCACCTCTTCCACCCCTTGCATCATCACACCAGTAATTGCTCCCACTCCTTTTCCTTTAGCACTCCCTGAGAGATTCCAGGGAGACCCCAGGAAATTCCGTACATGTTTGAATCAATGTAAACTACATTTTCTTTGTCGACCTTCAGTGTTCCCTGATGCACCTGCCAAGGCTGCATTTTTGCTTTCCTATTTGTCTGGTGTCGCTGCCACATGGGCCAACCCATTACTTGAAAACAATCATCCAGCCCTTTGTGACTTTGACCTACTAGTGACTGAAATGTCTAAGGTTTTTGACACTAGACACAAAGCTCAATCCAGAGATTTGGAATTACTAGATCTCACTCAGGGGAAAAATACCCTTATAGAATCCATAACACGATTCAATCAGTTAGCGGCAGAAACATCTTGGCCCGAAAACAAGAAGGCTGTAGTGTTTTACAGAGGTCTAAATGGCTCCATAAAGGACGCTTTGGCAGTGGTGCTGTCGCTTCCAACTCAGTACTCTGATCTGGTAGATCTAACACTCCAGTTAGACGCTCGACGCACCGGGCGCAAGGCAGAAGTCAGATTCTCAGGTACACAGTTGGTGGTCTCTCCTGATGTAGCCAGTGAACCCATGCAAGTAGGTGGAATACATAGCTCTATAACTATGACGGAACGAGAAAGGCGGAGAACCGACAATGCTTGCTTTTATTGTGGACTTAATGGACATTACGTCAAGACTTGTCCATGCCGCCCAAAGCAAAAGAATCCGGGTTTTCCAACTGCTCGTCCCTGAATATGGATTCCAGGACGAGTTTTCCACAGTCCCCCTCTTCTTCTCCTCCGGCATTTGGGCCTATTAGACCAGTCACAGTCCACGCCTTATTAAAGCCTACTCGTGACCCAATGCACCCCGTTCAGATTATCATTGATTCTGTGGCCACTGGCTGCTTTATCGACATACAAATGGCTTATGCCTTGAACCTTCCACTAGTTACCAAGGAGTTTCCTGAGCTTGTACAGGCTGTGGATGGGACTTCCCTTGCTTCTGGGCCTATTCGACAACAGACTGCTCCCATGGAAGTAGTCATCCGGGAAACACATAGGGAAACACTTTCCTTTGACCTCATAACCACCCCTCAGTTTGGTATCATTCTCGGCATCCCTTGGTTAAAAAAACATAATCCGCTAATCAATTGGGGTACTGGCCAGGTCTGTTTTGAATCTGAAGTCTGTCAACATTTTTGTCTTATCGAGAGAGAGGAGGTAATCGATACACCTGCTGCAGCGTTGGGTGCAGTAGCACACCTGACCCTATCCGAGACTGAGGAACATCACTCTTCCACTTCACATATGGTTGGTGCTGTCTTTTCCAACATACCTCCAGTTTATCACAAGTTTTTGTCAGTCTTCAACAAGGGCACTGCAGAGAGTTTACATCCACACAGACCCTACGATTGCCCCATAGATCTGGTCCCCGACGCTCAGACCCCCAAGGGCCGAATCTATTCTTTATCACCAGTAGAGGATAAAGCCTTGAAAGAATACTTGCAGGAGGCATTACGTTTAGGCCACATTCGGCCCTCCTCCTCACCTGCTGCATGCCCTATTTTCTTCGTTCCAAAGAAAGAGGGGGATCTTCGCCCCTGTGTAGACTACAGACGTTTGAACGCCATCACTATCAAAGATAGATAGCCCATCCCTCTCATCTCTCCACTCTTGGATAGACTTGCACACGCCTCCATCTACACCAAATTAGATCTTCGGGGAGCATAGAATTTGATACGTGTCCTCAAAGGGGATGAGTGGAAGACAGCGTTTTGCACCCGACAGGGTTTATTTGAATACCTAGTAATGCCCTTTGGTTTGTGCAACGCCCCTGCCACCTTCCAGAGGTTTATGAATGAGGTCTTTGGGGACATTCTGGACAATTATGTAGTGGTCTATTTGGACGACATTCTGATCTTTTCCTCCTCTTTAGACAAACACATCCTTCACGTCCAAGAAGTCCTATCCCATTTGCGCAAGAATGCGCTATTTGCCAAGCCTGAGAAGTGCCAGTTTCATACCAAAGAAGTAGAATTTCTGGGCTTCCACATTTCACCAGGTGGGTTGACTATGAATCAGTCTAAAGTACGAGCCGTTTTGGAATGGCCAGTCCCGGTAAATATGAAGTCTTTACAGTCTTTCCTGGGCTTTGCCAATTTTTATAGGCGGTTCATCCCTGGTTTTTCTACTATAGTGGCACCATTAACTAAATTGACCAGTCCACGTGCCCCATTTATCTGGACCCCCGAACATCAAGCCACTTTCGAGTCCTTGAAATCTGCGTTTACCTCAGCTCCGGTCCTACAACACCCGGATCTGGAGTTGCCATTCGTTGTCGAGGCAGACGCATCATCCTTTGCTTTGGGAGCAGTATTGTCACAACCTTGCCCAACCTCTGGTCATTTACACCCTGTAGCGTATCATTCATGCAAGTTTACATCTACTGAGTCCCATTATACAGTTACCGAAAAGGAACTCCTGGTGATTAAAGACACATTTCAGGTATGGAGACACCATTTAATGGGGGCCAAACACCAAGTCACAGTTTTCACTGATCACAGGAATTTGCAGGATCTCGCATCCCTCAAGTGCGTCAACAGTCGTCAGGTGCGTTGGCACTTATTCTTCGCAGCCTATGACTTTGTTGTGAAACACCGTCCTGGTCTGTCTCATGGTAAAGCAGACGCTCTATCCCGCTCCCCTGGAGGGGTGTCACTTCGGGTCTTCCCAGAAACGGTGCTTCACCACAGGCATGTAGTATGCTTATGCACTCCTTCGTCTCCTCTGTTGTCAGCCATACGCACATGGGTTTCCCTACATCCACAACAGTTAGCAGAATGGGATCCCGTTTATCACGATGGTCTACCTTTTGTTCACAACAGGTTGTTCCTACCCTCTAGTGACACTCGAAACCTAGCTATGGAATGGTCTCATGATGCCGCCACCCATGGCCGCCCAGGACAACAGCGTACTCTGCATCTACTTAAACGCTGGTGGCCTTCGATGCAGCATGACGTTGAGAATTATGTCAACACCTGCTAAGTGTGTGCCCAGTGTAAGTCCCGTAGAGGCCGCCCTTTGGGTCTTTTACAGCCCTTGCCGATTCTCCCCAGACCCTGGCATACCCTTACAATGGATTTTGTGACTGATCTCCCTCCTTCACAGGGTTATGATACAGTATGGGTTGTAGTGGACGCCTACACAAAGATGGCTCGCTTTATTCCTTGTTCTGGTATACCCTCTGCACCTACATTGGCAAAACTGTTTTTCAAATCCATTTTTTGTTTGTTTGGGCTCCCTACAGTCTTGGTTTCTGACAGAGGTTCACAATTCACGTCCCGTTTCTGGCGTGCGCTCACTAAATTATTGGGTATTGATGCACGATTTTCCTCTGCTTACCATCCGGAAACCGACGGCCAGACAGAAAGGGTAAATCAGGCCATGGAACAATATTTACGCTGTCTTTCACTACAACATCAGAAATCATGGGTACACCTGCTACATCTCGCTGAATTCGCCCATAACAACTCATTGCACTCTTCTACTGGCTTTTCTCCGTTCTACTCCCTTTATGGCCAACACCCCCGTACATTGCCCATTCCCGATTATGCATCCTCTTGTGCTCCTGCTGCCTCATCTTGTGTTCGCGACTTGGCCATGGTTCATGCCCAGACTCTTGCCCATCTGCAGGAAGCTCAGTTGGCCATGAAAACTTCAGCCGATAAGAAACGGTTTGCTGCGCTTGTTTACCGTGTGGGGGACCAAGTTTGGCTGTCGTCCCGTTATCTACATTTGCCTGGCTGTCGCAAATTGCTTCCCAAGTTTGTTGCTCCTTTTCGGGTGTCTGGTGTCCTGAGTCCTGTGGCTTATCGCCTATCCCTTCCTTTGACCTGGAAGGACCATCCAGTTTTTCATACTTCCCTCCTGAAACCATGCCCTCAGGAAGACCCGGCAGCGTTTTGAAAACTTGGGTCATGTGACAAAGAAACGTGCTACATCATCGGTCACGTGATGGGTCATGTGACACTCCCAGGCCCCTTTAAAACCGGAGAGGGAAAGCTCATTCAGTGCTTCACAGCTGACCCAATCAGGCACTGTTCGGCGTCTTCCTGTCTCCACATCTTGAACCTGGAATACGGACTGTTCTTCTTGGATTCCTTGGTCAAGCCCTTGGATACTGTTTTGCTCTGATGTTTCAGGACTTTTGAACTGTATTTTTCGATTCCTTTGGATTACCCCCTGGTTACGACAAACTTGGCTGGCTTTTGACCTTGGAACTCTTAACGGACTGTTCTTTGGTTAAAATTGAAATATTTGCAAATAATGCCTTTGCCTCTTTGTTGAATTTGAAATACAGGAACCTTACTCTTTAAATACTTACCAGGTGTCTCTCATACTTATTTACTTATTCTCTAAAATCCCAAACTCTACCAAACCAATACCACATAGATGCGGCATATGTATGATTGAGCGCAGTCTGTGAGGTTAGAATCGTCTCAAGCTTTACTTCTATACAGGTGATAGTGGAAAATCACCAGTCTAACCACACGGCTGCAGCCGCTTCTATCACGTTAAAATCAAAGGTAGTTTCTGTTACTTCAGTGGTGCGCACCCACAAACCCTCCCCTTGGGGCCACGTTTTCCACAAAAATTATTTATTCATTTCAGGTTTTGTCTGGTACCTGTACCTTGGAATGACCCTTGATCTTTTTCCAGTAGATAGTCATCCCGCTAGAGGTGACCAGATCATCAATATTCTGTATTATTTTTCCATATTTTAGTTGTTTGTTATTAGCACATAGCATGCCTCTGGTTTTCAAATTAACCAGGTGCTCCACGAACCCGTTCTGGACAAAATCTGTATCAATGATTATGACCAGTTCGTGGAGTTGGTATTGGACAGCAGTGAGGATGGCTTGATGCACAGTCATCAGCTCTGCCACTTGACTACTAGGGGGACCGATATTGTACACAGAGGAGGGTTCTTGGGCATCATTCACCCAGGCATTCCCCATGCCAACCAATAGTTCTTTTTCCCCGTTGTTGTCAACATGGTAGGGCCACCCATCCACATAGACAGTGGGCATTCCCTCACACTTGTATTCTTCATAGAGTTTTTGTGGGGAATTGAGGTACGCCTCCATGCTGTTCTTCATATTAAGACTTTCGTCCTCGAGAAAGTTTTCTCTGACACAATCATGCAAGTCAGCCAGACCGTGCGCGAGGGGACTCTTCTTGTTTTGGCCATATCTGACCTCCACAGGAAAGCCTTGCATTGACAGAATCCAGGAAGTAATTCGTGAATTACTCACATTTCTGGCCCGGATTCTGTCACTTTGAAGATATTGCACAGGCTGGTGTGGAGTCTCCACTATGATGTGTTCCCCCTGGATGAACGGGCGGTAATTCTTCAATGCCCACACCGTTGCCAGGAGTGCCTTCTCACAATCCTTGAATTTTTCTTCCACCGAAGATAAAGTCTTACTCGCATAGGAGATGGTTTTATTGTCCTTGTCATGCATTTGGTGTAATACTGAAATCAAGCATGCATTTGAGAACCCTGTCTCCAAGAAGAACTTCATGTTTTTGACAGGGTAAGCTACGCAAGGCACTTGGTGAGAGGCTTCTTTTGAGTTGTCTTACTGCCTCGGCTTGTTCTGGACCCCACTCCCACTTGACCCCCCCTTCAACAGATGGATCAGGGGCCTTGTGATCTCTGCGTAATCCTCAATTAACTTTCTGCTGTAATTAGTCAGTCCAAGGAGGCTCCTTAGCTCACGCATAGTTGTGGGGTCTTATAGTTTCAGAAGTGCTTCTACTTTCTTTTCCTGGGGACTGAGACCCTCAGCAGTTATCTCATGCCCCAAGAAATTGACACGGGTCCAGCACCACTGTGCCTTTTTGAAAGATGGTTTTGCTCTGGCAGCCCTCAACTGTATCAGAACGTAACGGATCTCCGCAATGTGTTCCTCCACAGTTGATCTTTTGATCAGAACATCACCTAGAGAGGCCAGGTTACCCCTTTCACCCAAGTCGGGCATGGCCTTATGTAAGGAGATATTAAATTAATTTCCGGAGTTGATGTATCCAAAGGGAGTCCGGGTCCACATGTACTGCTTGCCCCAAAGGTAAAGGCCACCTTGTATTGGTCCTCCCTTCTGACAGGTATGGTCCAGTACCCATTGGTCAGGTCAATGGCAGTGTATACCTTTGATTCATGGATCTGGGCCAACCCTTGGTCAATGTAGGGAAGAGGCCATCGGGAAGTGTGGACCCATTTGTTTAGCTCCCTTTGGTCAGCAGAGAGTCTCCACTGGCCATTTGGTTTCAAAATCCTCAGCACTGGATTATTGAAGGTGCTCTGGACTGGACGAATTATCCCATGGGACTCAAGGTTTTAACTATTTCTGTGAGGGACTCCATGGATGCGAGAGGCAAGCAATATTGCTTCAGAAACACTGGAGTCATGCCAGAGTCCGTGGGAATTGTTGTTGTATGGATTCCAGTAAGACCACATTTATATGAGTCCAGCACAAATCCTAAAAATCTAAGAAAACTTGTTTGTTTTTGCTTTTGCTTTAGAGTCTCACAGGCATCATCTAGGTTGACTCTCTCTTCAACCATTTGCCTGAAGCCCGGAAAGACTTCTGGTTTTGCCATCTCAGGGGCATCCTCCAGCTGGGTGGAAAAGTCCTTGGTTAAAGTTCTGACTTGGACTGATGGCTTCAGGTGGGGAAGGCAGTCTGTTGTAACTAGTCTGATGTTTATCTGGTGGGAGTGCACGCGCATTCCTAGGATCGGAATGTTGGTGTGAGGGATGACGTGGGTGTGCTCGAGAGTTGACGGTTGGAGTAGATGCCTGCCGGGTGGGGTGTTGCCATTGTCTCTTCCATGATACCTAAAATGACACTTAAGAGACAATAAAGACCTACGCTATAAGCTTACCTGACCATGATAAGTCATTACTACACAGTCCTGGTGACTTGAAAGATTACCTCATCCCTCCTGAAGTCACAGGTCACCGCTTCCTTACCATAATGCTAGGAAGAGTACACCAGGAAATTCCCCTCATGCCAGGTGAAGATCTTGTCTGGTGTTGTGTCATTGTCACTATCACTGTCAAAACAGTCATTGGGGATGTGACCGATCAGTTCATTACCTAAATCGATGGAAAAATGTTGGTCATCAACCGCCATTCCAATAATGGTGTCTGCACCCAGAGTGATACTCCTTAGGTCGCTGTTATCCACCACTATTTGAATGGTGTTGTGTTCTGTATTGACTAGTGGTGTTGGTTTTAACCCCAACCCTTGCTGTTGAAGATGGGCATTGAGGTGGACATATGCATCAGGATTTCTGTCCTCTTAATTTTGACTTTAAGTGGGAATAGTGGGGTCTGTTCTGGGATGGTGACTCACTCTCCAATCTGAACTTCAACTGCATATGGCAGCAGTTGAGCTGACCGAAATGCTTTCTCTGGTTCATCAAAGTCCATGGGATTACCCACTAACCGGGACCAGGCTTTGAAGTTTATCAGGTCCAAACAAATGGCAAAGCGATTGAGAATGTCACTGCCTAAATAAATGCAGCAGGGACCTCTCGCACGACCAACAGTTATGTACTATGCTCTTGTTGTCTACCGAAAGTTTGAGCATACACCTGCTAGGCAGGAGATGTTTGGAATTGAGAGTTTCCAGGTCCATTTCCCATTTGTCTTTTAACTTAAAGGTGGCAATGGCTGGATCTTTTGGGAGTTTTCAGAACATGGCTTTGCTGATGAAGCTCTTACCGTTGTTCATGCACACTTGGGCTACAACAGAGTCCTTTCTCTCATTTAACTGAATAGGGATGAACAACTGTTCTCCAATCTTCTGAATGTCAGCCAAGCTTTGAGCTGGTTTCTCATCATTTTGTACAATGGAAGTGGAATTTTCTGATTGTGAATTGGTATAGATTTTTTGAGTATTTCGTTCCAGTGTGAAATGCCACTTGAGACTGAAAGGGAGGTAGATTTGCAGAAATAGAGAGGAATTCCCATCACCAGTTTGTTGTCCTACTGCAATTAATGTCACGTCAGGGATTTGATTTTGTTGTTTTGAAAGTAGAAGTTAATTTGGTCAGGTTTTTGTTCAACCATGTGGCATGTGCCATTTAAACTAGCATGGTTGACACTATGTTTTAATTTTATTGGTCGGTTAGTCTGGGTCCAGAGGAACTTGTTTACACAATCTATTAGGGGAGACAAACTACGCAGGATGTCATTCCCCAGTAAACATGGTGTGCCCTCTGGAGTTACAACTATGACCGGGTGTTTCACCTTGTGTCGCCCAATTTTAATGTCCAAATCCGCAGTCCCCTCGACAGGAATTTAATTCCCATCTATGTTCTGAAGTTGTCCAGGAAGAGGGGTGAGAGGGATCTGGTATCTCTCCCCCCTTCCTGAATTCAGCTGATTAAAGGCCCTCTTTGACAGAAGGGTGGCTTGCGATCCAGTGTCCACCAGTGCCAAAAATGTACATTGCCCTTGTATTTGGACCGGGGCATACAATCTTCCCTCCTTCTCCTCAAGGGGGCAAAGATAATGTGCATTTTGGGCCAATTGGTGGGTTAATTTCTTGACTCTTGATTCTGACACAATGGTAGTTTGTGCAGGATTCGGTGTGGGAACCTGGGGATCTGTAAGAAACATGTGCTAGTTGGATATTGGGGGAGTTTTGGGCTCCCCAGGTTCTAATTCTGGGCCATCCCCCCCCTTTTTGGAGGCAGTCACCAGAATATGTTTGGGCAAGGTGGCTTCCTGGCTTATCATTCTGGGGTTCAATGATGGGCGGTTCTAACTCAGTCCCCACATTTACCCAGTCTTGATTAGGATCTCTAAGGATTTTTCTTTGGGAGGAGTCCCCCCCCATCCCTGTAGGAGAAGATCCTTTTCCCAGAGTCCTCTGAGGACCCCTTTCCTTCAAATTGGAAGATATTTACCTCCTCCACAAAATGGGTCTTTTTAGGTCCTTTATTTATCCTACCTGCCCTCTGTTCCTTAGGTTGCAGACTTTCGGGGGCAGGAGATTTTGGTTCCGGTTCCTGGGTTTCCAGGGGCTTTCTACAAGTGGGAAAGGAAGCTTTCTCTGAGGCTTTACACCCCCCTTGCACCATGCCTCCTACATTGGAACTGGTGGGTTGTCGTGGTTCTCTCACCGTCATTGCTCTGGAGTACCAGACCCTTGGTTAGTGGAGTTCTGGGCCGCCATGTTCATCTGAGGGTTCTGCTGAGCCCTCAACATACGACCCAGATCCTGTGACAAGTTCTTGACCTGGCGCTCCAGTTGGGACACCCGCTCTGGCTGGTACGGGGTCTCTGGTCCATCCTAGGTGGATCACGGGAAGGGTAACTGTCCCTTTTCCCATAATACCATTGGTTGGTATAGTTCTGGTAACCCTCCACCCTTGGACTCACCTCTCACGGATTGGGCTGTTTGGGCTCAGGAAAGTGGGGAAAGAAAGGAGGGTTGTTTTGTGGGTTTAAAGTTGGCGGGTACCGGGTAAAGAAGTTCAACCCAGCATTTGGGGGATTACTGCCCTCTTGGGGAAAGTAAGGAGGGAAGGTTCCTGGGTTGGTAGCTACCTGGTTGGATCCCCCCTTGGGCTGGGGGAGTCCACACATACCCCAGGATGGGTTTGTTGCCCTTGTAATGGGGGCTAATTTAATCAGGGGAGTTAGGGGTCCCATTTGTGGGATTACCTCCCTGACTACCTGTTTGGGATTGGCCCGGGGGCCTTCTGATTCTTTGGTTAGAAGGATTCTGCACAGGAATATTTTTAGCCCCCCCATTTCCAGGTCTAAAATGGGGGCAACCTTCACCTCCGCCACCTTAGCAGCAGCAGCGGTGTTGGCCGATTGGGGTTTTTAATTGTATTTGTATTCTCTACCGGTTTCTGCACTTCATAAATACAGGTTGCCTGTTCAATGACCCAGTGTAGTGATCTCTTCTCATGAAAGTCCCTCAACAGCTGGGTCATGATGTATTTAGGGAGTGCATGGAAGATGGTATTAATGAACTCCCTTCTGTCTGTGCGCACCCTCCTGGTGGTCTGAGCAAATGCATGTTTTAGTTCTTGCACAAATTCTTGTGGGGCCTGGTCTTTCCCATATTGCAGATTGTAGTCCGCCTTGAGGGCCTCTTGAGTGTTCCTATGTACAGAAAAATGTTTCAAGATGGACGGTCTGTAGGTAGACCGTCTTGAGTGGTTCTGATCCTCCAGCCCCGCAAAGAAGCTGGAGTACTCAGGGGAAAATGTCAATTTGACATATTGGATGCAACTCTGGCTATCTTTCAGATGGAAAGTATCCAGCATTTGCTCGTATAACTCAAGGTGCTCCCAGACTGAATACTTGGAATTTTTGTGATAGGGAGTTATGACACTCCTAATGGCCTTGATCTGTTTCAGGGGATCTTTTAGTAGAGCCCTCTTAATTTTGTTGGCCTTTTTGGTCTTAGTCACCTGTGTCCACTCATCCTCTGAGGCACTGCTACAGGAGGTGACTATCTGATCCTCTAGGCTCTCCCTGATTCTGCGAGCGTGAGAATGGCTTGCAGAATGTGGGGGCCTAGTTTCTTGATTTATGTGGCACTCAGAAGAGTCTTCTGACTCTCCCCTGCCCCCAGGATTGGCAGAGTACCCCCCTGACTGCCCTAGCTGGGAAGAGGTCTTTAAGATACCCTTTTTTTTGCTTGCTTTCCTGGAGTTCCCCACCAGATTTTATTAACAGGTCCTTTGGTAGGCAATATTTTTGAGGATCCAATTCCCTGATTCTCCCCTCACAGGTGTCTTCCTGATCAGAGAGGCTAGCCCTAACATTTGGGAATCTGTACAGAGACGCCCGTCAATCCATTTCTGGGAGACACTGATCTGTCAGTCCCATGTTGCCAATTCTGCTGAAGCCTACCGTCCCCATGGACCTTGGTTCATATGAGCCAGTGGACATGAAGCTGGCAGAGTCCATGGTACTGAAGGGGTTAGATTCCATGATTGTAGGGGTCCTGATGTTAGGCTCAGGGGGTTTCTCGGTCCCTTCCCACCTCTTCTCTTCCAGCCCCTATTCCCTGGTGACATGCCAAAATCTGACTCTTTTGCTCCTCCATTAAGGCCTTACTGGTCTCAATGAGTTGCTCTTGCATGGCTATCTGTTTGTGGAGCCTATCATTCTTTTTACAGACAGCCTCATTGTCTCTCTGTGCTCCATGTCTGGATTGGAAATACTGGGCCGATTTCTGCTGCAGAAGACTCACCTCCTGAGTTTTATCATTATTGGTCTGTGTGTTCTTTTCCAGAGCATCCTCCACCTATCTGGTGTGCTCGAGTAACTTCTCATATTCGGTTTTAACTTCTTTAAGCTCCTGGAGGGCAAGCTTTCTTTCCTCTAACTTAGTATTTAATTGGCTAACTTCCTGGCCTAAGGCGTCCCTCTCCTGACTTAAAGTGCCCCTCTGTGCAGCCAGGTCATCCCTCTGTTTTTTAAATGCGCTGGACTTCTGGCGCTCCTCATCAAATTCTGCTTGAGATTCTAGGTCTTTAATAATTAATGTATTCTTTTCCTCTTTCAAGGATTCTATGTGGTTCTGTAAAGTGACTATCTGTTCTGCGCTTGCTCTGTTATAATTTAACTGTTGTGCCAGATTCTGCTGACTCTGTTTTAAAGAGTCCACCCTTTCCTGACACTCCTTTTGCAATGTCTGTGCTTGGGTATCTTGCTCTGCCTTCTATTGCTGTAAGAGAGCCAGATCTTCCTCAAGTACTGCCTAGCTTCTGTCTCTGATTCTTGGCTTTTCTGGAGCCTTTGCTCTGCAGAGTACAGATTAGGTTGGATTTTCTCTAGTGTTTCCATTTGATTCTTTGTCAGAACTATGTTTTCTGCATGCTTTTCCTATATTATTCATATGTGGATGTACAGGTAGGCCACTATTTTGGCAATTTTACACTGCTCCTCCTTTACTTTTGGGGCCATGTACAGTTCAATAAGCGCTTGATGTAATTTTATCTAGGTCTATGGCAGTGACCTGTTCTTTGATTTCCTGCAACCATTTCTGTTCATCATGTTCGGGCCACTCACCCCTGACAAACAGTTTGTGCAGGAGGTGATCCCTAGCCATACTAATCTCTACTGGGATCGCAATTTTGGAAATATCAATTTCCTTTACTTTTATTTACTTTTACAAACAGGCCTATTTTTTGGAGTATTTATTTTGAGAGGTGCTTGTACAGTGTAGCAGAGTACACCAACCCAGCAAGGTATCTGTACCCTGCAGGCTAGTATGCTGTGTTTGACTGTCACGGGTGGTATCTCGAACTCAGAATCACGGCACATTCCCCCAAAATCTGTTAAGGATTTCAATCAGGCATACACCCTGGCCTCGCCTAACATGTAGTGCGCAATGAAATACTTATTTATTATGTCTATAGGTTCAATATTCTGAACGATATACCACTAATATCACACCTGTCTCAAAATACACCCCAGGTCACACTGGATCAGGAATCAGGGGATATATATATATATATATATATATATATATATATATATATATATATATATATATATATATATATATATGGCAGCAATGACCAAGTGGTGACAATACAATTCAAAAAATAAGTAAAGCAATTGAATTCACTTATAGTAATGCACAATAGAAAACACAGGAACAAGAACAATTTTGGTTTGTGAAAAAATAGCCTTTAGGTTAATATCTCCCCCTGCAAAGTTCTTAAGGCACAAATGAGCTATTCTACACAGATGTAAGTAAGCAGCAGGTATTCAGGAATGAAAGACAAGGGGCATCATTAGGATTTTGGAGGCAGCCATGCCCTTATTAAGAGCATGGCTTCCTCCAAACTTGGGTCCGGGTCTGTCGTCCTTGAATGGGGAAATACTGGGTCATTCCGACTTTGGAGAGCCCGGTATTTCCCCATTCAGGGAACACAGACCTGGACCTTCCCCATTCCCATTCGAGCCCCACAGAGCTCAATGGGAATGGGGAGGGAGCTAACAACTGGCCCGTTGTTAGCTCCCTGGTTCCCTCGTGGGACCCACAAAGGACGTCCGGTCTGACCAGACATCCAGAGCGGGTCCCGCAAGGGAACCTCGTAATAGGGCGGAATGGGTTTAACAGTGCTGGCATGTTTACCGGCGCCATTAAACCCATTCCGCCCACCTCGTTATGAGGCCCAATGTCTACAGTTTGAATGAAATCTTCCCTCCCCAAACAAGAGAGAGAACCGTTTTTGGGAAATTGACACTTTTAAAATGACAGGTGAAAATGGCTTTGTGACACAATGCAAAAGGGTGCAAAAATGCTTCAATTGATACAAATTTTTATGAGAGCAACACTAAACAGGTCCTAACAAACATGAGCTACAGGATAAGCAACAGTACACACTTTAGATCGGAATGGGAGTGTGGAAATACTTTGAATGAGATAGACACGTGGGAAACTTTTGAAAAATGTAAATTCATGGCAAATTTTCACTATGCGATTTTTGATAAAATACACTGTTCCGCGATGTGGATGTAGCTCAGGGTCTTAGGTGTAACCGAGAGTTGAAATTATGTTTCTATCTATACAATTGAAGAAGTTATGGAAGTTTTAATGAGGCGTTTTTGAAAAAATAGAGTAGAGAAAAGAAGAAATTTGGTTTTTAAATGACAGATTGGGTTTAATCAAACTATATTAATAACTATGAAAAAGAGAATGCTACCTGTGAATCTCCACAATTGCGCATGGCCGCTTGTAACGCTTCACGTGTGATACTCTAGTTTCCAATCTGTATGGAAATTAATTTATTTAATCCAAATCACTAATGGGTTATGGTTTAATGAAACAAAATGGGAAAAATCAGGGCAAGAATGGTTCTGACAATGTCAGGGTTCTGAAGTTAAAGATGGGATAGGTTGAGATTGGGGTAAGACAAGGCAATATACTATGGGTGACTCTTATTCCTGTTGATACTTACAGTTCACTGTAATTCAGATTGGATCGTCAGGGTTCTGGTCATCGCATCGGGTCAACCGGCAGCGGGGCACCTCTGGCAGGATGATCAGCAGGCGGCTCTTGGTAAATTGGACTGGCACCTCAACTGGATTTGAAATGGATTGGCCCTTCTTGTCACTGGACATGGTAGATTAGCATGATGGCGAGTTTCTGCAGGCAAGCATGATGGTAGCGAGCCAGACTGGATCAGAATTAAATTCCCTTAAGTTTGGGATGATGGAATTTGGGCCTAGCTAAAAAGAGTTCAGCAAATGCTGAGCCTTGGTTTTTGCAAAGAAGTCTGGAATCAGGACAAGATGAAGAAGTCAGGAACAAGATCAAGAAGTCGGGAACAAAGCGCTGTGTGGAAATCAGGATGTGGTCAGGAAGCAGTGTGTCTATGTGTGTTGAAGTTCCTATATTTATCCTCCCAAGTGACATCACAAAGTTTATGATATCAGCAGAAATTCAAACCACACCCCCATTGCTGTGAGTGGCCAAAAGGCACTTGCCTTGTTCTGGTTGGAAGTCAGAACAGAGTTGTCATCTTTATGATGGGATTTGGGAACTCCCACATTGATTTTGACCCTAAACTTAACTTTTGCACAAATGTACATTTCTAACATTGTGTCACCTAATAAAATTGGACACATACATTACTTATTTGATGGGTTATTTGCACATTCAATTCCCATCTCTGTGAGTGCTGTCTTTGTCATTCTGTGGAATTTTATCATGTTTAATCATAACAGTTTGGACTAATGATTTCTAATTTAGTACATATCTGGCCAATTATTACTAGAGCATGGGTATACAATATCGGACTTAGAGCATTAATAGTTTTGCTACAATTAGGGTTTTCCTGTAACTTTGGTCCTTAGGTAGTACAGTGTTCATTAATGTCTTCAAAGCAAAGGCCTAAAATTAGATTAACATCTACCGGTTTTTAGATTCGTCCTCCTTCAGGTTGCACAGTTAAAGAGTTTCAAACTTAATCACAAATAAGTATTTAAACACCAAACGTTCTGGGAAGTTTTCTTTTTCTTTGTAACTTTCCTTTCAACAGGCAACAGCTGTCACATCCCTTTGATCAGGGAGGTGTGTCCTCTTCCTTGAGAGGGAAGCTCCCCTGTAGATATCAGTAGGCAGCCTGCCATTGTCCTTGGCTCAGCCAGAGATGAAAGTCTGATGAGCTCATTGTTGTCAATATGCGGGAAACTCCAGCATCCATTAAGGCTTCCTGTAGCAAAGGAGTGTCAATTGAAGTGTCATCTTTCCCAGGCTGGGCACTGTCAAGTCAGAATTAAGTATTTACTTAACTCCAAACTGGGTTACTTTAAAATTCACTTGTTTGCAACCTGGCAGTAGTATTCAGCTTATGATTGGAGTTTTCTCTGCACAGCTGAAATTGATATGTTGCCACTTTTATCCGCATTTTTCCCATGTAACTGAAATCAAACTGTTGCTGGACTGGTGTTTCATAAAATACATTTCTTAGCTGCTGTCAGTCAGTGAGGCCCGGTTTCTTCTGCCTGCACTGGATGATCTGTGGTTTCAGCACACTTTTCATTTCAATGGTTCACTTGAAAAATGACTGCATTCAGAGCCAAAACAGCACTTTGAAGGTTGCAATTGATTGATAAAGCTGCATTTTAAAGGCATTTTTGGTTTTTAGCCCACTTCTGTGGCCTTGATTCATGTGTAACAGCACCCACTGGCATTCTTCTGCAGCGAGTTCTGTTTTTAAACCAACTTTGACTGTGTTCGGCAGGGGTGTGCAGCCTTTTATGATTTATGAACCATGCACAGTTTTGCAGATTTGGCGCACACAGGGGTTAGTGCATTCATTTTTGGCTGATTCTTCCCCCATTGGCAAAGAGGTGCAGTGGGGTGCATTGGCATGGGTAAACATTTTCCACACAGTCCAAGAGAATCACCTTTTAAACAGTTTTCTCCCATTCATTCCAGCCCAGCTACCACTCACCCAGCAGGGTGGCTGTCCTTGCCGGACAGTCAGCCAGCCAATCATGCTAGAGTGCATTTGGGTCTCCTATGAGACTAAGCACAGGGAGTTCCAGGCACCTTGCTTACTTCCTGCCCACCTCAGACACTCAGACACCGGAGGCGGTCTTCAGTCCTGAAGCCCGCCAAAAGCATGGAAACAAAGTGACCAAACCGTGTTTGGCACGCAGAGACAAACACTAGAAGGACCTTTCCAAAAAGAAATGGCAGAAAAAGAAGACCGGGACCCGTTTAAACAAAGGGGCTTAAGGCGCCACCTTGAACAATATGGCTCCCACGATTTTTTGCTACCGGTGTTCGCGGTTTGGAAAAATCATGGTAGTTTGTTGTAAAACAACTGCCACCAGCCATTTCGATAGAAAAGGGTAGCATTTGACTGCTACATGAGTTTCTAGACACAGGGGATACCAGGTAACCCCTCCAACACTCTATAGAAAGATAGCGTGTGCTGGATCTAGGTATTTAAAAAGACTAGTAAAGTCAATTTAACCTTACATTCTCTGGGAAACAGTAGTCTATCCCAGAGAAGGTATTTAAACTTTTGGGAAGTCTAAAAAAACATCACTGTCACTGCACTGAATGTGCTGTGTAAAACACATGAAAAGATGCCTATGGAGTTTTCTTAAAACGCCATAATCAAAGAATGCAAGAGTAAAACATACATCAAAATACATGAAAGAGTGGGAAAAAAGGCTCACAATCTTTCCAGGTAAAAAAATCAAGTCCTCAAAATCCATCAAAGTTGCTGGGTTTCTCTAATGTGAAGGAAATTAGCACATTTTTGCGAATTCTCCGTAACAATGAGTTTTAGTTACTTCCTGCAGCCTGACACATGTTTTGTTTGGCAACCAAAAATCCAAATTTCCCGGCGGTAACAGTATGCTGATGGGTAAGCAAACCTTGCTATTAGCGCCGGGGAGTTCGGCGGTAGGGCCAATACCGCCGGCCGTAATACCGCCGGAGTTACTGCCAAAGTTGTGATCAGGCCCTTAGTTAGAGACAGTCCCGGTTCATATCCGGTCACTCTGCAAATATTGCAGGGGCTGGTGGGAAGTGGGAGGTTTCATCTATAATATGTTCCCCATGGATCAACGGACAGTCATTTTTCAATTCCCATACTGTTGCCAGCAGTGATTCTTTGCATTCACAAAATGTGATCTCCATAGTTCATTCAGCTTGTGCACTATATCACTTTATTAACCTGGGCATGCTTCTGATACAAGATCACATTTTAAAATCCTGTTTCCAGGAAGAATTTGCTGTCTTTGATTTGATAATCCAAGCATGGAGATTGGGATGAACTTCTTTAAGTTGGTTAAAAGCCTCTGTTTGGGAGTCCCCCCACTTCCACTTGAACCCTCCCTTCCAAAGATAGACCAATGGCTGAGTTATCTTGGTGCAATTCTCTATCAATTTACTACTATCATTAGTCATCCTGAGTATGTAGTTCACATAGATTTGTGGAGTTCCCTAAATTTCAATAGAGCCTCAACTTTCCTCTTCTGAGGATTAAGAACCTTGGTTGTGATTTTAGGGTGTGGAAAGTTTATTTTAGTTCTACGCCACTGTGCTCTCTGAAGTGATAACTTCAAAACTGCCTTTCTTGAGTCAACACATGACAGATCGCCACTAGGTGTTCCTTCCTCAACAGTCTGACTTTTGATTAATTATTCATCCACATAAACCAAATTCCCTCTTTCTATAAGGTCAGGCCAGGCCTTATGTAGGAAGATATTTAACTCATTCCCACTTTTAATGTACCCACATGGAGTTCTGGTCTAAGTATACTGCTGTCCCCCCAAAGGTAACAACATATATGTTGGTGTTCACATAGTTCTAAGATAGTAGTTTATCCATTAGTCAAATCAAGGACAGTATATACCTTTGAACCCTGGACCTGTGCAAGGCCCTGATCAATATAAGGAAGAGGCCTCCTTGGCATTTGTACCCTCACACTCAATTTCCTTAGGTCCTTAGGTCTCCAAAGAGTCTACATTTTCCATTGGGTTTCAATATGCATAGTATCAGATTATTAAAGGTACTGTGGATAATTCAAATAGTCACACATGATTCCCAGTTCTTTATAATCTCTATGAGTGAATCCATGTAAGCTAGAGGTTAACAGCATTGTTTTACAAATACTGGTGACGTATTAGGGTCCGTAAATATGATTGTATAATGAAGAGACATATGTCTACATTGATATGAATCTACAGAGAAAACTTTCTGAAAATCTATAAATATTTGTCTTCATTTTTGTTTATGCTTTTCTGTCTCACAGGAATCAGCCATACTGATCTGTTCTTCTACCATCTGGTAGAAGTCTGGAAATATTTCTGGGATCGATATTTCTGAAGTACTTTATTTATGGCATCTGCCTGGGTGGTTGATTCCTTACCATTGAGGTAGTTACTGGTGACTTGAAACACTATCTCATGCTCTAGTATTGCACAGGAAACATCCTCCATTCCATAAGGGCACAGAGAGAACACCATAAAATGCCCCCCTCGTCAAGTATAAAAGGTTTCTGGTTGGTTACCATCAGTCATGTCATAGCAATCTTCTGTTATAGGGGCAATTATAGGATTGACTAAATCCATGGAAAAGTATTTAGAATCAACACCCAGTCCAATTATAGTATCTGGGGATGCAACAATGCATTGGGGATCATTATTATAAACCAGTATCTTTTTTTTTTTTTTTTTTTTGTGTTTATCCATCTTTCTGGATTTTGTAGGGGAGGAGTGGTCTAAAAAAAACCCTCCTTGCCTACATCCCCTCCCCAGGCGAGGGCCATGGCTCATTGGGCGTCCCCTCAGACCACCCGGGCCCAGGTGGTGGAAGGTTCACCTGCTGAAGACATTGCCCACACGTATTGAATTTAGCTAGGCCCAGAAACCATTTTGTCCATCAGAGATGGTGTGAGCTCAGCGCACTGTAGCGCGGCCCCCACCCTCGGAGAGTTTCAATTATCCCTGTTGCCGCAGCACCCTGGCAGATCCGCTGTGAGCCCGTTCCCACGAACAAAACGGACATGAGCTAGCATAAGATACTAACACTGTAACATTTCACTGTCCACAGTGTATCACTGCTCCCAGCATGACCCGGTCAGCGAGGCCTGGGTGGTGGGGAGAACTGTAGAATGGTCATCCGATGAAAGCAGAAAAATACCCAAATACGAATGTCAAAAACTACTTGTAATACGTGTATCCTTTCCATAAAACTACTTCTACTAAAGAAACCTGTAAAATTGTGTAATTATTGTATGAAACGCATGTTTACATGACACCAGCAATGGAGGACCCACACCCCTGCAGGGGTGTGCAAATGATAAATAGCATTCCAGGGGATTATTCTCCATATGTATCATTGAAAACCGTACACCCCGCGGTCCCGTGCCACAACTGAACTAATGCTGCTAGAGTGCAGGGGAGGACGAATGCAACTGTACATAAGGCTCGGGTGAAGAGACGCGGGCAAATGTGCCAGTCATGTGTATATATATCTACAGCCCTTATATGCCATTACCGCCGCGTACAATGGCGGGTCTCGTTCTCTATGCTCCACCAACCACACTACTACCTCACGTAATGCAAATATATATGCATATTACTAAATGCCGTAGTTGTTAAAATATAATGTACTAGTAAGGTGCTTAAACTGACTATATTCGAGAGACATGTAGTGAGTTGAAATGTATGTTTTCAAGTGATCCAAATGAGTATTATAAGAATGTTCAAATGTTTATGATGTTCTCATTAAAAGTCGGCAACACACGAGAAAAATACCTTTGTGAATATGTGCAAGGCCATTCTCCCCCCCCACCCTGCAAATTCTGCCAAATAAGAGAGCTAAGGCATGCGCCACGCTGCTCCACCTCCCCCAACTAGGCTGGAGCCGCTTCAAAGATTTGTAGTCCCCGCTACAGCACCCAAGGCCACGGCCTGCACCTACATTATTTACAGCCCAGCAGTAAACCTCCGCTTGAATACACAAATCCAAGGCGCCCCCTCGTAAACCCCACAACCCCCCGGAACACTTCAGACTTATGACCCGGTGCAACGAAGACACCCAATACTGTGGTAACACACAACAGCCCATTCATAATAACTTCTAACGAGACAGAAAGACATGTACCGCCCGTCCCATGCCCGGAGACTTAACCCCACGACCTATGGTACCGGTCAAACAGGACACTGGTAACCATGCACGGATAAATCACCATCAAACCCCTCACAAGGTGCATTCCTCCTGTGTTGCATTAACCTGTAGGATAACCTATTGATAGATTTACTAAAGGAGATAACATTGCAATGACTGAATGACTGCGGTGTGCATGGCATAGGGCAAACAAGTCAGGAAAAGACATTCATCTCTGACACTGGCCACAATGGCACAACAACACCGCCCAGATGAACTCAGCTGACCTGCCAGGCCCAGCCCAACCCACAAGGCTGACAAGTGACGTCCTCCAGCCAAGGCCAACCACATCGCAGCAGCACCTATAGCTAGTCATCGCCACCCAATCCCATTGAACTTGTGCCCCTTATAGTATGTAGGTACTGATGACGTTTTTTGTAAATAAATATGCCTGTCTTTGCTATTGTCAGACAGAGCGCTCGGAGTTTGCAGGGTTCTTTGCATGCCCTTTCCTGATTGATAAACTCCCATTTAAGCTCACCCGCACTCTGTCTTGGCTTTATTCCCGACTTGGGAGAGTCGTCATTGTCTCGCATTGCGGGGAGGATCGTGCTGGCTGGGGGACGCTTGCCTTCAGTGGTGACCCCGAAAGCGTGATCATTATTATTATTATTATTTCCCGACCTAACACTACCGTCCCCTTTTGGCACGAGAATCTCCGGTCGAAAAGGGATACGCACGGTGCGCCGGCTCCGGGAGGCTGCCCGCCAACGGCAACCGGTACACTAAGAAGTGCGCACTCAATAGAGAGAGGGTACGGGATCCCGGTTGAAAAATCCCCTTTGAGTACCGCTCGCCGGAGCCGGGGCTGACTGTTGAGCGGACGGCAACACTGCCTGGACGGACCCAGTTTCGGAGACTATCGGTTCAAGACGGGCACGTGGGTATTGAGTGCGAGCGATTGTAAAGGGAGTGGAGGAAGAAATTTAGGACAGAGAACGAAGAGGGGTAGAAAAGGGGGGTACGCAGATCTACTAAGGATCATCCTAAACTTTCTTTGCATATGGCCATTAGGATTAAGAGGTGAATAAGAGATAAAAGTGACGGGAACCCAGCTCCGAAAGGGGGTGGAAGGCGGCGCCGCATAGTGCTATCTTGACTAGTACTGGGAATATATGAAGAAGTGGACAATAAGATAAAAGTGTCTGGCAAAGGGGGACACAGAGAATATATTAGTGACTGCTATTTCTTCTTTCTATTCTTTTCTTTAGGGTTGGGGGGAAATTAAAAGTGACATCAGTACAAAACGTTAGGGAGGAAGTAAAAGAGAGAGAGTCCTACTAGAAGAGGGAAGAGCAGACCAATATATATATATATATGCGCATCCATATATCTGAATAAGACGGACAGGGACAGCCGGCTAGGGAGGAAAGGGAGGGCAGCTTGAATTGTGAATAGAGTGTTACAGAGAGGTGTGTGCACCTCGTATGCGTCGGAAGACAATTTGGTGCTGTGGGTGTGTAAAATGGTTATAAATGTATGGTAATTGAATGGTCATGGTAAGTGTGGCCGGATAAAGCTTCTTGAAGACAAAAATGACAAGGTGAAGTGAGTGTGTACCTTTTTGATCTCCGGGTTAATATTGTCAAAATCACTGATGGTTTGCTCTTGTATGTGCCCCCCCCAAAGAGAATAACAGAGACTGTGTACAGCCAGTTTTGCATTGCGCAGGCAGGGGGAAGAGTACAAAGGAGCCGATTATTGAATGTGAAGTAGAAGACGAAACCCATATTGGTAATAGGTTTACATTGTAATTGTGGACACACAGAGACAGAGAAGTACTAGGAAAACACAAAGATGGGGGCCGAAACACCCTTATCACATATCTGTAAGAACCTACCAGGGTACGCGGAGCGAATTAAGAAATATCATGATCAGTGGATAACAGAGCTGAAGGGAGAGGGGTTACCCCAGATATGGCCCGAGGGAGGGTCATTTGATAAAAGTGTTCTGGATATGGTGGCCACATGCATTTGTTTGAAATACAAGGGGAAGCAGTTGCACAATAGGAGGGAAATATTAGATCTCTGGAGGTTATTTGAAGAGATACCACCGCCTAAAGCACCAGCATTAAATCCTGACCTACCCTCCACCACTGACAATCCACTGATGATACAGAAAGATGGTAAAGAATCGTCAAATATAGAGCCACAAGTAGAGGTAATAAAGCTTGTACCCGATATTAAACAAGCCTGTGCCCGCAGAAGGGTACAGTGACCCCACTTATGTCCCTCCTCCCCTGACAACTACTACACCCCACCGGCCAACGGCACCCCCGCCATATGAAAGTACAAGGGAGCGAGCCCAGGCATGTACACAAAGGGTGGACATAGAAAAGCTAACAGATGATTTACAATCAAGACTCTCAATAGCGAAAGATGAGCTCGAAAGGATAAAAGACATATGTGAACAAACAGCACTTAATGCAGCAAGATTAGGGCGCACGTCTAGAGCGCCGAGTGAGAATAGAACACT